>NW_010972864.1:7959779-8187160 GCF_000737465.1 Haliaeetus leucocephalus | reverse complement strand
GGGGGAGTGAGTGAGAGGCTGCATGATGCTTAGTTCCTGGCTGGGGTTAAACCACGACAGTATGGATGTGTCTTCCACCATCACCCGTACAGCATTTCTGGATGGTGCAGAAGTATGAAATATCTCTAAATATCATCTCTTATTTCCAGTCCTTACAAATTTCCCCTTAGGACTGGGTGTCTGACTGCAAAAAATCTCAAAGCCCTCCTTGAGAAGGGGTAAAGGCTAAGGGAAAAGAAATCAGCAAAAAGCCAACAATCAGGGAACAACAAATGAGGAAAAGGAAGTGGCTGAAAGTACAAAATATAGAAATGAGGAACTTCAGAGAGACTTTGCACAAAGCACCCTGCCAGAGCCCACAACTCCCTGATGACTTCCAAGGAGCCAGTGGATCACATGCATATAAATGTTGATTAACAAAACAGTTGTCAATAGATACCATATAGTTAGGGTCTCAATAAGTTATTGATATGTAGGGAAAACTGTTAACAAAAGGTTATTTTTAATTGTGACTGTCACAGAACTGGGGGGGAGGGGAATGAAAACAGGGGGGTTTAGTGTTTTAAAGTGAACCATCTGTTGTACACAGTGGCTTTTGCCACTGGGTTTAAAAGAATTTAAAGAAAAGGAATACTTTAGTGTCTTGCTTCTGGAGTGATTTTCTTCATGAAAAGAGTAGATGCCTTTATCTGAAATGTCTGGAAACTTTTTTTTTTTCTGTTGTCTTAAAGGTACTCAACAGATCAATTCTAACATGTGAGTAGGATTAAGTAGAGGCTTTTAGAGTATATGCTTATGACACATCACCAACATATTAACTATAGACACATTTTTTTTAAAGTAGTCTCTTTCCAGTTGAAATGGGTATCTGTCTGGGTGTCCCTGGGTATGAAAGTTCAGTCCACTAACAAAGAAACTGTTGAAAAGAGCGATGCATTAGGGAAAAAAAAAAAAACAACAAAAAAAAAACCAAAAAAAACACCAAACCCACAACAGAAAAGGGCTAAGACAAGTTCATGCTCCAGGTAAAGTTATTGCAGAAAAAAACCCCTAGCAAATGGTGTCATCAGCATAAACAGCTGTAGGAAAATGGTTTAATGCAAAGAAAAGAACATAACTTAGCTGCCAGGGCCCAGGGACTATTTGAGAGAGCACAGTGCAAACCAGAGAGATTGCCTGAAGAGATTCTGAAAGCATGAGATTTGCAGCATTTTTTCTTATGGAACTTGAGAGTTTCATCTGGCCATTGCAGTACTGGAATTCAACAGAACACATGAAAGCTCACAGCTTTTGGAATAAATCATCTTAAATTTTCTTCTACATCCCAGATATATTTTTCTGATCACACGTTCATACAAAATGTAGCAACTGAAACAAAGTAAGCAGTAGAAATAGGGTGGATAACAATAATTTTGCAGCTTCATTTGGTCCCAGGTTGTCACACATGGTCTCAGAATAATACTTCAGCCTCAGTAAATTGCACATAAAGGTAAATACTTTGCAGGGTTGATTCAACTTAAAAAAAAAAAAAAATAAATACATCTGTAGCCCTGAAGAAAAAAAAAAAAATAATCTTAACATATACATAAGGATCAGAACTCATAAAAGAAAATACAGTCTCATTGACAATTCTTTAAATTTTATCTAAAGTAAAAACATCAAGAAATGTGATTTATAATTTTACAGAGACTAGCAATCATTTTATCTGTTCTAACTAAAACACACCCTATCTCTCTCCCCCTTTTTCAAACACTATTCAGAATATAACAGTGTGTAACTAATCCAGTCTAAGCTGAATGTAATAGCTTTTCTCAAAAGTGAATGGAAATACTAAAAACCCAGAAGCTATCCCATAAAAACTGTTGTTTCAGAAGTGGGACTGGACAGATATATGAGGGCAAAATGCACAAGAATCACAAAAGCAATGTAATAAATGAAATTATTTTAATTAAAACATTAGCATATAATAAAACACAGCATATGTTATTCAGGTTATAGAGATAGAAATCATATTATTAAAGTTTAGTATTTAACAGCAAAGAGTTTATAAAAAGACTCTCTTCCTTTTCTGCCCCTCTCATGCAGGAACAGACTGAAGACTGCCAATGTTCCTAAAACCAAGCTTAGGTACTATCTGTATGATAAAGCTGTAGTAGTATAAAAATAACTTTAGGATTAGAAAAAAAATGATGTAATGCTCTAACATCCTCTCATCTGGGGGCATGGGATTTTGGAGTAGATGCCCTCGTGAACTAACCTATGACACTACAATTGTCTCTCACCTTTGCTCAGTTTTGTGAGGCCAGTGTTTTTTCCCATAGAATAACAGAAGAGAAGAGCAGAAGTCTCCCTCACCGAGATTAGAAAGGATCAGACTGACACAGGCCTTTTTGTGAAGGACACAGGAACAGGACAGTCTTACTCTGAGAAGGTGATGGTACTAGCTTGTACCAATGGACTCAACAGACTTCTCAGGAGTCTGCTCATGGGGTCAGCTGCAATGCCTCTCAGTGGCCAAATGGCAGGGGTGTAACACCACTTAAAACAGCCATCCATCTTCTTACAACACAGCCACCATGCTGTATTTGATTTAAGTTTAGCCAAATTTATGTATTTACCATGAGGGAGTCTGACGTATTATGTATCAGAAGTTATTTTTCTTTCTATAGAAACAGCTCATAACTCGTACTTTAAAGCTAATGCTGAACATACATAAAAATATAAAATTTAATGTTTCTGTTCATTAAAACAGATGATGGTTTGTACAAGCTATTAATAACTTCAGATAATTCCCCAGGCTCCTAGCTGAGGTTAATCCTTGCAAATCAGTTTTTTGTTGATTTTGTATTAATTTGCACTTCTGTTTTTAAAAGTCAACGAGACTGATCACACAACAGTCAAAATAAATGGACTCACAGAAAAAAACAGGAATGCCATTGAGTCATTGAGCTTCACTTGCTCATATTTAAAAAGAAAACAAAACAGAATGTAAAAAAGAATACCCCACCCACTGAAACTTCTAAAATTCTTTATTGTGCTATTTGTGTTCCAAAACCTCTGCTCACCTAAAGTGAGAATAGGCTTTGAAAAATGTGATTTCTCTGGCCCAAACAGAAAGAAGTATATAGGATATAGTGCTGGTTTTGTCATTGGAGTTCTGGCCCAACCAAGGCTGCCTGAAGATAATCCAACTGCAGGGGTTAAAAAACAAGGAAGATTAATCACTCAGAAATAAACTGTCTGATTGCGAAGATGGAACAAGACTTGATAAATGCTGGAGATATTTTAGCTCTGGAAGACCATAAAGAAAAGGTTTCCTATAAGCCTTTCATTCTTTCTCCTTTGCCCTTTATAGGGCTTTTTATTTTCTTCTTTCCAGTCATGGCTGGAAGCCAAAAGATGTAGAAAGGGGAGGACTGGCATATAAATCCTCTAACCTGCCTCCCAGAAAAAAAGATTTGCATCCAAATCTGCATCTTTACCCTGACACCCCTTGGAGCTGTCTCACTGAAAGCTAACTCTTAAACTGATGGCTCATTGCTCTCTGCCTCCCCTTCCCCATAATGTAGGGGGAAAAAAGAGAAAGACTCCTAGTTTATGCTGTGGGTGATAAACTGACCTGTTCCTATACCCCATCCTTATTACTGATGAGCTGAGAGCTGATCACACGACTGGAAGAACAAGTAGGTCCATGATATACTAGCTTTTCACAAGATGCCTGTGAGTCACCAGTGTGATGCAGCCACAGAAATAACTCATGCAACCAGTCACAGTCTATGCAGACAGTTGACAAATATTATGGCCATAGGGCAGGACATAAGGGAGATCAAATCTGGAGCGTGGTATAAGGTGCAGAAGTAGTCACAGTCAGGGAAAAAAGTCAAACTGGAACAGATTTAGAGTAAGACTGCATCCCATTAGGATGGTATGGAAAGAAGCCAGAGAACCTGATTAGCGAATGTCTGTACTGAGCAATAAAGAGCAGTGCAGAAAGCCCTGAGCTGCCATGGACTTTATCTGCTCTAGAAGCAGTATATCACAGTGTGGTGCTGATGAGCTGTATTTATTATCTTAAACTGCATTAAAGTGGATGAACTGCTTCTGGCCCTGAGCTGGTATTGCTGCAGCACAACAGGTAGACATATCAGCTGGAGTCAGCAATAGCTCAGGAATCTCTGCACCAAATTTCACTGCATAGACGTCTTCTGTATGAGCTTGGCTTGTGCATTCAGGCAAAATGAAAGCTGTCAGGGCATATGATTGCTTGCTATAAATATATCGAGGAGAGGAGGGGAAAGCGGGGACTAACGCCAGGGCTGGAAAAGAACTATTTAAATTAGGGGATAATGCTGGCACAAAATCAAACAGATATAAACTAGTTACAAATAGGTTTAGGCTGGAAATTAGAAGACAGTTTCAAACCATTAGAGCAGTGAGATTCCAGAAGTCTTTTCAACAAGAGGAAGAGGGCCAAAAAGCCTAATTACTTTTAAGACGAAGTTTAACATTTGTGAGAGGGGTTATATGACATGACTGCCTGAGGAAGCTGGATAAGATTCAGTGACTCAAGCTGTTCTTCCTAAATTTATATTCCTCTGAATATTTTCCTACCATCTCACAAGCCCCTCGGTCCTTCACGGTAGGTCACTAGGTTCTGCTAATCCTCTCAGACAGCTCAGATCTCTCTTACACTACGCCAGCACTGGGGCCCTCGATCTCCCTGTCAGGGAAAAGCCCCATGCATACTGCTGTGAAACTGCTCCCAGCCACATGAACCACCCAGATATGAGTTCCCTTCGCCTCTGAGTTTCCATGTTAACCATAGTCTGAGCTCCTGTTTCTAGTGAAATGATGGAAGGCCTTAACCTCATGCTTCTTCCAAATATTTGTCTTCTGGTGTGAAAAGAATGTAAGTTGTTTGTGACGTTGCCCTGATCTAAGCCTTTGCTGCACTCGCCGGTGTTGCAGTGCAAAGACCACAGCCAGCCACCCCACTACCTCTCTTCGTTGCTTCAGTGAAGGGATTTGACCTTTCTGAGACCCTTTGTCTTCCCTCACTAGCCTCTTGAAGCAAAACAGGAAAAAGAAAAAGAAAAAAAAAAAGAAAAAAAGACATCTAGCTAAAAGGATTTTGTATCTGTTCGAAAGAGAAAGGTGAGAGTCTGGATCTGACCGCCTAAGAAGTTTATCTCTTGTCTTTTCACTGAAGCTCATGATACTTGATGGAACTTTTTTGCCTTTTTTAAAACCCCAGTTTCTAGACATGCCTTCACATGAAAATCTCAGCATCTAGTAAAAATCTTTCTACTCCTCCACCCTGCAGCAAGGAAGTCTGAAAAATGGTGAAGTTGCACCTTAGGTAGTCCAGAAAAATAGAAAGCAGGTAAACCACTATTATCTTCTGTGCTCACAATTCTGTAAGGCCAAATCAGGGAGTATGGAGTGGCAGTGCTGTCACATACCCTCTTACAGCTGCTAGTGTTTCTATGCTGTGTCCTTTGAAAAAAGAATAAAACTGTTTATGGTCTCTTGAGTTTTAAATCATCTCCAGACTGTGATACATAACTCTCAGCATAATCACTTGGGCCAACCAATGTTTCCTTTTCACCACACCAGTGATGCAAGTGTAAATGCTCTGAAGTTCATTGGGTCTTTCTGAAATCAGATTTTTTTTCCCATCCCTTTTCTAGTAATGAGCTAAATTTATCTTTTGATTCAAGTATGTTATTGAAGGACAATGAAACATTTTCCGTGGACTCAGCACCTTAAGCTCTTTCCTACATCAGAGGTACTCAAAATTTTCATCTCACAACAGTGCATTCAGTGCTTTGTGAAACTGGGCTCAGTGTAGCCTCCTTAATTTCCCATCCTGAGCCCCCTGGACAGCAGGACCTGACCTATACCTATCAGGTTTGCAGTTGTATCTTGGTCGATTTCCAGAATGTGTCTGTACAAGGGCAAAAGGACCGTGGTGCAGACCTCTTTGGAAGAGCACTGAACCTCTAAGGAAGGCTCCGTGGTGGCATGGCTATGGTTCAGCACACTGGGGAGCCTCCACTTTGGGAGCAGAAGCAGCATAGGCTCATCTTGTGCAAAAGAAAGCAACTGTCCCTACTACGCTGGTAACCTTTTTATCGACGTGCTATTATTTGTTTGAAGGGAGAATACAGTCTGGATTGCTCTGTGCTCGGCCATTTAAGATTTTCCTTATATCTTAGTCTCCTTACTGAACTTAATAACAGATCTACCTAAAGGAATAGCTTTGGAGGGTTGAGCTGGTAAATGTGCCATACATAACACCCGACTTTGCACGTGTGGGGTTCCTGAATAGTCAGAGCAGCAGATGAAGGTGACACTGCTGCCAGGGGAAGGAACATGGGGAGAAGGGTTGCTGCTGGGGGACTGGAAGGGGGCTGGCTGTTCCTTCCAGTAGCAACAACAACTCCCACCAGCAGGACATCCAGCTCTACAATTTGCCTTCTGGTCTAGTCCCTTTTCTTCCTGTGACCAGATTAAACCTCTCTACCCCCACATTTTTAGATTAATAAAATTTTGTCCACAGTATTAAGGAGTCCTGAACCAGGTCTGGTAACAAGAACCTGTGCCATACATGGCAAAGAAGGAAGGGGCTGGGAAGAAATTCTGCTCAGAGTTGCAAGAAGAGTATGCATGCAAATTACATAAAGCACATAGCCAACAGACCCCAATACTCACTGTATAGTAAATCCCTCTCTTCGCTTTTCTGAACAATTGCATAGCAACATATAGACCTACAGAGAAGATGATTTTTTTTTTCTGGTAAGGAACTTAAGGGATATAGTTTTCTATTTGTAAAGGGAATTTTGCCTGAAGAATACTTAAAAAAAATAATGTTACTATTTCATAGGCAAATGTTAGAACAGCTAGTGTCAAAATACTGAAAAAGAAACTTGGGAACTATACAACTTAATCATTGGTAAGATGTGAATATCATACTGTACTAACTTTTATTGCTCAAATGCACAGGTAAATAGATTACAATTAATTTTAAATGTTGCAAGTATAAATTGTTGTAGGGCTTGGAGAACACGTACGTTAGCTGTGGAACATAAGTACCATGGATTTACAGAAACTCATTCAAGGACTGTATCTTAAAAAACTTTGATTTTCATTTGAGGAAAAAATCTGTGGGGAAGATGTAAAAGATGCTAGATTAAAAATGATAATTCAGAAGAAAATAGGTATTTCCAGAATAAATAAACCTTTCAGTTCTATGTGAGTTCATGCTCCCGATATAAAATGTAGTTCCCATATAAAGGGCAAATGGAAATCGTATCTATAACAGGGTTCCTGTACATTTGGAATATACTTACTTCCAAGATTTTCCTAACTTTATAATATTCTATGGTTCTCTTCACCTCTTTATTTTAAGGACCTCTCTCCTCTCATTTTTTTCTGGCCTCTCACTTAAGTGTGGTATAAAAACAAACTTGAGACACAGGAAACTAACTGAAGTGATGTGACAGAGGTATGTATGTTTGCTAACCCACATCAGCTAAACTACATCTGGGAATGAGGACTGAGGATTTTTTCAGCACAAAGTGTTCATCACGCTTATTATATATACGACAAACTTCATATTTTTTTCCTTGTCTTCAAGATGCTGAAAGGGCTGGGGCCAGCAAGGGAGATTTCCTTGGGTACAGAACTGAGGAAGGCAACCCCAGCCTGAGGTCCAAGAAGGCTCTGGTGACTGCTTGTGGAGGGGGTGGGAGAGAAAGATGACAGCAGCACTGTCACAAGGGACCTTCCCTGGCTTCCCTGCACTGGGAGCACAAGAAAGGTACCAAAAATGTGCCTGTGAGATGTGCATTGCAGACTCTTACCCTAAATTGTTGAAAAGGTACAAAGGTGCCTAAATAAAAGCAGGGGCTCCCCTTCTTCCAGCATCTCTTCCCTCAGTCAAGGAAAAAGACGGACAAAATTGAACTCACCAAAGTTGGTGTTGTTCTAGTAGTTGCAGCACCATTTGAAAGTTGTTTGATTGCAAAGATGTACCAAAAAAATACCTTCAAGCACTGCAATATCAGGCCCAAGTTCATTCCAACCAACACTAAGCAATTACGTGTCAATGGTAAAATAATCTGGTGGTTGTGTGGTAAAATAATCAGGTTGTAGGTGAGCTTCATAGCCAGGGCAGAGGCGGATATTTAAAAAATCCCAGTCAGACTTTAAGAGGGCAACATGCCTTGTGGAAATGATCATACAAGTAAGGAATCATCATTATTTCTATTAAATAAACAGTTGAACATGGTGTTGAGAAATAACTTTACCTCCCCAGGTTCTTCAAGTATTTTTTTGATCCCTCAGACTTGGCTTTCAATGATATAAAACTCATACACTGTATGACTGAATGCAAAATATTAGTTAAAAAAGTATTTATTGTCTATTTTTTTCTGTTATGTTCCATTACAAAAAGAAGCAAAACAAAACGTAACAAAAACAAAACAGAAGAGAGCATTTTATTAGTTGTACATTAATGAGCTTAAACAACTAGGTGACTTATGTTTGTCACAAATACATATTACAAACAACCACAAAACCATAACTAAAAATGAAATAAATAATTTGAATAGTTTTTCTTAAATTTTTAATATTTATAAAATATATAGCACTTTCTATTACATTTTTTCAGTCATTTTTAACCATAACAAATTAAAACTTATGACATATATTGCAAATATGCTAAAGGGATAAGAATAATTAAAAAATCAAAGTTCCTGGAGATATGAAATAGTAAATTGGTTAATGTTTATCAATTTATTATCGTATATCCAGATTGTGCATATCCTGCAAAAATAGCCATTTCTTCAACTAATATACATATTTTTCTTTATAGTATTATAAGTTTTTAAATGTAAAGCTTCATGGATTTATGCTTCTATTTTATAGTTGTGCCTATTATGTAACTTTCATTAATATATACTGAGTATCTTCCATTAGTATATACTAATATACACACACACACACACACGCACACACACACACACACAGAATTATATATTAGTATATACTGAATAATAAAAGAATTTCTATAATATATAGCTGGGATTCTCGTGGAGAAAGCTGTTGAAAGTGGAAGGCATGTATACCACAGTGAATACTGACTAGGTTATGTAAATGAAAGCATTTAGGTTTACATTGTTCATTTTTTTTTTTTAATAGATTATGTGATGTACTGTAATAATATACAGAATCCAAACAGAATTTTTTTTTTATTCTGGTATTCCTATGCTTTTCCCTATGGTTCCAACAGAATATGAACCGTTATCTCTGCTGAACTTCCTGAAAATGGAGCCAAGCAAGTAGAAAAGTGTTGACATTACAGACCTTATTCCAGGAAAATAATAAAATTGCACTTAAGAACCCTCCAAGTCAGGAAAGCACTTAAGCTCAGATGTGACTTCATTTGCTTTAACCTGAATGTTAATCACACCCTCAAGCACTCTTACTGGTACACCGGTGCCCTTGCCATAATCCTTAATACTGTCCCCTGACTGTATAAGAGGTGTTGAGGCTCTGTTATGTAGCCGAGAGCACAGTTTTGCTGTCTGTCTGAGCAAAGGGGCTGAGGGGACAGGGAGTTCTGCTTGGGGACCTCAGAGCAAATATTCCGGTGTGTATTTGTGGTAGACAAGGAGAAAAATGCAGCAGGGAGAGGGCTGACCAGCACAGGGTAGCCTGCTTGTAGTACTGTCCCGGTGTGGCGAGGGAAAAAGGTGATGCAGAATAACCTGCCCTGGGCACCCATCAGCCTTCTTCAGCTTCATTCTGCCCCTTGCTGCAGCGCAGCATCCCCCTTTAGGCACTAAGCTCTGGTGGGCTACGCTGTGAAGCTCAGCTTTTTAGGGCCCTTCGAGCACCCGTGGTGCAGGAGCAGCAGCCACTGCAGAGACAGAAACAGCTGGCGCCAGGAGCTGGCAGCCTCGCTCTTAACATCTCAGAGGGTTTTTTCCTCCGGACTCATTTCAGTTGGGCCACATAGTCTGAAAGTCCATCAGGACCTGGAACTCATATAGGTGTGCTACTCATTTCGTTTCATCCTAAAAATCCAGTTCATGGGCTTAAAGACAGCTCTGCGATATGAAGAATAGCACAGTGAGTGGCAGCAGGCAGGAGCCTGGCTTTGAAAGCACATTCCTGATAAAATGAAAACACTAACGCAGAAGCACCTCTAGCTCCTTAGAGAGAGAGACATGCACACAGAGGCATGCCCCTCCAGAGACCCTAAGCTCGTCTTGTATTTCCCTTTTGAAAGCCTCAAGTCCTACCTTAGGCATCTAAGACAGGTACTTAAATTTCAGGAGTTTGAGTGAGTCTCTCATGTTTCCCATCATGCAGAACTGGTCAGAGGTGTGAGTCCAAAGTACAGACTCATAATTGCCAGAGGTCGAATATTTTAAAATCAGCTTAAACTTTTTTTCAGACACTACACTTTTTCAGAGACCAGGCCCTGTAAGGAAATAGAAGGTGCAATACAAGGATCAGTGTTTAATATTAATAAAATTACATTTTCCAAAAGGTTCATTGGAATTGCCATACCAGAACAAAAACTGGCTTTCTTTTTGGCATAGAGGAATACTCGAGGATACTTAGACAATATGTAGCAAAGCTGCTGAATTTCTAAGGGCAGCAACTGTACATTCACAAGATCTTCAGCCTTTTTAAAATTTTTTTTGATGTAAAAAACATCTTAAGGCATTGAATAAACCAAATCACATTTAAAGTAATAGATTGCAGTATTGACAACTACCTACTTGTGTTTAACTGTCCACTTTGAGGTGTTCTGATAAAGTCTAAGTGCACAAAGTAAATAAATATATTTTTGTGGAATCCAGGGCTAATATGGAAAATAATATTTTTCGTGATTCTCATCTCAAAGCATATTGATACTGTGTATTATTGGTTTGCATTCTTATGAATTCTAGTTTGAATAGACAAAACTTCAAATTACTGGTTTTGAAAAATAATCCCTTACAACTATTTTGTCTCCACAAACTTCTTTCTGCCCTTGATTAACAAAATAAAATGGACGTCATTTAAAAATATGCTGATTTTTATTTCAAAGGTGCCTTCATGCTACTGGAATGGAAAGCTCTTCTGAAAGTCTAGAACTGTATTTTTAAACAGATGTAGGAAATGAAATTTATTCACTGATGAAATCCAGAATAACATGTATTCAAATCAGTAACACTTTCATAATAAAATTACGCTAACACTATAACCTAGCATATGGTTAGTTCTGTGAAGGTCAGATCATCTAAAATTTTCATCAGAAAGCAAATCAAATCAAACCAAATATAATTAGTTATAATTAAAGAGTACATATTTTTGCTATACTATATAACATCACCTCAATAGGCACAGTATTAAAAAGGATTTTTTTTTTAAACTTATTTAGAAATATCATGGCATAAAGAGAACAAATTATATTTTATGTTATGCATTGGTTGGTTTGCTCTTTTTTGTTAAAAAAAATTTGCTTTCATTTGCATACAGATTTTTAGCAAAAGCTGATATTCATTATAATTGTGTTTTTTCATTGTCACTGGGCTGTGTTGACTTAGAAAATGCCTGCATTCATTATATGTTACATGTCAAATGAGAGGCTGCAACATAAAGCCTGTTTTTTGACATACGTGTATGAAGTTCACTATGCTTTAAATGGGAATCTCCTGCAAGTATTTAAATGAAAAATATAGCCATTTAATATGTTTGTAAATTATATTTTGCTATTTCAGGATTAGCTATAGCACAGAGTTTAAAAATTTCCCTGTTTGGTTCAAGACTGAATTTCCAACCAGCTTGCTCTGAAAGAGCAAGCCTGGATGCAGTCACCTCTGAATATTCTGTGAGGTCAGTGCACAAACCCTGCTACATTTACAAACCAACACTGACCTGCAGTCAAGGCTACAACATTTTATATTCTCACAACATGGCTTTTATCTTCTTGAAAATAAAAGTATTGATTAAACCCCACCAGTTCAGGTCTTTGAAATATAGGAGTTTAGAAAAACAAAAAAAATCAGTTTACAGGCTAATGTTTGTCTCTTAAATGTTGTGCATTCAATGCCCAGTTACCAAAGTCTCATTGATGAATACAGCAGTTCTACAAACTGAATACTTGACAGAGATCTTTAGGATACTGGTGGAGTCCCAAAAGTTCATGTCATTAGCTCAGTGCTGCACAAGCAGCAATTTTTCGGGGCGGGGGGGCTTTCATATCATGGAATCCCTTAATCTACAGCAGTTTGCAATGACATACTTTCTGCTGGTTTGGGTAAATGTTATGTTCATTTAAGAACATTAGACAATGTTCCTTAAACAACTCTCAGTTTCAGTGGTACAACTGTGCACATAACATGAACGGTTGCAGGGAAAACATTCAACTGGCAGCTGATTAGTTTTAGATTCTGCTATTACCAGCAGAGCATTTACTGAGGTGTTAGCACATGCCAGCACTGTGATAGCTGAATGCCACCGCAATGCACTAAAAGGAAGGAGATGATTCAGGAGCACAGAGGAGAACTGTCATTAACAGATATCGAGCTTCTGTTTTCAGCATTGTCAGTGCTTTGTCAAAATTTGTTTCCAGTATATGCTTTCCTGACAAGGACAGTGCCTGAGTTACCGTCGTTGAACCCCTTAGACTGTTATAGCTTTGGATTCAAAATATCTGGGGTTTGTACTCCCCCAGGAACAAACTCAAGATCCCACGGACAGCCACGGTAGTTTTGTGTGTCGTTCAGAGACCAGGATGTGACCCCCTTATTCAGGGATAATTCATATAAACAAACACTCAATGATGACTATGAAAATGTTGGATTTTGATGACACTTAAAGCATTTAATAGCTGGATTAGAACATCATTCCATTGTATTTAGCATGGAAAATAAACATGTAACCCTTGGAGGTGTACTAATAAGAAGTAAGAATGTACTGAAAGTCATTTGAAAGTGATAAAAGAGTCCCTAGAAAATATATTTTCAGATTATTTGGAACCAGTATCAAGTGAGATAAGCTATACTTCAAGGCAGGGATACTCTCACACACATAAATCCAAATACTTCTAATGCAAAGCAAAAAAACAGGGACATTATTTGCCCCTACAGTTCATTCATCTTTTGTCCCTGCCTTGCATTTTGAATTGTTCCCATTTTGAAAAAGCTTTCCTCTGGCTTCACTTTTGAAGTTTTAATTATCTTAATATGTAGAAGGGGATGTGACAGAATTTGTCTTTCTGCTAAACAAGGCAGATGGTGTCCACAACCCTTATGTGCTATGTGTTTTTATAACAAGTCTCAGTGGAAAAAAAAGAAAAAAGGAAGTTTTGATTTCAATATAATAAACAGAAACCCCACAAAGTACTATTTAAAACATTATGCACACACTGTAGCTGCACTACTTGTTCTTTCTGCAGTTTTTTTAGGTTCTCTTATCACATCTGGCAAAAAAAAATCCCTCACCTTTTCTGTTGTTTCAGCTATATCCCACAGATGCTCCCACCATTTCCCACATTCACTGATGTATGTAATAGCACAAAACTAAATTATTTTGTAAAATGATATTTAAATAAAGTAATTAATTTAAAATTTACAGCTCTTTCAGATTTCATCATTAAATGGTACTTTGGAACCAGTATGTGGTCCAGAGTGATGTAATATTCTTAACATACAAAGACATTATGCATTCTGTCATTTATTCTTTACAGGTTATTTAATTTATTCCTGCCTTTTACTAACAATATATTAAAAAAAGAAATTATTAAGAATTCAAAGGGTAGACTCATTTTTCAAGCATAATGTAGAATGTCTATTTTGCTGAGAGCCTGAGTGGAACAGAGGTTCTACTTATGAAGTGAAATCAAGGTTATACAAGGAAACAATGTATTAGGCAGATTGTCTCCGAAACAAATTCAACAGCTAAGTCTTGTGAACAAAGACTATTAGATTTACAGAATTTAATTCTTGCCAAAAAAAAGGAAGTAAATAGCAGATATGACATTTTACACACTTGCACTTAATTTGTAATAAAATTCATTTCATATCACATTATTTTTACTTGAAGAAGAGGGACTTCCTCATGGAAAGGTGTTTTGCTTTTTGTGGCTTTGTTTGTTGGGGGTTTTTTTTTTTTTATAATGTATCAGTCTAATATGGCTATATCTCTGTTGTTGCTATTGTTAGACTAAAAGAACAAAATAGAAGAGGCAGCATGACTCCCTGTATGGACACATGTATGGATCCTACAACAATGCTTAAAGTGCTTCCTTATTTGAGGAGATACTTACACAAATGCCATTTCATGCTTATCTCCTTGTCACCATGTACTTACCATATGCTTGTTGCTTGCTCTTATGTCATTTATAACATAATGATAGGGTACTAAGTTCATACTCAGATTTTAGTATATGTCATAAAAAACATCTGAAAACAGGAAAATGACAATTCTATTTGTGTATTATTACAGCAATTTGAAAATTTTATTAAATACTGAAGTGCTTCATTTCATCATTTATTCCTTTGCTTCCAGTGTTGCTTAAAGCACTATTTAAGTACAAATAGATCATACTAAAAGCATATCCATCCTATTCTGGGGTTTCAACTAGGATTATTTACTGATGTCTTGCAGAACAGAGATGAATTTATGATCCCACGTGACCATTTATCTGCTGATGCTGCAAGATGTCTTGCCTCCAGGATTGGTTTCCACGTACGTGGTTCACCAAAGGTCTACATCTTATGAATATTTATACATTGTTACGTCTTGTTGTTAAGTGGCAGTGCTGTAATGTGAGATGTCAAGTGGTATACTTTAATTTGCCAGTACCAGAAGTTGTGGGAGCAGCAGAAGCTGTGGCTTGACTGCCTACATACAAAGGGTCCAAACAAGCCACTTTGGCTGCAAAGAATGAGTGGATACAGTGAAGGACTGCAAACAGGTTGGAAAACTCCAGCTCCTGGAAGTGAAAACAAAAAGATTAAACATGAAACAAAAGAACACCTAACAAACATATACCCAGGAATGAAACGCTATTCAAATAGCAATAATTTTAATAGTTTGATGTAATTCTGCTAATGTGCCTGACAATTCTCCGTTATAGGGACTTAGACATTGAGCTATCCCCATTCAGTAAATAATTGTTTAGAGGCTAAGACAGACAAATTTCTTAGTTAAGTGCCTCCATAGAAATATGAGATCCTACCAGCTAAAGTGGAAGGAAAGTGACACTATATGATTTATTTTTTCCCTCAGGTTAATACAAATCTGGCACTTTTGCAGGTTAATTTAGATAGAAATTGAATGACTGGACTGTAACAGTCTACACATCTCTGGACTACTACTGTATATGCAATGTACCCACAAAGATCAATAATGCTGAGTTCCACATATGTTACATTTGTTCATCACATCACCTCACACTGGTAGCTATTATCTTACCTATGCTGATTTTAACAGAAAATAAAAAAAAAGGCATTTTCAAAAAGTGCTATTATCACACAGTGATATTCTGGATCTGTTTTCATTGAGAGGGTTACTGTTATTGGACCAAAAAAAGAAGGAACAGACTCCATGTTTTAAACTTATTAGCAACCTTGGGAGAAGGGCAATTTTATCACTATGCCAAAAGTATTTTTCCTTCCTCAAATTTCAAAATAAGAAAATTTATCACAGATAGGAAAACAATGGAAATTCAAAGATGAGGAAACAAGGAATTATGGAAGCTATTTCAGAATAAGAACTATCAGTCATTCAAATTAAGTTACTTTTCAGTGAACTCCTTTTTATTAATATAACATTATTTATCCTTCTGGTACTACAAAAATAAACCTAAAACTTAAGATGAGAGAATAAATATTTAGTGGAACAGTGCAATAATTATAATTTCAATTCTGTGTGTTATCTGCAGAAAGACTCCATTTCCCCTTATGTCTCAACAGGATAAGCCTATTAAAACAAATGTTACAGTTTGAGAACTGTTCGAGTCAATTAGGTAACCCTACTAGCTGCAAGTTCTTACTACCATAATTACAGCTGCTGGACAGTGAATTTTCACAGTGCATTAGTACAATTATTACCAACAGTTATCACAGGTATTTCTGCAACAGTAACACATTGGGAAGATCCATTGCTCAATGGACCTTCAAGGATAATGGTGAAGCAACAGAACAGCCTCTGAAGGTCCCACTGGATTACTATTATTGGTAGTAATGACTCAACGCGAAAATTACTCCACTGCAAAGATGAGCACTAAGAAGTTAGCAAATGCTAGATTATTATTTGCCATGAAACATTATTCCTATTTCAATGTAGACATGCATATTTAACTGGAAATTAAAGCAGTGTGAAGCACAGTAGGCTGACTGGTATGTGGTGAGTACATACAGGCCTGATTAATGGCTGCAGCTCAGTTCACAGCAGCCTGACTGATGGGTATGGGATCGATCAAGAACAACACTTTTCTGGCAGATTAGCCTAATCACAAGAAAGCTTAATGAACAGGTAAGACTTCATGTAGAGCTGCCGACAGACAAAACATTTCCTCACTTCTGCTGAGAACTTGCACTTTTAGCTGCCCATGGGTTTGCACTACTGCCAGCAGATGGAGGGGAATCCACAAGCTTTTGTGCACCCCTGGCCACCCTGGCTGTTTTTGTATGTACCTTGTCATCAGTCATCCTCTTGTCTGAATACACTTTCATCTAGGCAGGGTATTGTGTATTGCACACCCAGCTTCGGATTAAGTTTCAAATAAACAAACAGACAAACCCTAAGAACCCTGAAGTATTCAGTGAAGCCATTAAAGTTGCTGGCAGTAGGGAAAAGCAAATGCTCTGAATCCCCCAAAAGCGAAGAAATCCCAACTTAAGCCACATCTACTTGTCCATGAACAAGTACACGATCTACTATTATTCCAATTTCCAGACTGTTGTCTGTACACCTCACCTAAGACCCTACTCTCCTAGGAATATCAGTGTACCTTCTGGTCTTCAAATTGTCTTTCTAAGGTCTCTCTTGATCAAACTACTCTCACCCTACATTGCTGTCATTATACCAGACATTCCCAGATTTTTAATCTGAACATTCACAGTTTCTGCTGAGGACAATGTAAGTGGGCAGAAAGGTATATGAGAAAGATGCATTCATTGAGCACGGCCAGAAGTGTATGGGAATTCTAGTAACCTTTCACAAAGAAAGTCTGGATTGAAAGGACAGAGCTGGAAAGAGAAAACAGAAAGAGAGTGCCCCCAGATGAAAAAAAACCCACAAGTCTTACTGCATTATATTAAAGATACAACTACACAAACAATACATCTACAAAATCAAGCAATGATAAGTTTGTAGGTATTCATGATATGGTTAGGAAAAAATCCTTTCTTTCATCCAAATATAAAGTGCTGATATGAGAAGAGATTTATTCTTTCATCAAATGTGGTGTTACATGGTATCTCTATATTAGCATAGAATCTGATCTAAAATAGATATTAAACAGATAATCCATGTTCAAGACATGGGGAAACTAAAAATTGAATCACACAAACCTACACAGGTCAGAAATCTGAACTCAGAATGCAGTGACTGCAAATGAGCAATCACTCTGTAAAAATCCTAAGGACGTATATTAAAAACCCATTTAAAGATGATATTCAAAATTTGAAGAGTGCTGTAATGCTCACAGAAAAATCCTCAAGGCTAAGAACAAGGATTAATTTAAAATTATATTTTGGAGAATATACTTCAAATGAGCAGAAATGTCAGTCTGGAAAATGGTGCAGGCATCCATCAAGACACCTTGCAACACTTTGAAAGTGAGCATTTTGTTCACATTACAATAGCAGTAACTCAGGCTATTCGTCTTACTTTAGATTAGATTTCTATACAAGATAATTTCAAGTACAAATTAATTGGCATTAATTACTATTAAAGTAGTATTAATTAATAATTATTCATGCTAAATCCTTGAAGTTACACTTCTTCCTTTGCTGAGACCATATTTCCGCCCTCTTCTGTTCACCATATTCAAATAGGCAAAGACAATTGACTCGATCTTCATACTGATGTGCTGATTTTTGTATTCACTTCCATTTTGTAACACTCAGCTTAGGGATTCAGCTAGTCTGTGAACAAAAGCTCACATGATGCAGCACAACTGTGTGACCTCACCTGAGTTTTTCTGACGAAACTGTTGAGCTGTGAAAAAGCCCTGCAAATTCAGAAAGGTGAAGGCACAGACCAAAGGGTAGCTTTTGACTTATATTTATGTTTTACAAGGCACAGAAACTCTCAGTTCTCAGAAATTACTGATTGGTGCTTTCACTTACAAAATTCAAATGGAAATACAGCATTGATGCTGATTTTTATATCCATTACATACTTCTATGTTTGGGAGCATATATATACATAGTGAAACAGGATCTCTCATAGATTTAAGATACTCTTCATTTTTCTCAGAAAAATATAAAGCAGTTTCTATTTTGATGGCCCAATACTTAGCCAGGTACAACTGAAGAGCACAGCACTCTGTGTTTATCACAGTCCTGAGACTGTTAGCCACTGGAAGGTGCTGTGATACTGAAGAGACACTAATGGGTCATTAAATTATAGCTAAACAAATAGGTAACTAGATAGGAAAGTGCCTAAGTGAATCCCTTTGTGTGTTACAGATAAGGAGAAAGCTTTGCCCTTTGCTTGTTTTTTTCAACCCAACCCCAACAGCTCAGGAAGAACAAAGGAAAGGGACACATAGGCTCCATGTTCTGCCAAGCTGACGGCTCTATTTTCTAGCCCTCCGTCAGAAAAATTCTGTCTGACTGTGCAAACTTGTGCAATATCTCCTGCTGAGTGACAGCTGGGAAATAACCTACAGATTGGAATGTCTAAGGGGTATCAGTGATTAATGTTGCCCCTAAGTGGTTTTCTTCTGAGAAACCGCTTAGACCTTGCCTTAGAAACCTTCAGAGTTAGGTGTTTGCATCCAGGCACCCTGCCATGGACCCACTGGTGTGACCTATGGTAATTACTGTTCAGATTTTTCAGACTGGAATTGCTTAAACCTATAAGGAAACACTTCTTTTATACTACATTATCTATCTTTATAGTAACATGATATTACTTACAAAGGAGTCAAAAAAAAGCATCACTACAAAGTCTGTACAGAAAAAAGAGAGAATATCTGTGAGAATAATGCAAGTGTTTAAATATCTTAAATTATTTTCAAGCTGAAAAGAACTATACCTGGTTAAACTGTAACTAAATCCATAGCACATGTTCTGTGTCTTAAAGCTTGCCATTTTGAATTTTAAGTCAGGCATGAAGCACACTGTAAAAAGTTTTGACATCATTATAAAAATATTAGTTATTCAGTGTCAGTGAAGGACTTTCTATCACTTAGGAATATAACTCTGGTGACAAGTGAGTTTCTCAAAAAAAAAAAAAGCTGACTGATGAATGGATGTGGTTCTGCATTTTTTCTCAAAAAGTATTTTTCCTAGATTCTTCTAACATTAACAGTGATATCTCTGTATATTCCACCAGAATACAGAGGGGATGCTGGACGATTATGAAGACAGTATGGCTAAAATTTAAAATGCTGCTGCATAATTTTTTTTTTTCCAAGCAATGTCCATCTACAAGTCTGAATGTGTTTCTAGAATAATAACAAATTTATTTAAACTTTGGATCAAAATTCAACAGCTAAGCACTCTGACAGTCTTAATTCTCTAGGTAATGAATAAGTGTTCTAAAGCAAAAGAATATTATCGCACAGATACAACATGCCATACTCACACACGTGTGATAGCATGAGATACACAAAATTTGCAGCATTGTAAACGAAGGAAGGCAGGAAGCATTTGGATTTTGATAACTCATTTTTACAGGAAGGAATTATATAGAATCATAGAATTATTTGGGCTGGAAAAGATCTTTAAGATCATCCCGTCCAAGTGTTAACCTAACACTGCCACGTCCACCACTAAACCATGTCCCTAAGCACCACGTCTATACGGCTTCTAAATACCTCCAGGGATGGTGACTTAACCACTTCCCTGGGCAGCATGTTCCAATGCTTGACAACCATTTGGTGAAGAAATTTTTCCTAACATCTGATCTAAGCCTCCCCTGGCACAACTTGAGGCCATTTCCTCTCATCCTACCACTAGTTATTTGGGAGAAGAGACCGACACCCACCTCGCTCCAACCTCCTCTCAGGTAGTTGTAGAGAGCTATAACGTCTCCCCTCAGCCTCCTTTTCTCCAGGTCAAACAGCCCCAGTTCCTTCAGCTGCTCCTCATAAGACTTGTGCTCTAGACCCTTCACCAACTTGGTTGCCCTTCTCTGGACACGCTCCAGCACCTCAATGTCTTTCCTGTAGTGAGGGGCCCAAAACTGAACACAGGACTCGAGGTGCGGCCTCACCAGTGCCAAGTACAGGGGGACAACCACTTCCCAAGTCCTGCTGGCCACGCTGTTTCTGATACAGGCCAGGATACCGTTGGCCTTCTTGGCCACCTGGGCACACTGCCAGCTCATATTCAGCTGGCTGTAGACCATGATGAAAGCAATATTATTTAAAAAAAAAAAATCAACAACAACAAAAAAACCCCTATGGCCAGACCACCTCACATTTGCAGGGAGTAACTGAATTATAATGCATTAAATACGTTAACACATTCTGTCAGTGCTGCAGCTGAAACTTAGAGATGGAGGAAAACAGACGTTAGAGGCAAGAAAAGCAGGAGTCTCAGATCAGGTATGCATACGCCACAGCAGGTTCTGCATAGAGTGTGTTAGTGTATGTGATGGAGGGGAAAAAGCACTCTTAGTTCTAGTGACTGTCTTAAGCTGTATCAAAGTTACCTGCCATGTCCTGCTTCCACATTACTGCTTGAGAATGCAGAAGTGAAGAGCCCTAACATGTCAGGGCAATGGGTTTGTCAGATTTTTGGGGTTGTTCTCAGCTGTGAGCTCTCATTTCACTATATTCTGATTATTCCCTGTGTAATATAACTGACAAAAAATTATCTTTACGTAAAGAAAATGTTACACTGTATTTCCCCTTACAACAGTGGGTGTCCAGGCCATCTGAAGCACAGAGCTGCATGTAACAAGTGATGATAGCTGTGGCCATGAATATTCATCACAACCTTTAACAGATGTTTTACAAAATTCCCATCATCTGATTCCAAATGAAGCCTGCATACAGTATGCATGAAACCTGGCATTACAAGCATTTCTGAAAATCTGATTAACATTTCCTAATTACTCAAGAGTTCCCCAAATGGCTATACCTCTAACTCTGTAATGTTAGTAAAGTCCAAAAAATAGAACCTAGATTATTCTACCTCTTCTCACACTGAATAGTGGTTTAAATCCATAAAAGGCTTAAAGGATACGGAAGGGACCTATCCATAGAATTTTAAACTAACCAAAGTTGAAAAAATATGACCCAAGAATCTTCACATTCATTTTATAGCCACATTTATCTATGTTTCTTAAACTAAACAACGTACTTCATATGTAAACAAATTGGAATGGATAGAAGTGCTCACTATAAATGCCGTCACACCTTCCAAAGACAATATAATCTGACATTTTTTGATCATGATATAATTGGTATGCTTTGATCACCAAGGAAATTAATTAAAAATAACAGATTTTTATTTCCAGATTGATCGATGTGAAAATTTTTATTTATAATAAAGAGAAGAAACCAGGGAACATGGCAGCATATTTATAAGTATGCTAGCAACTTTGTATAATATTCTGCCTTCATAAGATAGAAGGTAGAATTTCTACATTGATAAAAGGTAGAAAGATGAAATTTCCTAGAAATAAAGCTTTATTCAGTTTGAGTGGGAATAACAGTAGGTATGATAAAAACACCTATTAGGATATCTCTAAGGCTTATAAAGTGATTTGCATGACAGATTTAATTTAAAACATGAAAACATTTTGATGAAAACTATTTTTCTTCTTCAAAATCTGTATTTCATACTTTGTTTTTATTTTTTAAATTTAATTTAATATTTAAAATTTATTATATTTTTACTAAAAAAAAAAGAAACACTGTCCCATTCTTGGATTCCCATGAAATTTCTTTAGTCCTAAAATCATGTGTTAATATAACAGCAATAGCAGTCAGACGTTAGAAAAATAATGACGAGTTTCATCCTTCAGGTGTCCTTAGGAGCATGATAAAAGTTTCCAATTACTTGCTTAAGAGAGAATCATCCTCACAACATTAGGTTGTTAAGTTATGACTTCTTATTAGAGATGAATAGAAATTCTGTACTATTAAAACAATTTCTAAAGGAAATTGGAAGTAAGAAAATATTTATCTTCGAGATGTAGCAGAACATGAAGGTATTGAAAGCCACGGTGCACCACATTTCATTACTGTTGATGTAATGGGAGCTTTTACATACCTTTATTGTATTGAGTACAGCATTCAAAATCAAGTAAATAGCTGTTAGGTAGAAAATAATTAATACCAAACATAAAGTGACATGCAGGAAGGAAAACCAGCTGCTTAATGTAGCTATTTGCATTTAAACTCACAACTGCCCCCAAGACAATGCCTTTTTTCTTTACATACTTTATTATGCTGTGCATATTTAGCCCTTTTAGGCAACAATTTATTTAACCGCTTCCTTTTTGCTTATGGAACTATATTGTTATCACATTCATTCAGCAGTTTTCTCTGGGACACAGGAAAAATGGTATAGCAAATGCTTCAAAAGCAAGGCTTAAAGATCGCCAAGAAAGTAGTCTTTAGGTTTACACAAAAATTGGGATTCTAGTCAAAAAGACCTTTGATTCAGACTCTAAGGCAGTTCCAGTTATCAAAGATCCTGGGAGATCACTTCTCCTCACACACACTGGGACAGTAAATGCTCTATTCTCAGAAGACATAAATCAAACTAAGCATAAATCTCTCAGGGTTACTGTTTTCATAAATTAACTCTTGAAACAAAAGAACAACTGAAAATACAACTTTTCTGATTGTGAATTAGACTCAGACACAAAGCTTCAGTTTTGTAAGGGAATATGTGTTTAATCCACACTTTTTTGCTCTGGAAATAAAACCAGATTTTTAGACCTTTGCTGTGTTTTGTCCCTGGGTTGACTTAAGGTTATATTTTGCACCATTTCTTCATGATACAAGTATAGGGTGAAAAACAGGGCCTTCAAAATATCAGCCAACAGGACAGTTGGCAAATGTGCCTAAAACCAGATTTAGCGAGTCCTGCTTTTTATTATTTTTTAATGTAATTACACCTTTCAAAAGACTTCAAACTTGCAAAAATCCAAGCAATTGATTCAGTTTTCTTTTCTTGGAAATTCTTTGGTTTTCTTTGCATTCTTTGACTTTGTGCATTAATCTAATATTCCTAAGTAATTTAGTTTAATTTATTCCTCCATTTCCTTAGCTGCTTTGATAACTGGCTTTAATGTACATTGCCATTATAAAACAATGCATTGTTTTTACCTTTGCTTCAATTTGTTTAGTATCTTGGTTTTGGAACAAAAATTTGATTTTGCTCTTCCCATCATCTGAAGAACCTTTGAGCTGGGAAAACTTGTACCTCCAAAGTATGGCCTAGATGAAAAAAAAAGAAACATTAAAAAACCATACACAAGCAAGTCAGTGTAGTTATCATTGAAAATTGTATTAGAAATAGCTGATCTCCTTCCAAGGGAATTTTTAACCCCTCTATGGTACATAATTAAATCAATTTAGTGTTATGTGGTCTGATGTCCCTTTGATCATATGGATGTAATATATTTTGGGAGTGTCTGATTCTGATCAGTCAGACTACATTTGTGAAATTCACTCTGAAATTCCTTTATCTATATTTAATCCTGATTAAACAAAAAAAAGAGAGGGTTAGTAAATTCATTGTCATGCCAAAACCCAAAGGTTTTTTCCACTGGTAATCTGTGGATTCCCTACTCCATCTGAAGTGACAACCTGTCATAGAAGTCCTCTCTTTTTACTTCCACATTAAAAAAATCCAGTTGTATTAACATAAAGGGCATATCGAATTAAAAACAAATATCTATTTCTAAACGATAAAATAACAGAAGGAAACCCTATAATGATAACTTAAGTTTACTCATGAGAGCTTTAATCAGGAATTTGAGCAGATCATTAATTCTAAGCATATCAGTGGCCTTTCAAGTACTTATATTATGAATGCCATTGTGTCTTGTTGAAAAAAAGACAGATTGCTCTACAGAATAATCATGCCATTAATAAAATTTACAGCTGGCTAGAAAAACTGTTTGGTTTGGTTTTTTTTTTTAATGTCTAATGTGAATTTATGTAAAAAACCCCCATACATTTCAAACGACTTTGCCTAAAAGTGGAAAAGACATATTTTTTATTGTCTTTTTGGCCTCATTTAAAGATACCCCACACACACACACTCCAGATATTTTGAAGCACTAACTAACATCTTTTTGTTGTGATTTCAGTAGTATTTCACATAATTATAAGGTCATCCTCACTCACATTGTGCTGTTATTTTGAGGAGACGTTAATGTCACATGCATTGGACAACACAGAAACTTAAGGCAAGAAGCGCTGTTCCATTTTCTTTTGTCTAAGGGTTTGTAAATGACTTCTCAGTGGCGTAGCATGACACTTCCACCTGTGCCCTTTGTCTGTATCTACTTGAAATTAAACAGAATATGAGGGAGGTCAAATTTTTAACTGTTCTAAATCTATGCAGGTCCATTTGCTTCAGGATGTGTTGATCCCTTTATGTTAATGACTGGCAAAAATCTCTAACCTGCACCAAGTTAAATAAAGTTAGCTGTGTTTGTCATAGTAACTTGTAGAGGAAAAAAAACCTGAAGGACAGTAACTTAACTGTGCACAGTACACAAAGCAAGTGCCAGAATTATTTTCCCCCAAATTCTCTCTCTCTATTTGTCCCCTCCAGATAAAAAAACCCTAATCTTAGTGCCACTTTCATTCTCTGTGTGTATGTGACAGGTGAGCTCCCACCTACCATAAACAGAGTTAAGGACATTCTGCTTCAGATAAACTAGAGGAATTTGGCAATTTATGTGAAATTATATCATATTTGTTTCAAATGCTGTCATCCTGAGCCCACCAATCTGTGCTACATAAAATAGAATAGTTTCCCTCATCTCTAAGTGTGTGCAATTCCTTTCACCTTGCTTGATCAATGATGTTTACTTATGTCCTGTAGAGAGTCAGTTAAAAACCAAACCAAAACAACCCAGTATACCATTCTGGTGGCCATACTTTCTACCTACATTGTAAATGCCTTTTTTTCACAGACCTATGTAACTCATCAGATCTTGTCAGAAGATCAAGACCATTGCCTTTCTGCAGGAACAGCCAATCTATTTAAGCATGTCATTTCCTAGATGAGAAATGTAAAGGACATTGATAGTCTCTTTATCTCAGGAGAACAACAATCAAAGAAATAAGCTATCATCTTTTTCTTCTCTGATGATGTATGGGGAGGCCAGGAGAGAGATGCAGTAGTGACAAGGACCCTTAGATGGGCAGGCAAAATCCCAGGGTACCTGGCCTCATTCCCGATCAGATTAAGTTTGGCTGAAGACGAAGGATGTACAGAACTACAGTACTTCAGCATTTCCCATGCAGTTTTGTCACTTACTTCATTCCCACTCAGAGGAAAGAGAATGACAGTCTCACCAAACCACAGGCATGATTCAAGAACACACTTCAGTTTATATATAACATTGGGTTTGGAAACCCCTGCTTAGCAATGGCTCTTACTCAAGTACATTGCAAAATCAGGTCTACAGCATGGAGGGGAAGAAATCCTTCCTGAGACTAATTCCAAGAAGACTGCATTTCTTCCATCAGGATATCAAAACAGGTTCCTAGAACTGATGGTTCAACAGCATACTTCACAAAGACTATTAAACACTCTTTGTCTAGAGTGTAATGAATAAAAATGCCATTCACAATGCATGAAGTGATTCCCAAATGAAAGAACCATCTGTTTCTTTAGAGTGATCTTCAACAAATGGCACACATTTTTTCCCAAAGATGTCCACATGAAGGAGGGTTCTTTTTGCAAAAATAAGTGTGGGGAAATATTGTGAGTTTTAAGTTATTAAGTCAGGAATACAAAGTATTTCAAACATTCAAGCTAGTCATCCTGATTACATCTTTTGTTCTAGAGAATTTCTGAGTAACAGTTCCTTCATCTTGGTTTGAACTTGTTTTGAATACTGGTTCACTCTGATACACTCTGGATGTGTCTACACCTGAGTATACCACACTACATTAGAGGTGTAACAACTAGCTTTAGATGTTGGAATTCTAGACAGCTAAAATCGGATGAATTATTTAAGCACATACCCACTAAGACCCATTTAATTCCTTTTCTCCTACCAAAGAAGCTGAAGGGCTGCCCTGTGTAGCCAGAACTGCACATTTTGCATGTGTAGCAGATATACAAGATGATGCAGAATGCTGTGACCAGCAGTCAGATCACTCTCTTAAAATACAGCATCTTTGGGATCCCTGGGTTACCTCCTCTTGTGGTTTCATATGTTCTGGGTGGGTTTTGTTTTTTTGGTTTTTTTTCATTTTTGTTACTGCAAAATGCATAAGCAGTGAACAGGGGCCAGACCTATCCTTTTCCAGTGACTACCTCATAGTGCCAAAATAGAAAGGAGAAGCAAGACCTGTTCACCTAAGCACCCAGTTTCATAGAGATGTGTAGCTACAGCAGTGACATAAAAACATGAGAGAGAGAGTTTCACATGTTGTTATCTTTCATGTTCATATGGGCTGACTTCAGTGTCACACTGCTTGTGGTGGTGACTGTTCTGAATTCTAATTTTAATGGCTAATTCTCCTGTGTTAGGAATAGGTACCCTTGGGGATACCGATCTATACCACTGTCAAAGCCAAGTGAATTATTTTTTCATGTTTTTGAACATTCCTCAGAACCATCTGTTGGATGCTTGCTTCAGACAGTTAACATAATTTTGTACAAATATATATATATTTATGTAAAACATGCTGGCTTTTTCACAAATTGCCAAAAAACTAAACATGTGTCATATGAATTATTCCTAAATCAGTTTTTATGAATTATAAAATATAAGCAGAAGCACTTACTGGTTTGAAGGTGCAGTGTTACTAAGCTCAACGCTGTACAATACATTCTGATAGGGCTTCTTTTAGTTAATAAAAGCATCCTGTTCTCTTCAAGTGCTTTCCTTGTATAATCCTCAATAACTGTGCGTAACCTGCATTACTGAGAATATTTTGCAGGACTATATATAGCATATTTAGGAAGCAGTAAATTTTCATTTACCCTAAAATAGATTTGACAGGTAGACCAGGCTGCAATTCCTTTTAAAGCACAAATTGCAACTAAATTAAAAAAGATTCTTTGGTAGATGCTGGCATCAGCTACTTGTGAGGACCCTGAGACACTTCTCAAGTTGAGGCACACATCTTATCATGCCTTGATGGAAGACCAAGATGAGAACTCAGTATGCATTGTTTATTGCCTTTAAAAGGGAACTCTCAATCCATGAGAAGAGACAGAACTTGTGAATAACAGCAAGCAGTCCAATTTAGAAACTGGGGACGAAGGTAATAGCACATACTGAAAATATCACCAACTTCACAATTTGAATGCATCCAGTGTGGTCATGAAAAATCCGACATAGTTAATCTATGTTTTGAGAAATGCACTGTAAGAAGACAATCTCATTGAACAAATACTGTATGTATCATGCATAACATTGAAAACAACCAATAAGATATAAATCCTTTTCCCAATTATTATCCGTAGATTGCTTAGGCTGCTTTTTACATTTTATACCATTTAATAAAATTAACTTCAAAGAATACTAGAATGCAATGCAAACAAATAAACAGTGCAGACAAGCTGACAAATTAGATTTAAGACTTCTCTTGAGATGTTATTAAATTATTGTAATAAGAAATCATCAAAAAGTGAAATCCTGTCTTCACTGAAATTAATAGGATTTTTTTTTCCTTTGACATATCTGGGACCAAGATTCTCCACCAATACTTTTTAATGAGAAATACTTTATTTATAAGTAATCATCTAGGACTCATTTGTTCGAGTCTTTGTAACCAAATTATTGCCTATTATCTTCTGCTAGTGTTATTTTGCCATAATTACCCAAGGATGCTCTCTGCCTGCATATTTTTATTTAATAAATGGGACATAAATGCAGTACATAAATGGCACCTGGAATAAAAGCTACTGACTTCAGTACCTGTAATACTTAGCTGATGCTCCCCAAAGTCACACAAATGAAGAAAATCATATTGCTTCTATTCTTAGCACTAGTGCTAAATCTAGAACACATATTCAGCAAGGGATCTTAGAAAATATTTTCACAATCATATCAGATGTCATTTTGCTACTCATTCCCATCATTTCAGAATCCTGGACTAAACTACATACAATTTTGATGAGATGTCATAAAAAAAAATCACTTTCTATGTACATAATAGTATCAGAAAAGTGGGAATGCATCATAATTAGTTTAGGGTATGATCGGGAGTGTTGGTTAGGGGTTTTTGTTTGTTTTGGGTCAAGGAGCTTGATTTACCATAAACAGAGACTGGATTACCAAACAAAGATAGAATAAATAGGTGTCTCTATATTTTTACTTACCATACTCTAAGGAATATGCACAGAAATATGAATGTCTGACTAGTCCATAACTCTGTGATAGCTATATGATTTAGCAAGGACATACAGGGCATTTTGCATTGGCACTAGGAAAGAAAAGCTGTATTTTGCCAACATGAGAGTCTCCAACCAGAACAGAATTAATCTGTGTCCTATGGCTTTAGTGATGAACAACCTTCAATTTATTATTAAACAGTCTTGCTTCTTCTATATTGGATTATGGACTGTGGACCAATTCTGTTCTTGCAAAAAGACCATTTACACTTAACGAACTTGTGAAATGGTGTTTGCACCATATACTGCAACGGCATCACTTCACCTGCCAGTGCACATCACCGAATACAGGTTTTCTCTATACTTTCCATTGACATGAATCATATAGATTTTATTATGTAATAGCAAAAGAATTTTGGCCTTCAGTAGGATGCTTGGAAAAAACCTGAAAGAGTTTATCATTGTTTTATAATGATTAGACAGCTACATCTCAGATCACCTGTAAATGGTGGAGTAAATAAAGAAAGCATCTTTATAAAGGAAAGGATGTCAGAGGTCACTTTTCAAATATTAGTTTCAGCAAATCCCTTGTTGTCTTTTCCATCACATCTTCAGAAAGCTGTAGCTGTACTTTTCCAACACTGCCTCTGTTTTTCTTGACACTCTGATTAAATCTTTCTTCTGTTTATCTTTGTAAGACAATTTTTTATAATATATATTACAGAATTATGCTAAATTTCAGTGGACACCTTTCAAGCTAATGTTGTTTGTCATCTGACTAAAATAAGTAATACTCCTACAAGTCAAACTAAATCAAGAGAAGATGCCTTGTAGGTCCTTATTTTCAAGAATAAAAGTAATTGGGTCTTCAGGCACCTGGGATACACATTAATTTGGCTGTTTGTCTCATACCTAATTGAGAAAGATTGCATTCTTGCAAAGTGACACTTTGTCCATACTGATAGCAGCAGTAGGGAACTGAGTAGGATTAAGATCTTGTTCATGCTCAGTTCTACTGTGTTACCGATCTCTGGAGAGTGTCTTACTACAAAAGAATTATGGTCCAAGGCAATTTCCTTTGTCAACTGCTGTGGCTTTATAACTGTGAAGGGAAAGACAGGGGAGGACACAGAGGATAAAGAACAAAAATGAGACAAAGGAAAAAAGCAAGAAAGTCAGCCCTAATAAAATAACTGTTCTTGTCCATTACTGAAGTTACATAGAATGTTAAAAGACCACAGTTTACTTGCTTAGTACTGATGGATGAGCTACCAACATTTGTTTGTTTCTAGCCACAGTACATAAAACTGTATGAACCATGCTTGATGGCTTATATTACAGTTATAGTAGCTATTTGTTCAGCATTTCAATTTCTAAGCACAGAATAAATATTTGCTCACAAGAGTTACATTATTAAATCTCCACCTTGAAGTGAGTCTGGTTTCCTTCTGCCTTCTCTATTACTGAAATTTGGATATCAAGGTGGGTTTTACATACTGTTCTGTTTCAATATGTCGTATGTGTATTAGCTGCATGAAGAGAGAGACCTTAAGGCATGTATCCCTGGAAAACATGGAGTTTGTTCCTAAAGAAATTAAGAGAAATTCTGTTCTGTGTTATTTAGTAGCCTTTTGGTATGAAAACCAAATTAAATATATGTGCAATGCTATTTATTGTTTGCAGTATATTCCCTTTTTTGATGCACGGCGCAAGGTGTCTGCAAGAGAACAGATGACAGGTACACTGAACTTTGTTGATGTGCACCTCGTGGGCCATTATGTGGCCTTTCGTTACTTTGTTCTAGCATCACCATATAATTCAGCAGCACTAATTTGTTTTCAGTCCTATAAGGGATGATTTTTTTCTCTTCTGAAAAATATATATTTTTGACTGCTGCTTTAATGAGCAGTAAATGTGATGGAGTACAGACATAGCACTTTGCACATGTAGGTATATTGCAAAACAAATACATAGCTATATCACACAAACAAATACATACATTATTCATACAAGCTATGATGCAAATATGCACATTACAGAAAACAACTTCAATGAATGTCATTATAAACAGAAACATATGTAACATACTTATGTCTATGTATATACACCCATACCCTTGAAGAGTAGACAATTTCTTTGCTAGAAACACGTTAAAATGAAGTTATTGAATGCCACTTGAGTAAGTAGTTTTATACATTGGATCACTTTCAGAATAGTAGTTAGATGAACTTCTGTACACATCTTGTTATGCTTTTTAATCTAACAGTCTCCATCCTTAATTCTTAAGGTGGCTACACTGGCTGCAAAACCTTATTTGTAAATGATTATCATAATATTTGTGTATGTCCATACCTAACATAAATCACCCACAAAAGAGTTATATTTGATCATTAAAACATTGACATATATATACTAGCTAATGTTAGACAAATGTAGGGCCTGAACAGATGTGCTGTAATTGTTCAGGTCTTGGGAGAAATGTTTTCCCAGGAGACATTGATACACAATGCTGCAAAAGTGGCCTAGAGTAAAATTTGGTTTATAACATCTAATACCTGCAACAGAACATTTTGCACCTTTTTGGAAATTTCGTAATTTAAAAAAACCCCAAACATTTAGTATCTAAAACCTCTCAAAAGAAAAATTATGTCTGGAGTAGATGCTGTATACTGAGATGCCTTCTAGTGCAAGGAGTAACTAAACAGAATCTGGAAAACTTGATTAGGCAGCCAGGAGAAAGGAGAATAAATGGTATTCACAAAGACTAATTAAATTCACTTTTAGTAGAATACCAGCAAGGAAGAAAGAGGGAAGTTCAGTAAGAGGATGTTATTTGATATCTTGTACTTCAAATAATGCAAATGAAGTTGCACTAAAGCTGGTGGACATTTTTTTAAGAAGTCCCCAGTGGAAGAGATGCTGTGGGTACACTCACTGATGATCAGATTTAAACTTCCATGTATGCCAACACAGAAGGCAGGTGGCCTTTTCACTCCAGGTACATCACTACTAGAAATGAAGGACTACATGATAGAAATTAATCATAGTCAAACATTTGCCAATGTCTGCTTGGCCTATATGTCACAGTTCTCTTTCAAACTATACATCATTAATAAGAAAAAAAAGATGAGATCTTGCACTGGAGCTTTGGCTCTAGAGAGTGCTACAGAAGAACAAGAGCACAAGTATACATGTTACTACTTTTTAATGTGCAGGGAGAGAAATTCTATTATGTCCATAATTACATTTGGTAGTTTACAAACTGTTTAGCTGAATTAAGAAATTATTTTCCGAAATGTTGAAAGAATCTGATTTAACTAGGTAGTCTTAAAAACTGTTCATTCTCCTTTCAGGAAATCACAATGGTTTGTTATAAAGCAACATACCAACTGCTCTAAATGATAAACTACTGTTGGCTCTATGAACTATCAGTCAGAAAATGAGTGAGAGAAAGCAGGGCATACACAGCCGAAACAGCTATGATTTATGCCAGTGCTGTTATAATCACATCACAGTACAGATTTGTTCTGAAGAACTCAGTTTAGTACTTTGTGTACTCATATTTATCATAGGTCTGTGCAGACATAGAAGCAATGTTTTTATCAAACTATGATGTGTTTGTCTTGAAATATATTTAGCATAGATGGCAGTTTTTAACCACTAATTTTGACTTGCATAGTTAATTATTATAAAAAGATTAAATGACAGTAAACAAGCTACACAGGGTTGTACGGCTTTTGTCTGGAAACCATAAGCATAATGAGAGTCATTACCCTCTATAAACTTGTTCATGAGCATTGAGAGTGAGTTTGTGTTTTACAACATTTGTGAAATTTTGATTGCAATTTGTCAGGCATGTTGGAAAAAAAAATCTGTTAACTTGAAATGTAAGAGGGAAAAAATATAAATATTGTTTCATTGCTTAAATAACCTATTTAATATTGGAATAGCTGAACAACTGTTAAAATCATGAATTGAAGAACTTGGCTTCAGTTCAGTTAATTAGTGATTATTCACTATTAAAAATAGTCCACGGTCAATTCAGTAGTGATTAAGAAAGAAAACTTAAAATACCAGGAGCACAGTGTTAAGTATAAAGTAGAAATTGCCTGAAGATTTACTGAAGACCCCACTGCATCAAAATACAAGACAGGACTTCTCAGGTGTCCTCAGAAACTACTACCTGAGCTTTGTGTTCTGGGAAACATGAAAATGTCATAAATAAATTAAAAAAGATATTTAATTATAGTAATTAGATCTATCCTCCAAGTACTTGTCCAAGACCCCCTTTGAATTTTGCATGTACAGGGCTATTCTGGAAGAAGTGAGAGATGGACTGCATAAATTATCTGACATTGAACTCTGAAGTCTATAGAATATGGCTTTGAGTTAAGATTTACCCAAAAGAGTGCTTGAATTTGATATGAGTAGTGGCAAAATAATAAAGTGAACATGTACAAGAAAGACATGGACCTGTTGGAGCGGGTCCAGAGGAGGGCCACGAAGATGATCAGAGGGCTGGAGCACCTCTCCTGTGAAGAAAAGCTGAGAGACTTGGGGTTGTTCAGCCTGGAGAAGAGAAGGCTCCAGGAAGACCTTATTGCAGCCTTCCAGTACATAAAGGGGGCCTACAAGAAAGCTTGGAGAGGGACTTTTTACCAAGGCCTACAGTGACAGGACAAGGGGCAATGTTTTTTAAACTAAAAGAGGGTAGGTTTAAATTGGACATAAGGAAGAAATTTTTTATGATGGGGTGGTGAGACACTGGAACAGGTTGCCCCAAGAAGTTGTGGATGTCCCATCATTGGAAGTGAAAAGATAAAAGTTTGTACTAATTTTTCAAATACTTATTGTAAAATTTCATACCATTTATGAAGAATTAGATACAAATATTTTTTTCATGAACATTATGACATTTTAAATAGCTTTTTTGTCTTTAATATTGAGTTTGTTAATTCATGTGACAGTTTCTAGGAATTTGTACAGTCTTAATGCACAAATGTGTATGTAAATATTAATAAGATATAGCTAATTTAATTTAATTTTTACTCATGTTTTCCTTGTCCTGCAAACTGTTTTCCATTTTTCATTGTTTTTTCAGATCTTTCTTGGAAAAGAGATTTTGAACTCCTGCTTCATATGAACTCCTTCATTAGGTGGAGAAATAATACTTTTAGTTTATGTGACTAAATACTTCTAGTTTATGTTTTAGTTTGTGTGAGTACAGCAATATTGTTGAAGATCATCACCAGCATAGACACAACCTACACCTGCCATTATCATAATGAAGGTATCTGAACAAATTTTTGGCTGAGAGAATTGCCACCTTTATCTTTCCATAAAATGATGGAGAGTAGGTAATGGTTTTCCTATTTAGGTACTCATTAAAATGTGGTTGACACACTTAGGGTAGGTTTGAGACAAGTTTTCATCCTATGGCTTGCTTGACAATTTCAACTGTAGCAGTCACATGGCAACAGATTATGTTGCATTATACAGTAGTGTTTCTCTTCTCTTCTAATGCAATTGCACTAGAGCTATCCTTATCACCTCACACTGCCTAATGCCTAATTACCTAAAACCCAGTATGTCCTCTTTTTTGTCCATGGTACTAACTATACTTTATTCTAACATACAAACTAATTAAGGTGCAACACTGCAGGTAGGTTTCTAAGGATACTAACGGCATTCTCCTCACAACACTGAAAGTTTTACGGTAGCACAATCTGCTTAAAAATAATACACAGAGAAGTTAAAAATAATACTTGCACTTCTTTTTTATGTAAACATTTTCTGTGTAAAACCTCTTTGTGAATGTTATGCAGTAGTTTACTTACGCTTATGCAATTTACTTAAGGGACTATATATCAGAAGTCTGAAAACATTTTTCAAGGAATCTGTTGACAACATAAATACTGTTCTATCTGCTCAGAAAACTTGGGAGTTTCTCATTTGATTTGCTTATGTACAACTTCCATTCAAGTCACAAAAATGTGTATCTGTATTTGTGTGTACAAAACCTTAACTTTGAAGGAAGCTGCACTGTCTTTGTTGGTTTTGTTAGACTTTTTTTATTTCTAGATGATGTGCTTTTTAATTTGTAACAGAAGAATATAAAGAGTTTTGGGGCACTGAAAGAATTGCATTATATGTTCCATGAAACATTTGTGAAATGAATGAAGGAGTTTTCCCAAACACTGGTGAACAGTTATAGGAAGACCTGCAAGACAGTATTATTAGCATATGTGACACACAGCTCTTAATGACAATTGCCAGAAAAACATTCTCCAAGAAGCTTTTGTATACTGCTTATAGAACTAAAGTATTTATGATTTTGGGGGTTTTATGCTTTCAAGGACCCATTTTGGGAGGTCTGGATTTATAAGTGTGAAAAAAAAAAAAGGTCTTGAGGTCTTCATATTGTAAGTCTGTAATGTATTTAATAGTCTGTTATTGCTATCCATTTATTTTCTTGAATTTCCAATGTATAGGTTCTCCATGCCTACTGAATGGATTAGTATGTGGCATATCTCTGGTATGCATGCTATCTAATAGATCAGGCACTTTTAACACGGTGCCTTTATCTTAAACTGTACTGTCTGCTTGCCTGTCTTTCTGTATCAAAGAAAAATGAAACAAGCCCTGAAACCTTCAGGATTCTCCATGTACTGACTCCTGAACTTTACCAGCATGGTCCGTCCCTCCATTCAGGAAAATAAAACCCCACCTTTAAAAGAAAAATCTGCAAGCATTAAGGCAAAATTGATTTTATCAATCTAAAATGAAAACACAGAAAGTGCAAGAAATACAGAGAAAACACAGACAGTGCAAGTGGAAAAGGTGGAAGGGAAACCAGGATATAAGCACTGAAAAATGGGAAAGAGTATTCTTTCAGGGGGAATCTCTTCTGCCACAGCATGCAGGTCCCAGGTTGTGTCATGAGCTTTGAGGACCACAGTGACATATTAGGGGTGGTGGTGATAGATTTGACAGATCAGCAGGAGCCCCCTGCTCATCCTTGCAGCCTGTATGTAAGTGTGGTGAATGAGTGGTACCAACTGAGTGATTTCTAAGGCTGGTCTGGGTGCAATAAATGTTTTGTGGGCTACTACACCTTTCCCTTCCTGAAGGAAATCCCTTCAGACATCTGCTACCCTTTCACACTTTGATGAAACCTCTTTCAGATTCTGTAAATGTGTCCTCTTTCATCAGTATTTAGACCCTCAAGATCGCCAGACGCTCAGCTGTGGTTAATGTTTGGCTTAAAATTTCAGAACTTTTTGGATGCTGAGGCTAGATGCCACCCCAGAAGGAACAGATTCAGTCCATGGTTTCATGGCTTTACAGATGAAGGGGAAAGGAAAAAGTAAAATTGTCTCATACTCTTACAATGCTTTATGGGACATCTCAAGCTCAACCTGGAAGTTGGAGAATTCCTTCTTGGCTTTCTTCTGGTTGTCATCAAGTCATCAAAGCTTCACTCCAGTGGTCTGGCATTGTGGATCTTCTACTTGGTGTGCAGCGTGGTTTTAGTTTGAGTAGGTTCCCAACCTACCCAGTAAGGACTCTTCTGGCTTGAAATGGAAGTTAGATGCTAATTTTTTGCTCTACTTGTTTTAGTGTTGGATTTTATCATGTATTTCTAGTACTACTTATGTGACCTTGTAGGCAACATGGGGCAGCAGGAAAAGGAGAGAACAGCTGAATGCAAATCTGCTGGCAATGCTAACAATTGCCCTAGTGTTTCAGTAGTCAATTTTAATACTTGATATATTTTTTCTGCTCTTTGCTATGAAAGAAAAAAAATATTAAAAATCTATTTGTGAGGGCAAAGAAGAATCTGCTTTATAAGTCCTATGGTTCACCGAGGTAATGCCTCCAGCAATTTTGCACAACTGGAAAGGCACAATGACTTATTTGAGAAAGAAAGACAGTGAAGTTATACCTCTACTAGAGCTTTTTTCTGTATCTGGAAACCTGCTGTACATGTTCTAAGGACATACCAAAAGGGTACCACACCCTTCAGCCATGGGAACATGTATGAAGGCAGCTGTGCTTGTTTTTTGCTATTTGAAATTTAGTGTACACTTGTACTGCAGATAATGTCTTTGAAAGAGTCTGAAGTCTTTTGAGAATCAGACACGTGCAAGAGCTTTGAAGGAGATGCAAATTACCTTTATACAAAAGCATTGCTATAATATTATTGGAGTGTGGGGGGAAACCTACGTGGTTTTTTCTGAGCCACTGCATTTTAATTCTGTTGCACTGATTTTTTGTGTAATACCTCCTAAGTTGACGTTCATGTATTTCACTGATGAATCATACAAGACTACTCGCGTAACAAAAAGAAATATGTATACACAAGTATTTTTATTTTAAATTCACCACACTTTGTGCAAACAGTAGAATGGAGTGGGAAGAGTAAAAGGGTTCTGACTGGTGGAGTAATGTGGTGAGAAGGATTGACTTAAGATAGAGGATAGGAGCATATTCTGGAGAGAAAAGGGCATTTTCAGCAATTGCTGGTGGCAATGCTGCAGCATCTCAAAGGAAAACAGGTATTGAAGAGAAGTGGAACTCAGAAAAAATATTTCACATTCTCCCATAACAGCAGTGTCAAGTAGTAGCAATAAAGCCTGCTTACATTTTAGTATTTGTTAGCAATTAGTACAAATGCAAACATATGAAGGCTCTTGATGATTTTACTGAGATTTGGACCTGCATTAATTTAATCTGGAAATTGATGCCATATTGTTCACTTGATATAGCGAACTATTCCATCAGTTGTACTGAGCTTTTTTAAGGCTGACGGGAAAAGCATAAGACATACAGACCATGGCTGATTTCTCTTTTTACAGACACCTGAACAAAAATATCTGAAACATAAACTGAGAATTGCTGTAATAACACACACTCCCACCCATGAAACAGAAGAGAAAGGCAGGTTCTTTTCAAAGCTCACATATCAGCTTGAAACCAAGACTATTTCATCTCAAAACCAAGGATGCACCAGCGAAAGAAACATCAAACTGAATCAGTCTGGGCTTTCACGTGAAATTAAAGAATGAAGACTTGATGCGTGTTTCAGATTGATATTAGCATTGACTTTTCAATAACAAGCACATAACAGAACACAACTTCTCACATCATTTAGAAATCCCCTCTGAGTTTAGACTAAAGCACGAGAGATTTGACAAGAGATGATCTGTTGCGATAACAAAAAGAAGTACATTTTAAGGATGCACTACTTATCCCAAAATATATGAAATAACGAAGAATAATAATAATGATGTGATGGAAACAAGTCTTAGAACTTTACCTTTGTGGCAGCATCAAAACAGACAAAGCCCATGCTAAAGTCAATAGTAAGTCCCATAAGATGACTCTCCAAAACACAGGCATACGTCTTGCACTGTAAAAGAAAAATCAGAGAAGGTAGTTACCACAGAACATGTTTCTTCAAATTCTTTCTAGAACCAGTATTTCTGTATCTTTATTCTAATGTTTATGTATCTCAAAATTATTATCAGAAATAAGTAATTTATGTGTAAATAGGTCAACTTATTGCCAGTGTATTGCAAATCAAAGGATTTATATCAGTGATGAAGTTTTCTAAGTATTGTAAAAAGAGGCTTTGCTTCCATTAGGGAAAAAATAAATCATAATCAGAATTGCCTCAGTGATTTACCAATGACAACTGCTAAAAGGGAAGTTTCATTATTTTTGAATTCTTTTATTTGTTTTGGTACCTGGCAACTTCCTCTAACATTAATATATTCCTTTTACCTTGTTAAGAAAAAATAAATGCATTTGTAAAATATCTCTTCTGTATGCTGTTTACTGTGTTTTTATGTTGTCCTAAATCTCAGTGAAGAAGGTAGTATTTCATACCATGTAGCTATTGACATAATCGTATGAAATACCTTCTTTGCTTCAGCTAGTGTACCAATATATCTCAAAGGTTTCTATGAGACACCTTGCAATCCTGAAAGACTTTCTCATCCTATGATTTTTAAATCTATGCTTTTATTTATTTCCATAACATCACACTTCAATACATGCTGTGTGACATCTATTAGTGTAATTTTCAGGATCAAAACTATTGCTGTGCCTGAAGGCTGACTTCAGGTACAAAATGACAAACTTGTATTTTTCATCACAAAATCTGTAAAAGATTTAAAACATTTCCAAATTGACTGTAAATTCTTTAAAGAAACCATTCTTATTTTACAGAAATTTTACCCTCCAAATTAATTGATATAGAGTTATATTCTTCAAATGTTGCTGTAGCCACTACATATACAAAATAAGAACAAAGACTTCCATGATCTATAATGTGTCAAAGAATAAAAATATAAATTGTAAACATGGGGACAATGTAAGTTATTAAATTATCTGTGCTACAAAAGTATGTATTATTATTTTTTATTATCAAGGCTAAATCGCATGCCTTTATTTATATATTCTTTGGGTGGGCTCTGGATTCTAAATGGTCTTCCCCAGAATGCAAGAAGCTGAAGGGCTCATTAACAGCTCTTAAGAGTTGAAATAGATATCATAATGAAGGAAAATGGAAAAGGTCATAGCTATATAGATTCTTTGGTTATTTTAAATTTTACTTTCTTACACTTCAATATAGATTTCTTTTCTGGAACTGAAATATTTGAGTGAATTGCTTTCATTGATCAAATCAGGTCTCAACTACATACAAACAGTTGGTTAATCTTTGTGCACACACCTTGGAGCTCTAGAACCCAGGTTTCAAACACAGTGATATCCTTCACTGAAGCTGAAGGACATTCTCTGTTAGTTATCAGTGGGGCACAAGGACAGCATTTAAGACAGTCTATAGACAAAGTATGGCCATCTATAACTCAGAAGTAAAAATAAGCCATGACACGTGCCTTACAAGATTATTTTGCGGGTTTTTTTGCTGAGTAACAGTAAATCACATGTTACTGTGTGATCCACCAAAGGTGTTCAAAAGCTATAACTGTCCATCAGTAAATGAAAGCTTTCCTACTGCTGGTGTTGGGGGTGGAAAGCAGTGACTGGTCTATTCTTGTAGCTTCCAACACTGAAAGAACGTTATATACTTCACTACATGTATAAAATCTGAATTCATACAGTATAGAGTTGCACTTATAACTCGTGATTATAAATATTAATGCATAAACCCCCCAAATTTTTAATTACAAAATCAGTGATTCAGCTCTGTGGTGTTGCAGTCATATGGTATTTCTGTTTATATTAGCAAATAAAAATGGCTTTTTTTGGGGGAGCAGCTACACCATGAAACTGCTATGAATATGTAAACTTTGATCGTAAATCAGTGTTGTTAGAAAAGGAGAGGTTATTGCCTTTGGTAACATCTCATTAGTAGAAGAAAAGAGTGTAAAGTAATATATTTCACAGTGACTTGCTACTTAATGAATTCACATATGCAAAAATGTTCAGGTTTTGCATGCAAAGCAAAAAATGTACAGTTTTGTATGATTATCTCGCTAACTTCCTACAAGTGCAAACTACATTTTTATTTGTAGACCTCCAAGATATCTAGAACATAAAGTCTTCACTGAGAATTAAAATTTGGCAAGGAGACTGTATCTCAGATTTAAAATATGTATTGCCATCTAACTCATCTGACCTCCCACCTCAATACCAGAGGTCAACCTACAATGCGCATTGCAGCACCACACTGAGCTGGCACAGCTACCTCTGCTTAAGCACAGTACTGTGCCTGGGCTAATTAACCTCACTGAGATGATTTATGAGAAACAGGACATATCAGTCTTGGTTCAATGCTGCATTGAAAAAGCAACCTGCTTCCCAGACTGAAGGTTCTTTCTACAAAAGGCAGTGCACAGTTTGTGAAGAAATATCATCTGGTTCAGCTCAATGGGGTTATCGGTAGGAAGAAACTGCATTGTAGAGTGCAGACCACCAGGAACAGCTGATTCTTTACTTATTCTTTACTTATACTTAGGACCAGCCTACACCCTCAGACCACATATCCCATGAACCAAACAATTCAGAGAAGCAAAAATGTGAGAACAACAAAAATGATCTCTGGACAGTGAGATTTTAGTTTCTTTGGGGAAGAATGTCCGTTTCTTTATGCATGTGTTGTATGTGCTTGCACATGATACTGGTCACAGGTGAGAGTAGGAATGTGAACTTTCAGACACTCATTAACTCTATTAAGATTTTTCTCATCTTTATTTTCTTTAATTTGTCATTTAATTCAGACATTTGGAGAAAACAAAAATGCAGAAATTCTTCCCAGTAGACTTGATAATTTAAAATTTCTTATACATTTAATGAACACTTTAAATCATTAAAAGTGACTAATAATAATATATACTGTGGATGTTTGGCTTTGGTTGCTGATTTCTCACAAAGATACCATGAAAACCTTATCAGAACTGAAGCATCCACCTCACAAAAGAAGCAGAAGATATTTCAACACTCATTTCTTGTTCTCTCACAGAATACAGAATCTTAAATTGGGTTTATGAATATTTCAGCAGGTCAGGCAGGGGCTGAAGGAGACAACCCAAAGTTATTCCTTAGATTCTACTCCCTCAATATACACAGTTTAAATTATGGAAAGAATGATATGTCGAAAACCTAGTGTAAGCTATCAATGAAGCTAAGGGAAACCATACTGTAAGTCCAAGATTTAATTCAGACTTTCAAACTCAGATTCAACTTCAGTGGAGACAGATGTTAAAAGTGCTGTAACACAAAGCAGCTTACACAATAATCCTTATATTAGGGAACAAACAACTACAATACAAAAAAAAACAGGACAGCAAGAAAAAAGTTCATGATGGAAGTGGTGAAATTTTAGCATAAAGTAGCAGGAACACAAAGGGAACCTGGCAATCATATATAAATGCACATCATTATGCAAGCTGTAGTAGTCTCAGATTCTTCATATAACAATGCTGTGAGATAGTAAGGAAAAAGGAACTCCATTTCAACTAAATTTTTTTTCTTTTAATAGGTAATTATGAAAATGGATTAGCATCCCTTACTACTCTAAAGAAAACTAACTAAAGAGTGACTGTAACACATCACAATGGCACCATTACAATATTGTACCACATATTATTGCTAAACTATTATCAGTTTGACTATCTCTCCTCTAATACATATTTTTCCTAAAAAAAACCTTTTGTTTTAGATATACCTCTGGCAGAAGCTATGAATTAGGCTTAAAAATGTTTTACATGTTTATAGTGAACATTTTTAAAATATTTTAATTAGTAATGTATTCTTTAGAATTACATCAGAATAGGGCCGTGATTAGCCTCTCATGGAGGTTAATGCCAATTTACAGTCATTGAGGAACTCCATTATTATTTGTGTGATTATGGAATAGTCCACAAGACATTTGAATAATTTTAAATGACAGTTTTAAACTGCAGTTATGTATTCAAAATTATATGATTTCATAGTAAGACAAACCTGCACACAGCTGGATTATCATTCACATAAAATATGAATATTCATATGATTTTGATTGCATAAACCACAATTTTAGTAAAAATGTACAGTTGATATCTCGATTTTGAACGTGTCACCTTTTTTTCTCACACAGCAATGAAAGAATTTGTCAGAGACAAATTATACCACTACTTAGTCAAACCAGATTTTATTTGAATCTGCAAATTGGTGGATGAAAGCAGTAACAGATTGCTGAAAGAAAAATGAGGAGGCCAAGACCAGTTATATTAAAAATTAATATTCTATTTTTTTTTCCAAACTGAGATATAGAGAGGCAAGAAAATAAAGAAAAAAAGGTGAAACCATAACTGTGAGTTCCACAATAATAATCTGTCATGAGTAGCCTGTTTGTCCACCTTCACAGATTTGTTATAATCAATCAGTCTCAGGAAATTGTTACGCTGAGTTCATAATTGCTACTCTGAACATCAGTAGAGTGAAAAGAAGGGTGGAAATGTTAAGATTAATCTGAGGTTAAGATTATTAGGGAAATTCTTTTTGGGAAACATGGGAGCAATTTTGAATAAATGCAATTCTAAAACCCAAAAGAAAACTCTAAACTAGGAATCCTACCGTATGAATCAATATTAGAGAAGAGCAAATATGAAGTGGCTTCAGCGCTAAAAGTTATTCAAGAAAATTGCCACATATGCTTTTACTGATGGCACAGTAGTGATTCTACAAACAATGTTGCAGTCAGTTATATAAGAAAGACAAAGCATCTCAAATATTTAGTAGCAGAGGCTATATATTGATGCAATTTTTATACAGAAAAACTACACTTACATATTTCAGCACAACAATCAGACTTCAAAAGGTAAGAATAGCTCCTGTAAAAGGCAGCAGAGTGCATGAACGTAAAGATAAAACTTGAACCTTCTGCAACTCCTTCTCCAACAAAGGTAATATGCATTAAAATTGACAGCAGTGTAGCTTTTGCAAAATGGATCATCATTAGTATATACTAATTCAGTCCATCTGCGTGTGTTGGTTTATAGGTCAGAAGAGGGCTAATATATAACCAGCAATTTGTCTAAATAAAAAACTGTCAGAGCTTGCATTCCCGGAAGGATGCAAAAAATGAGTGCAGGGAAAGTGAGCATTAGCCAATACATGAAGAGGCTAATACACTAATACGACTTTTGTAGGTGTGTATACAGAGTAACTCATGGCAACATCAACTAAAGCTGTTCCAGCCACATACATTTTTTTATGATTTGTACATCAATATGACAACTAGGATTAGGTGAATTATAATTGTGGTGGGATTTTTTTTTCTCCTATTTTAAACAAAAAACCCATGACTTTTTGGTCATGTAAGAAAAACAGATTTATCTTTAAACACACCGATATGTAATTTTGCTATAAAATTTTGCTAGTAATCTGTACCTGAATGTCATCCATCTCTGCTCTGTCATCTGACAATCGAGTAAATACACAAGAAACAAGAAATGTGTGAAAAAAGAATAATGTATTTGAGGTACAATTTTGTTCTTGCTTGCATCCAGTAAGTACTCTCACTTGGTGTACTCGCATTCCTGATTATTATAAGGACAATTTAATTCCTGCAATCTTCTCTTATGTTATCCAATAACAAATAAAGTAGCATGTAAAACAGTATGTAAAAATATCTAAACAGCTGGTTTTGTCCCTGATTTATAGATTGTTTTTTCTCTTCTGTCCATGAACTTTAGTTAACAAGTATGTATCACCTAGTCATAATAACTCCAAGATTGTATTTGAGGTAATCTCCTCTGAAGGTTAGATTGCAAGCTTTTTGGGAACACCAAAAGGGTTTTTATGGAATTACATACATAAAACAATAATAATTTGAGAGCTGCAGAAGGTCGGAGAATTTCTTAAATTGCACATAGACCTAATTTGTTAATGTACCAAAAGGTAATCATCAAGGCAGTTGTTCTCACCTGTATCCGTTCAACTTCTAAAAAAGTTGCTGTTTGGAAGGCTTTTTCCCATAGTGTTAGGTCAGACTCTAGCTCCACAGAAAAGTAAAGATCTTCTCCAGACTCAGACTGGACACTGAAGCAATGTTTCCGTCGGTCCAGTAGATCACTGTCCTGATAAAAACATTAAATTATATAATCTGGCATACATCAATTAATATTTTTCATTGCAAACATCTATGCCTCAAACCTAGCATTTTTAAATGGCATCTTTAATAATAAAACATTGTAGTAACTACTGAGAGCTGAGGAACTGAAAATTAGGGCTTTGGTCTAAACATTGACATTTCAATGAATTTTAAACAGGACACCTATATTCAGAATGGTACAGAACAACATAGCGATTCTGGTATAACTTCCAATATTTTAACAAATCACTTCTCAAAAATGTTATCAGCTATGCACTTTTAAATTAGATAAATTCTATAAAATGTGTCCACCTTCTATTCAAGTGAGAGGAACACAAATATCAGCTCCTCTGACCTATTTGATTCACCCACCCTAGTCTGGAAGGCTGGCCGAAGGAAGCAAGAGATTTATTTGAGCAGTATGAAAAGTCTATCTGTCCTATTTTCCTTATAGAAGCTAGACAAAACAAGTTCATATTTCTGGTGGCTTACAAAATCCAACACAAAATTTGTCTATAGCTGCATACTGCCAATAGAGACTATAGTGGCTGCCAGTGGTTAGGTTGCTGGCTTTGGACCTGGAGAAGGAAGTTACTTTTGGCTTTACTTTCAACACACCACCACACAATGGATATCAGGTAATAAATATTTAATGATTGCTAGCATTTATAATTGGCACTAAATCAAAGAATAACCAAGTTAATCAGGAAATCCATCAGTAAAATGTTTTTCCTTTTTTTTTTTTTTTTTTAAATACAGGATGCTTGTGCTAAAATTCTGGCATGCAATTCATCCTTGTGAAACATACACTTGCAGAAACACTTTTAATTAATTTTGTCCCTACTATGGCAAAGCAGCTGTCACAAGCCACAAGCTCACCAGGTGCCCTTGCAAATACATCTGGAAATTTGGGTATATGTAGCTTGGGCACAATTTCCACAATGCTACCCCATAGCAGAGGGCACAGTTGAGATCAGTAAATGAGACTCACAGGACAGTATTGCCTTCTGGTTACACACAACTTGAATAGCTTGAGGGGACCATAACCAGCTGATACAAGCTGGAAGAACACCTTGCATTGTTCAAGCCAGCTCTCTCTGGGGCAGAGAACCAGGACCTTAAAGCTGACCAAGAATGGAAATATACAAAAGAGGAATCTGTATGAAACTATTGCTTTCAGGCAGATAAGTAGGCAATGCTAGAGTAAGCACTGTTTTCCTCTTTCTTTTCATTCAGTAGACAGGTGACAGACCTGCTCAAGAAAGCCAGTACAGCTTGCATTCATGAATGCTCCTGGTTCAAAACTGCTTTACAGTTTCTAGAAGAATCAGATATGGAGGCAACATACCCTCTCTTTGCAATCACCGTCATAAAAATGAGTTGCTCAGATTTTAAAATGACCAGTCACTGTGGAACAATCGCCTTCCTTACTTTCATCAAGTCCTAGGCTTAGTAGCTCAATAGCATTAAGTTATGGATGGAAAAATCAGCATGAACACAGGCTGTTAGATCTTAAAAACAGTATTTCCCAAAAAATTAATATTCTCACAGATTTTTTTTTTTTTTTCTGAGTGTTCAGAGGGTTGTGTAGTTGAACTAGTTAGATGTAGCTAAATAATAGCCTATGTCCTATGGCAAATACTTTTGCCTCTTTTTTTTTTTTTTTCTTCTTTCCACTCAGGCCCTTCTGCTAAAGTCAGTTCTGCTCACAGTATGTTTTGACCAGCACTCAAAAAAGAGGTCATAAGTTTTAGGTTGCTGTTAATGACACCTATGCTCTACTGCATGCTCACTCAGCCTCAAAGCGCACAGAGCAACAGCACTGTGACAAATGTTTAATTTTGTGGATGTGTGTAGCAACATAAAACACCATCCAGCACCTAACTATACAAACCCCATCAATAGGAACTGGATAAGTAAAAGCATTGGCTGACCCTCGCTCCTCCAGGGAAGAAAAGCTACTTTGTATAGTATAACAGCACTTCTCTAACAGGTCTTAAGTGGGCTCTTAAACTCATAATGCTCCCAGAGCTACACCTGATTGAATGGGCCTGTTGGTCCATAATCAAATGGACCTAGTCAGCATGGGGTCTGACAAAACTTGTGTGTAAGGTACATATCTTTCCGAGGGAAGGTTTTAGTTCTTCATAGTTACAACCTCAGAAGAAACTAAAAATATTTTAAACTCATCTTCACCTATTCTTGACAACAGTCAGTAGAGAACAATGAATTATTACTAATGCAAACTCTTAAACCTTATTTGAAAGACTATGGCACTATGTGAGATCACAGGATCACTGTCATTAAAGCAATTGAAGTTATAGTCCTTGTTTTTGAATGGGAGGAAGTTTAGTGCAGTGCTCAGTTCCAGAATGCATATCTCTATTTAGCTGGGCACAGTTAAGGTTTGATGCTTTTAAATCACATTGTTAGACTCTCCCATACTCACAGGCTTTTTCCTATTGAGAAGAATATGCTGGCTATGAAAAAGGGATGAGTTGTCATGTAGACTGTGAAAAATGAAATGTTAAAAGTTTTATTGAGATTGATCTCTGTTAAAATGTGTTTGAAAAATATAAAAATCTCAGAAACGTCTTTGAAGTGATTAAATAAAAGCTTGTGTATTTTATTATCAATATTGCTAGCAATATTTGTACTAGTTTTTACTAAGCATTACATCAAACCTAGAGGATGAAAACAGAAAGAAGAGCTAAATGGGATCTACAGTATTAATCCGTGTTTTTGCTATTTAAATATGAAAATTAGAACGTTCTTTGATTTAGAAAAGATCTAATCAATACTAGGCAGCATTTCCCCTCAGTGGTTTACATATTAAAATTTTAGAATATTTCAACTCCTACATCATATTGTGACAAACACCACACACAATGTACTAATTAATTAGTTGAATCTACATTTTGTGAAGTTCTTATTTGGAATAAAACCAAAATGCAACATGTCCACAGAAATAATAATTTTCCACAGAATAATAATTTCATTTTTTGACTAGTTCTAATGTATGTACTTGTGATAGATCCATGTGTATGGTTAAGTCCGTGGTAGGAAAAGTTCAAGTCAAATATAATTAAATGTACTTTAGTTTTTAAAAAAATTGCTGACAAGCATATGAGGTATTCCTTTCCTTCTTAGTGGTATTTCATTCTGCTTGTAAAAATAATTTGGTACAAGGCTCCCCTTAGTACTGCTTCTGTTCCTTTTTGCTGCAAGATCTTCCTTTAGTTTTTCATTTGTTCTCAGGCATTTAAAAAGTGAAATCTCTATTCCAAATTCACAGATCTAACCATGTTTCCATTTCTACAATGGGTAACTGCAGGAAACAATATGTAGACAATATGTAGCTAAAAGATAGCTATCCAAATGTCCTTGTAAAAGTAGGCATTTGAAGCAAAATTTTTTCTTAGGAATCCAACTGAGAATTGTCCAAAAGCCTCTGCAAATTTAAGATAAACTTGTCAGAAGTCTCAAAGACAGGTCTGGATTAAGCAGGCATCTTCATTAACTAACTTTTACCAAATGGTTATTTCAGCTAAAATATAAAATGCCATTCTACCCATTTAAGAATCTGCTATGACCCTATATTTTTATAATCACTTACTAGTCAATGATGGACTGGAGCCAATTTTGTGTTGATTTTTTTTAAGAACTCTTTCATACTGCTAATGATTAGCTGTACCATTTGTCTCTGATGCTCTCAATGTGAATTAATAAAGATTCTCTGAAGAGGAACAGTCACAAAACTTGTATCAGTATGCTAATTCCCTACTGGAAGGAAAGTAGTGCTGCTGAAGGATGGGCTGTGAGGAAAGTCCTTGGCTTACACCCAGCTTCAGGGTAATCCAGCATCTCTGCTGACAGGATGGTATGACTCCTGCTTGCCTAATTAATAATGATGTCCATGTTAAGTGAGAGTAATAAATTTGTCTAAGGGAGCCAAGCATGGCTCATTAGGCAGGTCCTTTCAAATTAAGGCAGAATGCTTCTTTATCACTAAGTAGTGACATCGCCTTCTCTTCTGCAGAGGTAATATTTTCTCTTTTGAAAGACTGCCCTCTCCAGAAGCAGCACTGCTCCTTTTCCATTACTTGTGTCCTTTCATTTTATGTATGATGAATGCATTAAATACTCATATTTTCATTGTTATTTAAAATGGCTAAGATGCAAGAGACCCTCAACTTTTACCATAGTCAGTGAGAGTTGAGTTGTTCTCTTCTACAAAGGTCTGTGCAACAGAAAACAAAGCTTCGTCTACCAGTTTCATGATCATGGCATGATTTTTACCCAGGAGGTGCTCACAAGCTGTCTGGAAGTCTGCTTTACCAGTAAAGTTGCATGTAATATACAGAGTAATTTGGCAATGGAACTGTAAATATTAGTGATACTCGTTAGCAGTTTTTGACATGAATAATGTAAGATGTTCAAAACCATCCTAATCAGAGTTGTGTACCTAAAGAGACAAAACAGAACTTGACTTTTAAGATAATTTAATTTCAGCTGTTAAAATGAGGTAAATATTAATGTTTGTGATGTTAAGTGTAATAATTCTTAGTAATACACAGATGAGAAAATAAACTAAACCTGCTTTCTTTGTTGACTAGTTTAGACTGTCCTGCAAAAAGAAATCTGTCCTATCATAACCAAGATTCAAACCCAGCACCTAAACTCTTTGAAGATAAAAAGCATTCTGCCATCAATTAAAGAGTGCAATGACTCCAAGGTGACTGTAAAAAGTAATCACATCATGCTTTTACTCTTGCTGGCATCAGTGCCCTGATTATTTTACTGTTTGTGTCTCCTTCCACTTATCAGCTCCATCTACATAAACATACATCCTTCTTTCTAAGGGATTCTAATGATCTACTTCTTTATCTGAAACTTTGGTAACACTTTTCTTGAGTATCACCATTAGTTGCTATGGAGATGGTTCTAATAGCATTTACAGGCAGCAGGGAACAGATTCACTCCAGACTGAAAAAAAAAGATACTGCTTCTCCAACATATCCTTGATAATCAAGAAATAAAGCAAAAAAATGACCCATGCAGGCATGCACGTGTTTGTACACATCTCATCTTATTTGCATTCTTCTGAATTTTAATGTTAAAAAAAGTAAGAAAAATGTTGAAATTTTGCATGTGTGTGTATATATATATATATGCAGTTAAATAAACACAGAATGCCAGCTAAATTAAAATGGGATGAAATATTTTTCAATGTCCAAATTTTATGAAAATATGTTTTCTCAAGTGGAAAAATAATTATAATTACAGGATAAATTTCAGTTTCAATTAAACTTCCATTAGAAAGATCTGTCTGATTGCTTGAGAGAAATAGAAATGTTTATTCCCTGTAACTTATTAGGTAGAGCAGTAAGCTTGAATTGCTTTCCTCTTCTGCCTGAATAGGAAAATTAATTTCCTATTCTACCTGATTAAAAGATGATGCAGTCTCAATGACCCTCATCTGTATCAGAGCAAGAGTCTCTACAGAGGTTTCTCCTGAGCCAGTGCCATAATTCTTAAGGACCTCCACTCAGAAATGTGTTTATTTTAATGCCATATGAGGAAAATTTTCAAAATTTTCATAAAACAGACTAATCTTTTAGGGAAAGAAAATATTCTAATAGTTTCCAGAGAAGCATTGGTCTTTATGTTCTGCTAAAGAAAAATCAGAGACTAATGTAATTACAAACACAGGTTAAAAAATGTGCTGATCATCTCTTTGGAGAGTTATTAAGGTTTTCTACCTCTCCAAACTTTGAGCCATTATTTGATGGAAATTAAGTTTAAGAACAGATCCCAGAAGAGTAAACGTAATGATAATAGATAGCAATGCTAAAGAGTGATCCTATCATTTCATTCTGAGCCCTTGTTTACAGCTTTTTCAAATTTAAATAATTGTGGCTGGGTTGGGTTTTCTTCCATGTTAGTTGCCTGCCTGAGGATAATTTTTATTTTCACATTATAGTTAAAACAGCTGAGTCAGTTCTGTGAAATAAATTAGGAAAAGGAATGAAATTGGTTTGTCCATGTTAAGAACAAAGAAATAAACAGACAAGCAGAACCATCCCCTGAAACTGCTTTTCGGGCTGCTCTGGGGCCTCTGTTCTTTGGAATGGCAATGACTGCTTCAGGGATGGAAGGAAACTTTTTCTGCCCTTGAAAAAAAAATACAAGTTAAGATCTACTGAAAAATTGGGCAAAATTTGGCTGTTACCGTTCTGAAGATTTCATTCTGAACCTGCTCCATCCCCATGGTGTATAGGAAGAGAAGAACCTAAATTCTTTATGCAGTAAAACTGCAACATCTTATGTTAAATTTAATTATTGAAATAGAAAGAAAGACAGGAAAAAAAACCTCAGATAATTAAAGAATGTGACCAAAAAATAAAAGACAATTGACAAATTAGAGAAAAATTCTACACAAAATCTACCAAAAATGAGGTATCAGAACATATTACCAGATAAAATACTGAAATAATGCATCACTCCAACCTTGAGAAATGCCCTGATTAGACCAAGTCAATGAAAGGAAACCTTCTTAAACTTTGAGTAAATCTTGAACATCTGAGATGTAAGACATATACTTGTCTTTCCTGAGTATCCTCATTTGATATTTATATTTCACATCTTATTTCTGTTCTTTTTCATCATTCCTTTTTTTCTTATGTTAACAGTTGAATTTGGCTTTGCCTTTCAAGGATGTTGCAACATCACTGTCAGTCTCATAACTAGACAAGCAGCAAAAAGCAATTTCTTAGAAGAAGGAAAAGCTGATGCCTTTAACCAACAGAGAGGTTGCAGGAGTCATTAAACATATATTTTCTGTAACTGTTATTCTTTTTCTTTTCCTCTGTGTGTTTATCTTGTTATTTCTTCCAGGAAGCAGGATCAGACTCTGAGATTGGCAGCCCCAGCCCAACACAACTGACTCATTTTTTCCCCAAAATGTGACAGGTTTTATACTATCCTAATATTGCATAAAAAAATGTCAAAAAAGGCGGGTTTTTTTCTTTAAAATACAAAAGAAACCCCTCTAAAGTTAAAGGGAAACATAAAAAGCCTTACTTAATGACTTTCCATTTCAAATATTGTTTGTCCTTCCTTTTCTGAATCAAATAAAAGGTTAACAAGCCTTTATACAGTGGCATTTGTAATGCACCTAGTAACACTGCCTCTTTGCTTTCAAAAAAGGCTCTTACATGGTACTGTACATTTACAGAAACATCAATGTCTTTAACACACAGGGCCCACTAATTTTACCCAAATTAACATACCACAGATTAGGGGTTGTATCACTATGTACATGTTGAAGATAAATGAGCTGACATGACATACAGCATCACAGAAAATATGGATGATCGAGCCAGAGGTGTGGCTGTCTACTCCATATCTCTATGCAATGTAGGAGCAGCTACACACCAGCTTATGCTTATAACGATCCAGTGATGCAAATTCAATGGCCTCATCAGGAGCTCTATTTCTGTACTAAATGATACTAGCACCCAAGAAATTTTTCTTTACCATATAGCTGAAGACAACTTAATGATGGTCTTAATGCCAGAGGACATGGAGATCATTTATGACTTTTACTATTTTTCTTATAAGACAACTGTAATTCTAGTTAGAGTGGGAACAGAGCCTCTTTTCTTTGGTAACATTAAATACTCTTAAATTTAGAACAGGAGGCAAGCCAAAGACTGAAAATTACTTCAACTTTTTAGAATGGAAACACTCAACAGTTTAGCACTTTTTCCAAGAACTGGCACCCAGCTAAACCTTGGCTGAAAATCTAATTTTCTCTGGATGCAGCATTAACCTATTCATAAAAGGGATTCATTAATTATGCCTCCTAAGCAGTTTTGAGTACATGTGACATACTTTAGTGGAGTTACATCAGGATGCAAGTCTCAACCATTGAGCAAACTATATTAATGATAGACCTCAACATACATTCTGTACCTTCACTTTATATGTTTATGTGTCTATTGGCATTAATTTAAAAATTTATTTGAATATAAAAACATTTTAAATAGTTTCCCATGCTTTTTATATCATCATTTTCCCATACTTGACTTATTGGAAATGGAGAACAAAATCACAGGAAATTTAAGTGGGCAAATTAACATAACTACATTTGAGGATTTTACACACACCGACAGCTAAATAAGGAAGGAAGCACAGGAAGGAGACACCAAGTTGGTCCTGATTAATATAGTAAGAAAATTATAGCTGCACTGATGTGAAGGATACCAGCTACAAACATCAATGATTCACCAGCCTGACATATTGCCAGCACAGACTGTCTTTCACAATTGTCCTCACATTTCATTTCAGAGCTGATCTGACACCTGAATATGTTTCCTGTTTTATGCTGAATAAAGTGTGCTTTTTATTGTAAATCTCCAAATATTTTTGCATGATACATTGAAGATAGAAGGCAGGTGACTGAACTATAGAAAGCATTTTCTCACTATTAAAAGGAGATGCTTGGATGAAGCTGAAGAACATTATTAACTCAAGCAAACAAGGCAAACTCGCTTGCAGAGAAGTGCAATTTTTTATATTATTCTTCATAATTTACCTGAAAAGTTAAACAAACTTTTTTTTTACCCCCCATATGGAAAAAGTGTTTAAATATTTATTTACCCAGTTATCAAAGATACTTAAATCTTGTTAAATTATACACCCTTACACATGCACACACACTGAAAACACACACATTAATACTGCATATCAAAAATATAAGAGGTACCAAAACCCCATATACAGTTCAACCAGCTTTGAAGTACTGAACAGGACAAGGCCATCTGCCCATTTCTGAAGCTAGTGGTATAAGTACCTGCTTTTCTGCAGTATTGAAGATTTGACCAATTCTAAAATTGGAATTAGTTGGCTGTTAATGGGGGTTTACCCCTCAAAATAGAGGATAGAGTGAAATAAGCTTCTTCCAGAATAAATTAGAAATATTTATTCGTAGCAAATTCTACCACCAATTCTGTTGAAAATGACTCATAGATACATTTTAATGTCAGAAATGGTATCGTTAGATTATCTTGCATGACAAATTGCTTAACACGGATCACAGATTTTCATCCACGTGCTAGTGTTTCTGTATGACTAGCATCAGTTTGAATAAAACTGGTGGTAAAAAAAGAAAGTGGTTCAAAAGCTATCAACTTCTCTTACCAGTGCCTTCCACTGATTAATCATCAGAACTTTTACAGTTTCTAACTTCTTCCCAATTTGAACTTGCTTGACTTTGATTTCTATTCACTTTTTCTTTTTACCTGTTTCTTATTAGGGTTAAAGAGTTCTTCAGTGCCTTATATTTTCTCTCTGTTAAGGTACTTCCACCCCATAATCAACAGACCTATTGAATTTTTAATAAATTATTTTGTATGCTTATCAATTTATATATTTACCCCCTCAGGTCTTAAGTTATTTGCCTCTCCATAAATGTTCCTTTTACATCAAACTTAGCCCACTGCTATTTGACAGTATTTCACAACAAATAGTTTAATCCAATATAATTAAAATTTGATTTTTGTACTCACCTTGCTTTACCTACTTTGCATGTCAAAAATTATTATTTCAACCCAAAAATCTTGACAATGAAGGGCTTTAAACTTACAAGATATGTATTTTTACATGGTATTTTGAAAACTTTTTACAGAAACTTTTTTTATAATCCACTATTGTTTAGGTAGTGTATGAACGTAATTGTCATGGTTTGGGTATTTTGATACTTTTTTACTACCTAAAATTGTAAGTATTGAATTAGGGGATCAGTGCTGCTTTGCTGAATTTATGTCAATAGAACTGGTTTTCACACAGTCAAAAGAGAGCTTTTTAAACTTTACTTTTATGCTCCAAATTTTAATGGTCTTCCTGATTATTTAGAAGGTGTTAATCACATTAAGAATAGTGACTTATTGCCTTGCTTAGGGCAAGTGTCCTCTTTTTTTTCCTTGATGGGGGGGAAAAAAAGAATACAGTAACAATAAAATAGTGATTTACTAGAGGACTATTATAAATATGAATCTCTTTGTTAGTTATAAATTACAATAATAATCTCTGACATCTCTGATTAAGGTGCAGAAGATCCTGCCTTTTAGGTGCTTGAGGCTGAGAGAACTGTAAAAATTGAGAATGGCATCCCAGTTTCCTATATTGTTCATGAGAAGAGTCAGAACCTTTGGAGTGGATGCTAAGGGAGAAAGCACACTACACACATGCAGGCAACTATGAAGAAAACATTGGCCATGCTGGCAGACGAGTTCTGAATTTTATTTAACATGTTTGGACTATATTCCCTTCCTGATGATTAAATCGGTGAAGTCCTCTGCTGGGTGTAGCCATTAATATTTATTCAGTGTTTTAGTACTTTTACTGTCAGCAGAAGTGGTAGTATTCTCTCATACTGAAACACTAAAATATTAATGTGTATTCAGTAGGATCTGGCAGTTCATATTCTCCACTGTAGTGCTTCTGTCATGAAAAGAAACTTAGAGAAATCTCTCTAACTGAGGAAAATTACAATTCTATTTAAAAAGACAAACTTAAGGTAGTAAGTCTCTCTAATCAAAACTGCTCTTGTGAAGTTCATCAGAATTTTAGTCAGAATTAAAGAGTGGAAGAAGGAGAAAAAATGCTTTCAGATAGATTCAGTAAAGTCCTGTCCTTGTGGCACAAGGGACAGTTATTGAAGTTGCCAGCATACATCAGGAGAAAATAGCAGCATGCTTGGGTAAAAGTTGCATCCTAGTTTCTAAGGATTATAAGTCTAAATATGGAAAAAGGTTTTGAAACATCTCATTCCAATCTAAGCAAGCCATGTAATGCAGAGACATTTTGAGCAGTAAGTGTTGTGATAACATTTAGTAATTCACTTTGACAAAGAACACATAACCCAAGACCCACATTCTTTCTGGCTCTACAGAGGTGTTGTAGCAGTCCTGACCAACACACTTAGTCCTGCATGCAGATGATGAATCTTCTGCTCCTTCTCAGGATGCCCAACAGCCTGATCAATATAGAAGGAAATAAGCTCTGGAAACGTTAATTCTAAAGCACTACTTCCCAATTCTGGGCAAATTCATACAAAGGTTACCACAGACCACTTGCAAGTCCTTCTACTTAAAGTGAATATTAGCCACAAAAGCTGTATCTATATTAACAAATTAATCATGTATGGCACTGTTTTTTGACACTATAGCCAGCTGGCAAGGACCAGACCACATCCATTCTATGAAACTCTTTATCCCCCTAACACAGGGTGCTCACATGCAACAGCTCATTACAAATGCTCCTTCGCCCATGGTAACTGTCACGCTACAACAGGAATTGTTTGGGAGAGTGCTAGATGGTCCATTTGGCCCAAATCCATGGTAGTGATCATTCTAAAATAAATTAAGAATATAAATGATGGCACTCCACTGTCTGGGAATGTTCTATGATATTTAGCCCTTGTGAATGTACAGACTGAACAATTTGAGTTTAGCCAAGAATATGGAACTAAACCCACTTAAGAGACCCTGAGTGATGATACTGTCCTGCAAACAGGCATTACTATCTGCCTGGATTTATCTCTGACCAATGAGAGATAAACTTCTTCTTCTTCTTAAGTAGAAACACAGAATAATTCTATCATCTCCTCAATTTTCCTGAAAAGAATGACATGAACTCAGTCTCTGCCATGGAAGAACAGGAAATGCAGAAGAGGGAACACTACAGTAGAAGAGCCCAGGTTTCTTTTCTTCATTATTTCATTAGGTTTCCTGAGCTATCATGCTACCTATCAATCTCTGAGAATATAATCGCTTCAAATCCTGTTAGCTTGCCCTTTTGCCATCCAACTCATTCTCCAAGGAAAACAGATTTATAATGAAAGTAGCATGTGAGGTACTATAGAAGGGAAGAAGTTTGAAGATGATAACAAAGCACCAGAGTAACTTTGTTTAAGTTGCCACTGCTTCAGTAATATCTTTGAGGTTTGTACAAATGTGTCTAGAAACATGCACTGCTAAAATGGAGACATTTATGATGCTGGCATAAAAGCTGAACAAAACCTTGAGTCTCTACAGAGGTTCAATGTAGTAGTAGTAGTGAGAAGCTGCTTTGCTTGCTTTTATTTGCTTTTATATTTAGCGAAACCATGGTTAAGTCCTCTAGTACCTGCTGCAGAAAACTAGAATGTGGTGAAGATTAATGCTCCAGTGTCAGAAGCTGTAATTTCATTGCAATGATTTTTCTACTTCCATTTTTTATTATTTACAGGTTTTAGTCAGCTAAAGAACCCATTTGAAACATTTGAACACTTTATAAGCTTGACCGTTTTTACAGACAATAAAGTAATAACTGAATATGAATAACGTGGTAAACACATAAATGATATTCCAATATCACTTAAACTGGAATTGCCTCTCTGCTGGCATGTCCTCTGTTAATACAGACTGAGAAATGAGGATTTAAACCTCTTCCTGGACTGTTTGGAGAGCTGGATAATAAGAAAAAAAACAGCATCTTTGTACCCTTTTCTGTGCTTCCACACAACAGTGCCAGGAAGGCATTGGTTTAGGTTTTACTGCTTTGTGGACTGACTCCTAACTAACTTCTGCTACATGGCTGAAAAGAGAAAAAAAAATATCTCTGCATTGGTATACAGGAAGAGGGGATAAAGAAGGGGAAAAAAGAAAAATGGCTAAAAATGAGTGAATGAGAAGAGTATCAACACAGGAAAATGGTAGAAGAAATGAAAACAAGAAGGACCTTTAAATTACAGAAAACTATATGGCATAGATTCTATACATTTCTATTCAAACTGTATAATAAAATCTTTGGGATCAGTCACAAGGAAAAGTCATCCTGGCTCCAACAGGGTTACTTCTCAGAGAAGAGCTACCTTGGTGCTTACTGTTTTCCAGGCTCAAGGCCTGAAGTAATCAGAGGTTACCAGAAAAAAAAAGAAATGCGCATGTCAAAAGTAAGATTTTTCATCTCTCTCAAAGGCTGACTGTGCTCTAAGAGCATTGTTCATAATATGCCCTCAGTGCAATGTCTTCACAGAGTGACTAACTTTTCCTGTTAATTCTCTCCCTACATGACCACTACTAAAGAGTCAAAGTCTGCACACACTTGGTAATTAAAGAACATACCACAGTGATGGGACATGTTGCATTTGGGATGTTCTACTCCTTGACAAAGACTCCAGACCTCACAGCCAACATAGCAGTAAAAGAACTCCTTTCACTTTTCTGTTCCAGATTGCTAGCAGAGAGGTTTTCTTCAGACTATAAATTTGGTTTCTTATTTTTTCAAGTCTCTGATGAAAATAGTTTCTGAATTTTATGCAGCTGTTCCATCTGTAATCTGCCTCCCTAAGGAAAGTATAGTGCACCTATGTGACCTACAAAACCTAGGAAATGTACCATGTATGTCAGCACAAGGTCTTCCCAATGGGAAACACTTTTTAAAGATATGATCTTTCATACTTCTTTTTTGATACTAGTCTGTCTGTCTAGATGAAATTTCAAGAAAGACCAAATTACCTTTTATGTAATTTTGACACATAAAACCCCAAGCCAAGATACACAGGAAAGCACTTCAGATGAGTGGAAAGAGAGAAATTTTTTTCATCTCTTTTTCATCTCCTTTTCTTCTCCTCATGTTTTAGATTGAGAAATGCTGAGCATCTGTAAAACTGTTTTTCACTGGTTTTAAAACAGAGAGAAGACCATATATATTAATTCTGAATGAATTCAGAATTAAAAAATAAATAGAATGTACAATAATGTCTCTATCCAATTTGCTACTCATAGCTTTAACTTTCTAAATATATTTCATTATCTCTTCCCATTTATTACAGTTATGGCAAACTGAAGAAATTGGAAAAAATAAGACAAACATTTTCAGAATACTATTGCATATTAAGGACATGCACCTGTTGGATCGAATCCAGAGGAAGGCCATGAAGATGATCAGGAGGCTGGAGCACCTCCCCTGTGAACACAGGCTGAGAGAGTTGGGGTTGTTCAGCCTGGAGAAGAGAAGGCTCCAGGGAGACCTTATAGCAGCCTTCCAGTACGTAAAGGAGGGCCTACAAGAAAGCTGGAGATGGACTTTTTACAAGGGCTTGTAGTGATAGGATAAGGGGTAAGGGCTTTAAACTGAAAGAGGGTAGATTTAGATTGGATGTAAGGAAGAAGTTCTTCACTGTGAGGGTGGTGAGGCACTGGAACAGGTTGCCCAGAGAGGTTGTGGATGCTCCATCCCTGGAAGTGTTCCAGGCCAGGTTGGATGGGGCTTTGAGCAACCTGGTCTAGTGGAAGGTGTTCCTGCCCATGGCAGGGGGGTTGGAACAAGATGACCTTTAAGGGCCCTTCCAACCCAAACCATTCTATGATTCTATGATTTTAAGGACTCTGCTCTCAGTCTTAGTGAAATCTTACATTGCAGCCACTATTACTTGCACCAACATATTTGCAAGCAACCAAATTGATCATTATTTCTTTAGCTTCTCAGTTAGAAAAAGAAATGTTATACTGGTTAAATGTGACATTAAAGTAAAGCTATAAAGCCCATACAGCATTATGGAGAAATAAAATAGTTTCCTAGTGAAAATCAGTTTATTTGCAATTTTGCCATGCCTTCTAGTTTGGCTTTGTATCTACTGACACCAGGACTTCTGATATTGACTTCAAAGGGAAAAAAAATTGATCTCCTTCTGCAAGGTGGTCACGTGCAGTTTCCAGTTGCAGCATTATGCTTTGGCTTGTCAGCTGGTCTGACAAAGTGGTAATTTATTTTATACTTTCTCATCATACCTTGAGAATTTTGCACATTATCTCATAAACTGAAAATGTTTTCTCAGCTCGTGTCCAATCCCAGGTTGTGACCTTGGAAAAAAAAACAACAACCAAACAAAACAAACAGGAAAAGAAAGTAAGTTATATTTGTTTATTTCAAGAATTAAGTTTATTAAAAAAAATTAAAATCTATCCCTAAATCATTTATACCCGGTATAATGCATACAGAAAGACCAAGCACTGTCTCAGAGCAATAACTACCAGGGACCAGACTGTTCCATCCAGGCAGCGCTTAGGAGACATCCTGCCTGTCTCCTTGTGCTTACAACACAGTGCCTTTGCATGCAGGCTGCTCTGTGCTGAATGATGAGGCTTACCCTGGGAACTGGTGGGGGTTGCATTAAGAACCTGAGAGGATACAGCCCTTGAATTCCTCTCACAGAGCCTTGACTATAAGAAGGCATGTTTCTCACCACTTCCCTCCTTGTAGCTGCATGCCACAATTTGCTCCCAGTCACCTACATTGTTTGCAAATCCATAAAACCAAATTGTCCAACCTTGCAGTGTCCCAGACACTTACCCCACATGCCTTGAAATCCAGGGGAAAAAAATAACAAGAAACAACAGAAGCAAATATACCTTTTCTTTTTTCTTACCAAGATTAATCAAGTCCTAAATTCTCAAAGACTAAGATTTGAAGAATAGTCTATCTCTCCTCTTTGTCTTACTTAGGGTTTGACAATTGCTTTTAACAATATTAATTTTAGGCAATTATTTTACACAAAAAATTGCATAGATAAAAGAGTTCCATAGAACCATGCAAGGATAAGGGTTAAGACATAAACAGGACAGAAAGGGATAGATGAATATATTCGGTAAGGGAAGAGTCAAGGCAATATCACAGCAATCTATAAATAACTTTCCAAGGAAATTGCAAGAAGGAAAGAGGACAATTATTCATAGTCTCAAAAGACAGAATAACACACAAAATAAAGTGAAAATTGAGGTTTTATATTAAAAAAAAAAAAGTCTTAATGGTAAGAAGCTTTGAACAGTGGCCCAGCTCTAAAGGAAGACAGTTGTATCATTACAATTGTTAGGCATGATGAACAGGCTGATGAAGACAGAATTTTATTTGGTTTTCAAGATTCAAGAATATAAAGTTCTTTGAAAAACATATCATATAACGGTATCCACAGCATATGAATAAAATATTTTATGAGACTAATTTATCTTTTATCTAAAGAGAAAACAATCATTAATAGACACAACATGGCTGAGAAGCATCTATGACTTTGGATGCCTTGGTATAAAACTTCCTTATTAAAAATATTTTGGTGCTGTATGAGAAAATTCTACCCCTAACTAATTTTTAGGTATAAACACTACTGTAATTGAAAGTCCATTGAGGAAATAACAGTCAGGAATGAAAAGTTCAAAAATACAGTGTCATAGTTCCTCTTCTATTAGAATTTTATTTATTTGCAGTCATCCTCAAACTTAGTTTTCACTATCTTATTGAAGTATGGGTATTAAACCAGATTTATAAGGAAGGGAATGACTAAATACTGAGAGTTAACAAATTGTTTGATATAGAATGAGCAAGTAAAGGAATATTGGAAATATACAATCTTTATGCCTGATTTTTAAGAAGCTCTTCAGATATGTGATAAACAACATGTAAAATGCTTTTGTCAGGGAAAGGAAGAAAGGGGAAAAAAAAAAAAAGCTGCTGTTTCCACTGTGGACAAAAAATTAACTTTCTCACCATGAACAGAGAAATAGAGAGAGGAGTCTTGCTACAGCTCCACTCAGCCCAAAACACCAGGCACACAAGCTGAAGTCATATTGCCCCATCAGGAAAAGTAGTTTCTATTGCTGCTGCAGCACAAAGCTGTTTGGAGCTATGTTTAAAAGCTTACTGTAGGCTCCATACTTTGGGGAAAAATATCAAGAGCTCCTCCTTCTCCCCTAGTTTTCTGCTTTTGTTTGTACTTATAAAGGGACTTCTTTTCAGGTCAAAACAAAACTCCTTCTATATATAATGTGTGCAAAACAAAAGCAACTGTAGAATTAAGACACCCACAGAAATTTCTTGCCCTGTTCACTTTAAATATTTTAATTTAAAAGCTTGAGTAACAAGACAAAAGGTGTTAGCAGCTTTCTCAGTTGAAGTCCATTCTCTCTGAGATTTCCAACTATAAACTGTAAGAAAGTGAAACCCTTCAGACTTGACATGCTTAATAATTCTAAAGGAGAAAATGTACCACGAAATAACATAAAAAGAGATAAAGTAATTTTGTTTAAAGCTTTCAAAATGCAAATAAGATATGTTAGAATTGCTCATTTATCCAAGCATGGAAAGTAGAAGTACTATTGATCAAACAGATAAAAAAAAGAGGCAGGGAGAGGCTGCTGATACACACTGTTTAAACACATGCTTCCCTAATGTGTTAGACTTTGGCAGAGACCAGGAAAATACTTTCATTTGATTTTCTGGTTAAAAAGTTGGCAGCACATATCTGTGCTGTGCATAACTTAATCCAAGGAGTTTACACTGCAAATATAATTAAAACTGTTTTTCTTCTCATAGGTACACTTTACACATCTCATAAATAGAAGCTCTGAAACTGTGGCATTGAAAGTTTGTTCTTAATCTTTTGTAATCCCTGGAAGAGATGAACACATATACCTGCAAAATAGCAAATGTAACTGTATGTGTAAAAGTTTGTATATAGAAATTAGGATTTTAGAAGTGCTTTTAAAAGGCCTACTGCAGTCTTTGATAAGAAAATTTTGCTGGGCATATAAGTGTTCAATTATTACATACATTACATGTTTTTAAAGTAGCTTTATAGGAACTCTTCCTCTGTTTGTCTTTTAAAAAGCTTGTTTGTCATTCTGCTTCCCTCCTACTCCATGGAGAGAAAATATTTTTCTCTATGTTTGAACTGTCTTTCTATTTTAGAATAAGAACCAAAAACTGGCAAAACAAAATCATGTTGTGTTTGCAGCTCAGCTGAAACAAGACCTATAAAGACTTCAACTATCGGTGGCTTGTCTCATAACAGCAGTAACTTGCCAAAATTGTCCTAACATCACTGTGGTTCGCAGCCATATTGCGAACATATTCCTCCCACAGCCATTAATCATCACCCATTACCTATTTACCCACCAGCAGCGTATTACTCCTGGAAACTTATGGTTGAATCCTCAGTAAAGAGGCTTGTAGTTCCTTGCATAGTGCTTACAAAAGAATAATCTTCCTCTTTTATATTGAACGTGGGCTCTCAGCATTGTTTCTGCTTCTATCTAGTGCCTAGAATGGAGGTGGCTTTATTTGACGGGCAGCAAATGCTCGGATAGGTCTGCCAAAGCCAGGAGAACTGCTTTTCAATTAAGGTGCTTGGCAGCATAATCTGATCCTGAAAAATACCTACCAACAAAAGCCAAACTCCCATTACTAACCATGGGAGAGCCAAACTCCCATACCAGTGAACAAGTGTACCAATATTGAACACACTGTTTTCAGTTCATACCTACTTCCATTCTTCATGTCTTTCACATGTTCTTAAACACTCTGCTAAATGAACATGAATAGTGACTGATGAATGATGTAAAGACTTGCAAGCTGTCTTTGAACTACATCAGGAACAGGTTGCCCAGACAGGCGGTAGATCCCCCATCCCTGGAAACATTAAAGGTCAGTTTGGAGGGGGCTTTGAGCAACCTGATCTAGTTGATGTCCCTGCTCATTGCAGGTGAGTTGGACTAGATGACCTTTAAAGGCCCCTTCCAACGCAAACCAATCTATGATTCTATGATTCAGGCAGGAAGGAGCTGCATTCTGGATCTGGCAACACAGGGTTTAGAAGCAGTCAGAAACATAACCCAACAAACAGAACAGATGAATCCACACCATTCTCCCTGCTGGTGGTATGGGACTGCTACTGGCTCCCTAGCTAATGGCTTAAAAATTAGCTAGAGACTATCTCTGTTTACTGTAGTTTAGATGTATCATGAAACCGTGAAAGTAAATTGCTGAGTATGAGACAACTGCTAAAATTTTGCCCAGTGTTGCCAGTCAGATTCCAATTAATATATTTAACCTAAGCAATTTCATTTGCTTCCCTACCTTCCTTTTGGTGCTCCCAAGCAGCATAAAAATTATATTCAGGATGAAATCTAGATACAGAGATATTGCCATTTCCACAGCATGCAAAAAGCTTTGATATTTCCCCAAATCTCAGCAGTTTGACTAGAATGATAGTTCAGTTGAAAACTAACCATCTTGCTTAAGGCTTGTTCTGCCTGCCAAAGGAAAATGAAAAGCCCCCTTTTAGCACAAATAGATTTCTCTTGTATTTTTCTAAGTGGTGGAAAAGAAATTCTTGTTAGATTCCCAGTCATCTGATGAACAGCCATTTTCTATCACTTCGACACCACATACCCTGGAACTTTTCAGTTCTGTAAGTTGCAATCCTGTTAGTTCAATGAGTGATATCTCATTGTGAAAGCTTTGTACATATTACATGAAATTATTTCATTTAAGAACATTTATTCCCACTAAGCGTGAGAAATATACTTACTGGAGGTGCTATAAATTTATACAGGGAAGATCCCCTCAGTGCTAGAAACTTTGGTGTGTACATTCGATCCTGAAGGGAGTCTTGTTCCCGTTCTTCCGTCCAGCCCATGTAGACTATCTGACAGAAAAATCAATAGTGTTGACAAACTCCTCAGACACTTTCTTCAAATGAATTGCAAATATTTCATGCAAGTAAGCTGATGTCTGTCAATTTTACATAGCGACAAACCTTGAACCACTGACACAATATGGTGTATTGGCAGTTCACTTACAATCACTTACTTGTATAAAGGATGCATGTTATGACAATCCAAAAACATCAGAACAAATATTTATTGTACCAGCAACAACAAAAAAGCTAAACCACATCCTCAGTGGAAGTTAAAGGTCTATTATCTCATTAAAAGCTCCCTGAAGTAATTCTACATATTTGCTGACAGATCATGTCAGAGAAATTTAATGCAAGTGAAGTGTAAGGAACCACTAGGCAGGAATACAAAATCAAGTAACTGTTGTTACATTGCAATGTAGATACAGTCTCCACATACAAATTCACAATTATGATTTTCCAAATTTTATTTCCAAAAAAACACAAGCCCCCCCCCCCCCCCGAAAATCCCTATGTGGCAGTTTTGTACCTCCTTGCTTAGGAATAGCAAATTAACAGACTGTTTTCAGACACTATTTTGAACAGAATTCACCTATGGCTAGGAAGTAACCAGAATGCTGTCAACTCTCACCACTACTTGCAGATCTTCTGACATAGATGTATGAACTAGAACTTACTCAAACCCATTTTAGGATCTAATTCCCTACCTATTCATCTATTAAGTTGGAGTAATTTAAAACCAAATCCTTAAAGAGTAACAGAGTATGAGTCACCAGTATGCCAGCTTCTGGAGATCATCTGAACAGGGAGTAGACACATCATGCAACTTTTTATTTATAACCATGCCATTAGTAATAAAATGCAATTTCCAGTGTGCACTGGTAGACTACTGCTATGGGAAATAGATCAACCCTTATTTCATATAGTGCTGCTAATGGAATAGATCCATTTTTACATCTCTTTGTGAAACTGATTTCTACATTAACTAGGCATGGAGCATTCTCTGTCAGTAATGAACATGTAAGGAAAACAGTTTAGGAAAAATAACTACGATCTTAATAATAGTCAACGAGTTAGTAAGTTTACCAATGGCATAAATGTACCTAAAATGAATGTACTGCATGTTTTATCCTTTGAGATTTTGTATGTCACATACATTTTAAAAAGCAATTTACACAAGTTTATTTCATTACTGTTGGGAAGAGGATTTTCATCTACAGTTCTTCATGTAATATACATTAAAATAAATGGGGGCGGGGGGGTGTCTGTCATTTTTCTTTTTTTTTCCTGTTCTTTTTTTCTGTTGGATTGTATTGTAACACACTGGAAATGAATGTCTTTCAAATCCACGTGTATGAAATCTACACTACTACCCTCCATCACAGTTTATTAGATATTTTATAGGCTATAAACAGAGACACGAGAAGGTCCATTCCTCCAACACTTACAATGAAGCCTCAACATTTAATTCTTTTGCCAATAGCAAACACTAATACTGTAATATATTCTCAGGTCCAATGAGTAACATGTGTTTAGGTATCTGCTGGTTTGGTGATTAAACAAGTTTATAAATCTCAAAAAGAAGACAGAACTATACCAGAACACTCAAGAATCAAGCAGAGTGCTCAACACTGTATTGTCATGCAATAACTAAAAAGCCACATTTTCTGAAATGTCGTTCATTCCTGAATGAAGAAATAGTCAGAAAAAAACCACAACTGACAGGTACAGTAAAAGAAGTTTTAAATTATTTCAATTCAATAATTATTCAGATTTCCCTCATTTCTGCTGCTAGGTATGTTATCCAATGCAGGATAAGTATGGATCCCCATCCCTCTGACTTGGTAGGAATCTGTACAGCTCAGTGACTGAGAGGGGCTACACAGAAGAGTAAAATTAGCATGAAAAATTGTACTACTATGTGCAGAAGTTTGGCACATTTTCCTCTCTCTAACTGAAGGAGAATGAATGATCTCTAATTTCTAGAAATTGAGACATCTATGCTTTTAAATTAATAAAGCTGAATTGATTTGGTTCTATCTTGATTTGTTTCATTAAAATCAGACACACAGTAAGATATCATCTTGCCTGATACCACTGCAGCACTGTATGTAATCTGTTTTCAGTTAGTGTTTTTCTTTTTCACATTCCTCATTTCTACTTCTACTATTCATCAGAATAACAGGATATAGTCAGTCATGCTGTGCAGATGTATTGATATTTCACATTTGATTGCCTTAATACTAAAGCAGCCATGAAATTTAAGGCAACTGCTCCTTCAGATATTTCTCCCTTGCCTCTGTAGATCATGAGGAGAAATTTGATTTTTCAGACAACCTGCTGTACCAAAGTTTTATTAAGAAAATGGCATTTCTCCTTCATACTAAATACTTACTATTAAACATACAGAAGAACCGATAAGCAAAGGCTGTATGATTATAATTAGGAACACTTACAAAGTTGTGTGAGTGCATGTGCATATTCACATGTATGGATTAAAATAGCATGGGCTAGATTCTGGAAAACAGGGTAAAACTGAACAAATACTTGATAACTATTTTACCTATGTGTCCCTAAAGTGGTGTCAATTAATTTAAACACACTGAACATGTGAAGTTAGATAAAATATTGAAATTTTTGCATAATGAAGCCAAGATACTGTTGAAAATTTTTCACTTATGAGAAAAAGTCACATTCTTGAGACATTTACATTACTGGTAAACATTTTGACTTCTAAAAAAGCTTTGACTATGAACAACATCAAGAAAATTATTTATTTGGAAAGGGATCTTAACTTTCCAAATTAATAGTTTATGTGTATATAAGTATTGAAATAATGGATGAATATAAAATTTGACTTGTGAGTTTTGGAACATATCTTAATGCTGTACATGTGGACTTGGCCCAAAATATGGAATTTCATGAGATTCTATCTAAAAATAAATGTTTACAACCACAGACACACGATGAATGCAAATAAATGTGAATCACAAGTAGACATTGCATAGCATGCCCCTTTATAAATTTAAAAACAAGGTTAGTTTTTTAATCTTAGAAAAGTTTTTTGGGTCCCTATAAACTGCTGGCCATTATCGACAAACGTGGCAGTGGTGGGGAAAACAGATTTTATTTGTGATAACATTCCACTTAAAAGATAATTTTTTTCAGTCCTGGCTTCTAACTTACCTGAAGCAGCTTATTCTTCAAAATCAAATGGTGACACAAATTAGTTAACTTAGTGGCTGCTGGTTCAGTAACAAAGATTCAATAAGTTATTATGGTTTATTAATTAAATCTTATACAGTTTAAAAAAATCTGTATCTAAATGATAAATGAAACAGGACACTTTCTTCAGTCAGAAATCCATAATCTCCTCATTTAGTATGTACTAACATCACACAGACATCCTAATCAAGCAAGATAAAGTGCCATAAATTGCCATATTTCATATCAGTCCAACATATTGCTAAAAAGACTTGAATAGCCTTGACTTTCAGAGACAGTTGTCAAGAGTTTCTACACAAATTTTAGGAAGAACAATAAGATAAAAATACAAAAAAAATTCCCCAAAATGAAATATAAAATGTGTGTGACATTAAATGAGTGAGGCGATTCAAAGATCAGAACAGATGCACTGACAGCTTTTTATCTTGAAAGTCTCATATTCATACTCATACTATGTGAAATAGTGCTGTAGGGCAACAGGATAATCATGGAGTCAGAAGACAAATGAACATGTCAGATAACACAGGGGAAAAATGATGAGGAATGAGGAACTCGGATAATGCTCTCTACCCTGGTTTTAATATTGTTTTCTCTGTAAGATAGTCTCAAAATTCATTATAGTCAATTGTTAGCAGAAAAACAATAAAACCACACTAAAATGGAACAAAAAGTGTGATCATAATGCAATTATTGGCAGAAACAGTCCTGTATTTAAAAGGCTTAGGATTTTTATGCTGAGTAAGAATTTTTTTTCAAGTCAACAGAAGACCTAATCTTATGCAATTTTGAATGAATGCTAGAAAAATTTTTCTCTACTGCATATATAGTCAAAATGTCTCCTATCTTATTTTTCAGCTTTGTGAAAAGCCTGGCAATCTTTCCATAAATATATATTTTTTTTAATTCCTATGAATTATTTTCTGTCTTCTTCACAAAGTCCACTAAAACAAAGCACTCTGCATATGAAAAATAATCTCAAAGAAACAGAAGACAAATGGCAATGAAAGGTTACTTTACATATGTTTCAGATTAGATTTAAAATAATTTAAAGCGTGTTTGCTTCATTATGTTTTGTGACAAATAAAGACCAGTAATGGTCGGTATTTTCTAGAAAATTATGCCATGAAATTATTATTAGCAAAGGAACAACTTTGGCAATGTCCCATTTGACTTTTATTTCTGAACTTCAAAACTTAGAAATTAACTGGTTTTGGTCTGAATTGTGGATAGACATGGTCCTGGGCAACCTGCTCTAGGTGATCTTGCTTGAACAGGGGGTTTGGGCAAGATGACCTCCAGAGATTCCTTACAACCTCAACCATTCTGTGATTCTGTGAAATAAGAAAAATTATGAATGTATAAAACCAGAAAATGATTGCTTGCAAAATAGTTTCCAGCTTCAGTTCTCCTCTGTTATATCTCCTCCTGTTGATCCTATGTGCTTTAGAGCTACCACCAACAAAGATCATGTTCATATTTTTGAACCACATACCTACTAATAGATTATCGATCTCTAAGCATTTTACTTCTTATTGGAGATTATAAAATTATTATAGGAAATTATAACATTACACATTTATTGTGTCTCATATAGCTTAATTTCCTTCTGGGTAAGAACTCATGTTGTCATCTTGTTACTATAGCAAGGCTGAGTATTAGGTTTTCCATTTGGTTTTGCCCTGTTCTGTTTTTTAAATGATCACAGAAGCATTAAGGAAATATTTAGGGGTCTTAAAATAAACAGTACCAGAGAAAGCAGAAAATACTTCTTAGTTATGGAAGACGATTTTTGTCTTACACTCCAGATAACTGACAACTAGTATCAAAGACTGAAAACAGAGTATATTTGCTTTCTTAGCATACACCATCATAATCAGAGTGAAGACAGTTGTTTAGGGTAACAAAACTTGCCTGGACCTCTGCAGATATCTGCCTAACATTAACAGCACTGTTTGAAAAACCTGCATTACAGTTTACATTACATCCAACAAGATCCCATAAGAAATCTTAGCACCTGCCCAATGAGATCTACCAGATCTTGCTAGAAATCAGGACTATATTGACTGCTTCATGCCTTCACTCCTTTCACAGGTTTGAAAAGTGATGGCTACATGTGGATACAGGACAGCTTTCTGAACAGTTAAAGATCTGTACTTTGCTTTTCCAGGTTTCTCACAATCTTCTTGTTATAATCTGCTAATCCAAAGCAACATTTTGTCTCATCAATTCTGTTTTTCATTCAATGTTACACGTTAATAGCTACAGTTTATTTCAAAGCACTCATTTTACTTATTTAAGACTTCTAAGCATCTGTTCATTGAAATAAATTCTTCTAAAGACAAAGTAAATTTGAACATTAATTGGGCAACTCTGTGACTTTGTCAAACTGTCAACATTAAAAGTTGGGGGTTTTTTTCCTTCCTTAAATTATTCAAGTCAATGAACAATTAAATGTATTTAAAATTCATTACAATTTGAATTTGTTCATTTTAATAGAGGTGATTAGCATTTAGAAAGTACAGCATTCCTGTGTTAAGACTTTTTCCAAGAAAGGCCTTATGCAGCTGTTTTTACAAAGATAGATTTGGATGCAAACTGCAGTATTAGATACCAATCTATACTAATTTGGGGGGTGTGTGTGAAATTACTAGAAGGAATCAGTACAAAAATAGCTCATGCTAGTCCTGGCTTGCAGGATACTGTATGGGTAATTAAAAAAAAAAAAAAAAAAAAAAGGACAACTAGAGCAGCTAACCAGCATATGGTAAATGCCCTGAACTGCACAAGGGATGTGTACATTTTACATGGGATTGAGTTAAGCACTTCCCTGGCTAATAGGTACGGTAGCTAGATGATGAAAAAACATGTCATGTGTTATTGAGAGCGATCTGCCTTGCTCACTTGAATGAGCCTCCTTTCTTCTGTAGAGACTTCTCTTGTTTACCTGCCACATAACTCACCTTCAGAGTAATTTAGCACATCCCTGAGCAGGTTCATTTGGCTGCTAAGGTTTATCACTGAGAAGACTCAGTCCCGCTACCATCCCAGGCATTTTACAGCTGACCTGAGAAGCTTCAGACCTTCTCTGACACTCTCAACAGAGCAGCTTTCAGCAAACTCTTTGATAATGAGCAGGTGTCACACACATCCTGACTAAAAAAATTATTATATATCACACTGTCATCATTCCCCCTCCTTTTGCTGTTGTGTAACTGCAATCTGTTTTTTTAACTGCAAAAAAAATCTTTGATACATGGTCATATTTGAATTTCTGCCTGTCCATTTTTCACTTACTGAATTTATGAGCAGGCACAAGGAGGGCTGTAAATCTTAATCCAGGATAAAATTTCTGGGATTTTTGAGGGTTTAAACAGATAACAGTGCAATACAGAAAGCTCAACACTCAAGTGGCGAGAAAGTAAACATCATCTGTTCTAAAGCCTAGTAGCTTGACTGTGTTTAGGACTTATCTTTTGATTAATGACTTTTTTTCCCTCTTCTAAATGTACACAGTATAAATGTAATATATTTCTGAGGATCTAATATATAAATAGGTCTAACAAAAAAATATTTCAGATAATCAAGTTGGAGGGCATGGCCTCTCTTTTCTGATGACCAATGTGTCACATTCATCTTTGTCACCTCAGGTTAGACTACTGAAACATGCTGAATGAAGAAAATGATCAGAATATTACAAGTCACTAGACAGTGTCTTTCAGACTTCTGATGGTGTCACCAGGCAAAGAACTGACATATTTATCTTTCTCAGGTACCAGTGTGCGTGAATCACTTACAGAAACTTTTATTATTCTTAACTTGCCCCAGAAGTACTTTTCAATTAGATTTCAATGACTGGGTCCAGATATCATTTTGATTTCCGTTTTCTGTTTCTCTGCAAAAGGACTAGTAAGCAGAACTTGGACAGGACTAGTGCCATTTAGGCTATCTGGCTGTATCTGTCAGATCATTCTACTCATGTAGCTGCTCCGCTCACATCCTGAAAGCCTGCTAAATTTCTGCTTACTGAGTGCCACCCAAAGGAGAAGGTAATGATAAAAGTGGAAGAACCCCAAATGAATGAGTATACAGAAAATACAGGTAATGGATAATAAGTTAGACCCATTTGAAATTAATTTTAGTAATACATGTTTTGAGTTTGCATAACACTAAAATTACATCTCTATAGAATTAGATGTTTACACTTCAAAGTGCTCACAAAGCCAGAATAAAACTGCAAATACTCACTGTATACATAAAGCTGTCTTTTAAGTCTCTGGTGTTGCTGCTTGCACAGCAAAATAAACATATTTGACAGAAATCCCTTTTTTGGTAACAATGACTTCACAAGATCTGACTTAGAAATATTTTTATAATATTTGTGAGATTGAAGTTTGAACTATTCACTGAATTAGTAGTGCAGATACATATGTTAGTATACAAAGCCTGTTTAGATTTAAAATATTATGTTTAAATACTTTATCCTCTGATGAAACCAACATCAAAATTCTATGGAATAATGCTATTCATGGCTACTGGGTGACAACTATTAGGGAACCACATTTTTACTTTCCATTCTTAGTCATTTAAATGGCAATACTTACAAACTGATGAAAATAGCTATTAATATTTGGAAAACCTCTTTTGCTATTTATACTGAGAAACAATTATTTCCTGTCCTATCTGATTATCAAAAGAAAAAGACTTCTGCAAGCTTAAAGTATTCTTAAGGCTTTCTCAGGGCTCTCAGAGAACACAGTTACTGCTTATATACTTCCAGAATAATAAATATAAATAAAAGCTCCAAAAAATTTTGAATAAATTTAGCCTAGGATTACTCTGCTTTTTAGCAATTCATTTGGTTTTTTAAGTAGCCAGTGCATGTAACTGAAAGAAGAAAAAGTCATCAAGAGGTGAAATTTTATTTTCAACAGTACAAACAATCAGTTTTCTGCATAAATCCAGTTTTTCAGCTTTCATAATCCATGTTCAGTTAATTAATTGTTTTGAATGAACAGAGTGTGACTGAAGAAGAAGGAGTAGTAACATGGGGTTTATTTCCTTCCTTACCAGCACCATGATTTTGCTGTGAGAAGGAAGGTCTAGGAAAGGTTAACTGGTGGGTAGGTAATTTATTTATTTTTTTTATTATGAAAAAATTTGATAAAGGTTCAAGGAAAGTTGCTAATTTCTAAGAACTCACAGCATCAAGGAAAGGACTATACTATTACAATGAGCTAAACCATGATTTGAACCCAAGTTTCACATTCACAGAAATGCACATAATGAAGCAATTATTAGAGATAATTCAAAAATAGTAATGTATATAATCCCTCAAAGATGAATGACTATTGCAATCAGAAGCATGATGGCAAGTGATACAGGACACTGTTGGGTATGGTTTAGTCAGCATTTCTTTACAACCATCAATGGGGACAGACATCTCTTTTAACCTGTGGTGGTGCAGTCCCCAGGGCCACTCTGAGATCTCAGGATAAGCCATGCATGCTTTGGGAAAAACTCCCATTGCGCTGTTATCTTGATTACAAGTGCAGGGACTTTTGGGTGTCAGGCACTCTTTGGCCACCCTTGGGCCACCTGCTGCCTGAATGGTACATCAGGACCCCCCTGATATTTCAGGGTAAGATATGCATATTTTGAAAAACCTCCCATTGTGCTGTTATCTTGGTTGCAAGTGCAGAGAGGTATTGGTGCCAGGCACCCCCTGGGCGATCTGCTGCCGGAATTGTATATCAGAATGACTCTAGCAGGAATTGTGGCCAGAATGTAAAATAATGACCAAAGCCAGTCATCTCAAGACCCTATAAATAGCGATCCAAGGTGAGACCTTTTGAGCTCTCCGGGGCTGCAGCGGGCTGTGTGACCCAGTAAGTCCCCCTCAGCTGGGACACCTCTCAGGGTAGATCTCACGAGGATTGAAAGGTTGGCCATCGATGATTTCGTGAGGACTTAAAGGCCTGATTTTGCGAGGTTTACTGACCGTCCATTGATGAATGCTGGCACATAAGAGTGAGCAATTCATGAAACTCATGAGAGGGAAATTTTAATCGTAGGTTAACCTCTGTGGCGGGGGGGGGTTGTATCTGTGCATGTGCATTTGCAGTTTGGTTCAGAACTGTCTTGTCTGTCTGCGTGGGTCAGAACTGTTTTACCTGTCTGTGCCTGTGCGTGATTTGATTTAACCTTCATCTGTGTGTGCAACCCTGCTGTAAGTTTCGGTTGAACCTTGCCATTTTTGAATCTTTAACTAAGTTGCAAATTTGATTGTAACAAATTCTATTGAATCACTCCATTAAATTGGCTTGTAATTAAGTACTATTAAAGTTACACAACCTAATCTTGTGATCTATCTCAAAAATATTAATAAATCCTAAATTGCTGCTGAACCAAAAGGCATGTAACAAAATCTCATTTGCGACATAAGCAAAATTAGTTATTGAATTTTCTTATTAAACTTTCTGGAGATCAGTATCTCCAGCAACTGCCAATCAGTGCATAGCAGCAAAGTTTACTAAGAGAAGGGAAATAATGAAGTTTTATCTACTGGTAGATTAGTCAGAAATAACTGAAGGCCACACAGCTCTTCTACAGAACATGAAAATCTACAGATGAGAAGTTTTCATGCATCTGCACAGTGTCTTTGGTGGATCAACATTAGTTAAGTTTAAAAAAATGCCTCTAAAATGTCGTCAGAAACGTATTTGGTATAGAAACACCTAACTAACTTGGAACTTTCCTTTTTGTTTCAAATAATTCTGCATGCCAATCTAATGGCCTATATGCCATTAGGAAATCAAGCATGTATTTATGCTTATTTCATACTTCCTAGCCACATATCATCTATCAGAGTATTCTGACCACAGATTTTTCAATTTTATTTTTTTTTGCTTTTAAAAGGATTTTCAGTGGATTTTGAATGGCTTATAAAGACTACTTCTGAAAAAAATTACAGTTGAATGGATAAAACTTGCAGTATTTTAACAAACTGGTCCCAAAGAGGCTTCGTCTTTCATTACAGCTAAATAGAGATAACATTATGGGTCACTGCTTTTCTCTTTCACCTGCCGTCAGAGTTTGAACTTTCAATCAGAACAGCCTGAAAAATAAACTATCTTTACAAAAACAAATAAATATTCTGCAATTGAAAACCAGAGTATGTGCCTTCCTAGATCTACAGAGAGAGATTTATTCAATATGTCTACTTGTGGCATTATGGCAAAGAAATCATGTATCAAAGCACTTTTGATGTCTTTTAGTACTTCAGAAATACTGAATTGAATTATTTCTCTTGGCGAGAGATGTTATGAAGTCTCCATTCTTAAAGATATTCAGAACTTGACTGGGGAATGTCCTGAGCAACTTGATTTATGTTGGCCATTCTCTGAGCAGAACTTTGACCAGATGACCTACGACGACTCATCCAACCTGAATAATTCTGTGATTCTGTGAGTCTTTGATCTCAAAGCAGTCACATCTGTCTTGGAGTCTGTTTTAAAATAGTCCCGACTTACTATTCTTAGCAAACCAGCTTCAGCATTGTTTTTATTACTGTGCCACATTATTCATTAGTGGCACACACAGTACTCAATACCAAATGTAGTAGTTCACATTTCATAATCCAGTTGTAGCTGTCCAGGATTTTCTAAATTCACCCGTTTTATATCTACCCTAACTTTGAGTGAGGCAGTGTATCAAACTTCTCACTGCAGACTTTCATCCTTAAAACACACTCTGGAAAGGAACTTTTAGTACAGCCTGCTTGCAGGTAAGGCACCCTTGAGACTGAAGACAGTAGGACTCTTCTATTGCTCATAAGCTCAATAAGTCAGATGAGAAGAAAACAGAGGTGCTAAATATCTTGAAATTACTTGAAATTCAATTGACTTTCTAAACAGAATGGAAAAGGTGGCATGTAAAGGACTAAAGTAATGATGTATAACTTGCATTCTTACACAATCTTAAAGTAAGTGAAAATCTTCCTAAATTAATTACTAAGAAAGAAGGAGAAGTAGGACTACTCTAGAACCACTTTAAGTATCAATTTTTAAACAGTGGTATCCAAATACAACTGGGTTGAAGAAGGGAACCAGAATGCAGTCCCATTCTGAAAGACAGCAAAGTAGAGGAAAACTACTACTAAAATACCTCCTACAAGAGCTAAGAAAAACCTTAGGAGCATTATTAGATCAAGAACATGATATTCAGCATATTCTACATAATATTGTTTTCATGCTTCTCTTCATAACTTATTTTTTAACAAGCTGATTTTTTTGCTTTGTTAGAATAAAGACTGTTTTAATTTGCTTGGTGTTTAGATTGAACCTAAGCTATCCTGAAGGAATTTTTGCTGGTCATATGCCAATAGCCTTTGTCAGGGAGTTAGCAGTAGAGTTCATAATATTTATTGAACTCATGTTGCACTTAATTATTTTTTGACAGGGAGGTGATGCCTGTCAATAGTTGACTTGTATCTGACATCTCGGTATTTCCATGGTTTTTGTAGTTTCATTGGAAAAGCTCAGGCTTTAAGGACTGCTGAGTAACAACTATTTTGCAATATCAGAGCTTTCTTCCACTCTGGCATTTTTAATTTTTTTTTTAAATGCACAGTGTCCCACCATCATTAACAACAGAGGGATACAACACATAAAGGACGTAACTGCCCCAAAATTAAGACTGGGTCCTCAGTGAAGCTCGAACTTCAGTGTTAGACACTGAGGCTCTGTATTGACAGAGCTCCACAGAGGGACAGGCAGGTTCCTTCACAAAAAAATCCACTGTGGGTGCCACCTGTGTGGCTGAAGGAGAGATCCGGATGCAATAGTTCAAGGCCCTATGAAGAGTGGCCAATGACCTACAGCAACTTTATTAAACAGTTGATGGATGTAAACTGAAAATTAATACTTAGCCAGAAGTCTTTCCTCTCACAAAGAGAATCTTTTCTTCAAGGCCTTTTTGCATAGTCTCAGAGGTCTGGATCCTATTCGCATAGTCTCCCACTGTGGGGTTGGTTTTGAATGGCAGCCTACTTCAGCAGGAGGGGAAGGAGAAGCTGCCATATTATCTTACCTCCAGGCTCATGAGAGCAATAGGTTGGAGTGATGAGTAACTATTGCTTTGTATTGGGTTTGGGTGGCAAGGTTTTGGTAGTGGGGGGCTACAGGGGTGGCTTCTGTGAGGAGCTGCTAGAAGCTTCCCCTATGTCCAACAGAGCCAATGCCAGCTGGTTCCAGGATGGGCCCATCACTGGCCAAAGCCAAGCCCATCAGCGATGGTGGTAGTGCCTCTGGGATAACAGATTTAAGAAGGGAAAAAAAGTTGCTGCGACACAGAAACTGCAGCCAGAGAGAGGAGTGAGAACATGTGAGAGCCACAACCCTGCAGACCCCAAGGTCAGTGAAGAAGGAGGGGGAGGAGGTGCTCCAGGCGCCAGAGCAGAGATTCCCCTGCATCCTGTGGGGAAGACCATGGTGAGGCAGGCTGTCCCCCTGCAGCTCATGGAGGTCCATGGTGGAGCAGATATCCACCTGCAGCCCGTGGAGGACCCCACGCAGGAGCAGAGGGATGCCAGAAGGAGGCTGTGACCCCGTGGGAAGGCCACACTGGAGCAGGCTCCTGGCAGGACCTGCAGATCCATGGAGAGGAGCCCAGTCTGGAGCAGGTTTTCTGGCAGGACTTGTGACCCCGTGGGGGACCCACGCTGGACCAGTCTGTGCCTGAAGAACTGCAGCCCACTGGAAGGACCCATGCTGGAGAAGTTTGTGGAGGACTGTCTCCCGTGGGAGGGACCCCACGGTGGAGCAGGGGAAGAGTGTGAGGAGTCCTGCCCCTGAGGAGGAAAGACTGGCAGAGACAACATGTGATGAACTGACCCCAACCTCATTGCCCATCCCCCTGTGCCGCTTGTGGGGAGGAGGTAGAGAAAATTGGGAGTGAAGCTGTGTCCAGAAAGAAGGGAGGCACGGGGGGAAGGTGTTTTAAGATTTGGTTTTCTTTCTCATTATTCTTTTCTGATTTGATTGGTAATAAATTAAGTTAATTTTCCCCAAGTTGAGTCTGTTTTGCCCATGATGTTAATTGGTGAGGGATCTCTCCCTGCCCTTATCTCGACCCACAAGCCTTTTGTTATATTTTCTCTCCCCTGTCCAGCTGAGGAGGGGGAGTGATAGAACGGCTTTGGTGGGCACCTCGCACCCAGCCAGGGTCAACCCACCACATGCTTCTATTAAGCAAGTACCATCAACAGTAGGCTGCTAAACAAATAATGGGAAGCAGCTTGATTTCTCGTTGTATATTTAAAGAAAGCAGCTACAAACTGCACACTCTTATATCTTGATCCTGCTGGACTTTGGGGGTACTCTGAGCATGCAAGTTGGATTGAGTGGCTCTGGACACTCAGCACTTACACACCACCAGAGCCATCCAGTAGAGATCTGTTTTAGAAAAAGAAGCCAGATGTCTGTCTGGACCTTGGTCAGAAGTTTCTGGCCACAGCATTGACTATCTACTGCTTCATGCCCTTTTGCCTCTCCAGATCAGCACCATTTTGCAGAATCATTCTTCTTAAGTAAAGCTAGACTTTTTTGGTTCTAAACCCAGCATCACTGAGAGATATTCCAACAAGGAAAATGTTTATTATTAAATAAATAAATATTTTTTTCGGTTGTTAGCTCCCGAGAATATTTCATCTATTTGCTGCTGCTAAATTTCTATTTGCTGTGTCATAAAATAGGATGGATTTAGTAAGTTTTCTTTCCCAAAATAGTAATATTGAAAACAAAAGTTCTCTAATGTGTTAAATGTATAATAGATATTGCTCACTAAACAGTGTCTCCTTACCAAAAAATATAACTGTTTAAAAGGACAAAAACGTGTCCTCATACTATGAATTTCTAGGGCACGTTTCTGCATTTGCAATTAACTACATTTTTTAACATTTTCCATCAATTTTATTGTCAGTTTTCCTTCAGACATTCTCAGTGATTAATACTTCTTGGGTTTTTTTCCTTCTTCATTTGTAGGTAACCCATAAATTGTAAATTACTTTGTACTGTTTTACACATCAACTGTTTTCTGAAATTCAGGTAGCAATTTTATCACCGATACCAGGGACTATTATTGTGATTAAAGGGAAAAGATCAATGACCATCTATGCTCCATAGAAATCTGTTTAGCCACTGTTCTTAGAAGTTCAAGAAACTAAATTATTTTCCTCTCACAGGGTATAATATGAAGCACTGATCATCTGCATAGAGGTAAAATAAGTGAATGAGAATAAATGAAATGCTTATTCACCTCTCCTCTTGAAGTAAACTGTAATTAAAAATACTTTCTCTAAGCCTTTTGAGTCCCATGTGCTTCTTCAACAGAAGATCTACACTTAAAGTATATGCTTCATTGATTCTAATTAATTTATTTAGATTATACAATTCCCCAAGGAATAATGTGTATAGGCTTACTGAACACCTTCATTCTAATCTACTAAAATTAATGTTATTCTTGGAAACTTTTACACTCACTTCATGCAATAAAATAGTCATTACGATAAAGCATTGCAATGTTTTTATTTCTAGCCTCAGCTTCCAATGAAATTTCCAAAATGGCCAGACAGAACAAATTCATATCTGGTAAGCTGTGGATATTAACAATTCCTGATTTAAGGTGAGGTTAGAGAGGGAAGAAAAAAAAAAGTAGTTTTCCCCATACTTAATCTTTCTAAGTATAGCTGTAAAAAAAAGATGACCTATATCTTTTGTGGATATGGTCACTCAATTTCTCTCCTTTTCTTATTTCCTCTCTTCGTTACCACTTTTTAGGAACTTGTCAGAGAGCAGAGACGTACAGCACATATGCATCATTCAAGTTATCTGTTTCTAACAACAATGCTGAAATTTGCTTCCTGTTCTCCTGCTTTGTTGGCCTGTTTGGATAGTAGCGAAAAATCCTGTCCAACAACAAAATATATGAAAAAGATGCAATCATTTATTCTATTAGAATAAAAAATGGCCCTTTCTTGGCTTAACATTTGCTACTTATGTTTCCAGTCTCAGACATCATAAATATCCAACACCCCCCAAAAATCTGTCTTTCAAATTGCAGGTATCCCTTTCACTGTCCAATTTATGTTACATATCCCATTTCTTGGCTAAAAGTGGCAAAATATCAGATTCAAATATGCTTAGAGACTTGAAGCAGGATTTAATTATGTCATGTATATAAATAGAACACAGTGATAAAATGATGCAACAAAAGCAATCCCTTCGATTGCTATTTTAATTCAGTGGTTTCTCACTGTCTGACCTCATCATAAATACAGAATTATGTTTCTGTGGAGAACTGCAAGTATTTATGACAAATCAGGAAGCAATGATTCCTCTGCCTTAATCTCCTGGGGGGGTCTGATTCAGAAGAACCTTGGATGCATACAGGCAGGGTCAGGTTTATTAAAAAACATTAAGATCATATTGTTCCAAAAGTAGCAGCTGAAGGGAAAGCCCCTATTATGGCAATCTAGCAACTACAGCACTTGCAAAGTCAGTCTGTCAAACCTGTATATTTCATCTTCTAACTTAACCATCAAGCTGACAGCTGAGGTATACAGTTCCTGTTGAAGCTATAACACTATGCAGAAAGACACAAAAGACCTGTGGGATCAGAAAGAGCCTGATTTCACATCTGGGAGGAGTGTAAAGCAGGGTGAAAGATCTGGTAAGAACACCTTAGTCTGGAAAGCAGCAGATCAAGCTATCCACTTACCAGTTGAACACTTTTAAGCCATGACTGTTACCCAAAAATAGGCTTAAACACATTCGTTCAAAAAGTATGTGTATCTATCTATCTACCTATTTCTTTAGAGCAGGAACTTCCATTAATTTCTTAGAAAGAATCTTTGTGGAAGCATTCAGAGCTTTGAACCTGACATGAATGAAGCTTTGACTCAGACCCCTATGCCACAAAGAAAGAAGGGCTATCAGACTTGTCCCTTTGAGCTGCCCGAGGTAGCGCTACGCCCCAGCTGGTTTGGATCTTATCCCGAGGGTTCTCCATTCTTCAGGAACCAAATGGGTAACAGCTAGGCATCGCATCACTTCCATGCAGACTCCTAAGTCCTCTCTGTAATCTACCCTTGAAATGTCACTAAAATACACACAGTATCTAGTATGTCTTCTTCCAGAACCAGAAAATGAGTAACATTTGTTTATCTGTTTATCAATTTAGGGTTCGACTTAATAACATCCTAGTTGTGGGACGTGTCTGTTCATTTCACTCAATTTTAAATATCCACAATAGAGCAAGGTATTTAGACTCCCCTAATTCATCTGCCCTATTTAAGCCTTTAGTGGAGAATACAGTACATTCATCCCTGTGTTGACTAAAACCTGAACACAGATCTAACACAGATGTGGTCACTAAATTTGGTCAGGCAAAACTTACCCTTATTGAAAGCAATTTTCAGGGAACTAATATTGCAGAGGAAAAAATAGCTAACATATTTGTTATACTAATGAGTTAGTATTAAAAAAAAAAAGAGAAGATAAATGAGAAAAATACGTAAATGAGGATGAAATCTATACTTGAGGCAAAATTGAATTTGCTGGACATGCAAAAATAATTTGGTGCACAGCTTGAGACTTATAGTTTGAGATTTAAATAAGAACTTGATCTAATCACCCTTTTCTATCATCTAAATTTCCAGCGGGTATCCAAATTACTTCCATCCTCTCATGAGCTATAGGGTATGCAGCCCTAGGATATAAGCATTGCTATCCTATAACTGCATCAAGTGACTCACAACATGAATGTTATCTAGCTCATCAGGCAATTCACTATCTTCAGGAAGCAGTCTGACCATCCTTTTAAAAGTCAACATGGTTTCCTCAGCCTAAAATCTCTAACAATCTATGGTGTGTATTGCCCTTCTAAAACTTTTTCATGTCCTGAAGTTCAAAAGCTACTCTGGACTACAATGTAAAGGGAAGAATAATATTTTATTGGCCATAGGAAGCATAGTTTTTATAATAGAAAGAGCCTCAGAAGCATCTAAAACAATTAAAGAAACTGCTCAGTGAAAACTACTTCATGTCAACCAAACACGCATATTTATATAGATAGATAGATAGTTATATTCCTTTTATTTTACCGAAAGCTTAATAAAGTATTAATAAGCAACATAAGCCTTTCAAGGGTTTATGTTATGGAGTAATAATCCACGCCAAGTGCCATAGATGGCTGACAATACAATGTGGGGAATTAGCACAGCGTAATTTACACCCTATCGTGCACTTCTGCTTAATTTAACAGCAAGAACTCAGCTCCCCCTGTGTGTTTCTATAAACATTTAACAATAGAAGCTTCATTCTAGAGATTTTCCTTCAAAATAAATGTGATCAAATCCTTACTGTGAAAACAGATGGTGTTAGAGCAGATGTACCATAGGACCTGAAAGTTCAGTAACTGTCAGTCAAGAGCTGCAGAATGGCTACTCTGAGGAACTACAATAAAGGCATGTTGAAAAATAATTAATTCAACAGTCATGCAGAATCAGGAAGAAAAAAAAAAGAATAATAAAAAAAGAAAACAAAATACACCTAAGGGGAGGGAAAAAAACCCATTGTCTTTAATGTACTTCTAGAGTAATGACTTGATTTATTTTGAGGACATGTCACCTTTCAGTAGAACACTCTGTTTAATCATTCCACTTTAAAAATATTAATACAATAGTAATGTCATCTTGGAGGTTATTTTTCTGCAATTTAAAAAAAAATGGCATGTGCTGTGTTTCATACAGATGTTTATCATTAGAACAGATGTTGTCCTATCAGTCCACCTGAGCAATACCATTAACCTTTTTAAGTGAACTGAAGGCCAGACTAGAGATTTAGATCTAAACCTTGAATTCCACTGTGTACCTAAACCAGATGCAACAAATTCATCCTCCTGGCATGGCAATAAGTAAATGCCAAATTCCAGTAAAACCCAAATAGCAAATGAGGGTTATAATGTGTACTAAAATCTCCAGTAGCTAGAGGCAATACATTTGGTTTCCCACCCTGAAAAGAATCAGAAGATTTTGTAAGAAAGACTATCTAATGCTGATTTCCCTAGATGCTTTCAAGACAATTTTCAGCTGATATCAGCACATTCACAAACTCATGGTGGCTGATGTAAAGATTGGGAATTGAAAAGGAATGGGCAGTGCTTGTCCTCAATACACCACCACAGTTTATTGAGGTAGGGTGTATTTTCCTGTTGTTTGGAAAGGGTTAGCAGGGAAGTCAATGCCACCTCTCAGAACTCACCTGCCTAATGATGGCTCTGGCAGGAGCTGACATTTGCTGTAATCAGTGTAACAGCTGAAGAGCAGGGATGTGTTCCAAGAAAAGGAAACACGCTTGTGTTTCCTCTCCCATCTTGGCTGATCAGATAGAGAAGTCTCTGGCTGAAACCCTGAAATACTTTGTTCTTCGTGCCTCTCTGCTATAAGGTCTTTATTGTTTTTCCTCTGGAGTTATGGAAATTTTGTCTATGACATAGTATTATTTTTAGTACATATTTAAAATATGCATTATGTTTTCAGCACCAAATTATTTAATTATTTTCACAACTACTTGCTGATATTCTCTTAGATGGTACTATACGTAGCCCATGCATATAGTACCAATATAGAAAACACAACCAATTTTCTGATTTTTTACCACCTTCAAGCGTTCTTTTCATCATTGTCAGCTGAGAAAGGGGGAACTTTATTTCCCTTTTCTCCCACAATCTTCTTCAACAATATTTTGTCTGTGTGGTCCTCTTCCAGCATTTTTTGCATCATCTTTCCACCACTATTAAACATATTAACATCAATCTCAGGACTTCTTATTGCTTCATCCTGTCCATACAGTTATCACTTTCTTATCAAGACCCATCATCTTTGAACTTTTGATTTCCAATAAATGTATCTTATCTTTCTAATAATTTTCCAGACAAACCTACTTTCACAATTACTGCCCTAAAGGAAAGCTGTTACATTATGTGCAGTTAACAAGTCTTTTCTAATCACTTTTTCTCTTTGCTTTTTAACTTACTGCAACAGTGAGACATTTGGATAACACTGTCAGTGTTACAATAGCTTCCACACCTATGTAAGTTCATTTGTTTCCTTATTGTAATGCTAAGGGATCTGTCTGTGCTAATATTTTCTTCTCCAAATCAAGAATATATTCATAAAAGAATTCTAACTGCATTGGTTCCTTGACTCTAGTTTGACAACTGCCTTCTCCCCTTTACTTTTAATAACTAATTAAAATCCACATATATATACAGATACATATAAACATACTAATTTTATTTAAATAAATACACAAAAATTCTAACTGAAAATAATCTTCAATTATGCTGCTAGTACTCATAAAAAAACCCATGGGTATTCATTAAGTGAAATTAAGTATGAGGTTTGGAGCTTTTTTAAGCATAATAGGATGGAGACAGAAGTCGAAAGATTAACTTGCAATGTTGCCACTGTTGATGGAAAATTCTATGGGAAATCTTGCTTAGATAGACAAAGGCATAAAATCAAAACCTTCACATGCATTTTGATATTAGTAACAGCTAAGTGTAAGAAAGATATTAATCTTCCTAGTAACTGGATATTTAGCAAAAGGAGGACATTTGAGACAAAAAGTTAAATACTGAAATGTATTGGTATTTATCAGGAATCTTTTAGATACACAGGGAAGAAATGTGAAATATACTGTAGAAATTTTGTCACTGAGGGAGAACTGAAAAGCCACATGATCATACAAACCTTTTCCACCTGCATTGATTAAAGATAGTACTCTAAAAATTCTTAGTCAATCGATGTTTTTCAATAAACTGACTTTGAAAACATTTCATTATAAGTGCTTAGAAACTGTCAGAGTTTGTCTTATTACTGCTTTTTATTGAATAAGATGCATAGGGCACATAATAAGACATAGAGGCATTTCCATCCTAAACAGACAACCTGCCTGTAGTTTGGACTAATCATTTTCGGCAAAATATATTGTAAGAAAAAATCTTGAAGTAAAATCCCAATCAGATTGGTTTCAGAGTTCAAGTTCATGATGTGATTGCAGAAAGAAGTTAAAACTAGCTATTCAACCTCTTAGACAAAAATGTATTTTATTAAAATAAATGTCAAAATGACAAAAGTATTCAAGATGATAATTTAATATTCAGATAAGTAATGATGTGTTAATGTAACAAGTAAAAAGGCTTGTTCCTTCCCTGCATATCATGTTAATGTCTGCTGCATATCAGAAGACAGAAATTAACCTTACATCTGTGTAGTCTTTTCTAACTCTTCTCAGAAATACCTTATTTAACTTAAATTAGGTGATATCTCCTAGCTCCTTCTACAGTAAAAACCCCCAACACTCTTTACATAAGGTAAACCCAAAAGGGAGTCTTGTTTTGAAATTAGTGTTCCCTAAAATTTCAAAACATTCACAGATCAATAAACCTTTTTGTTTTCCAGTATTTGATGGGCAGTGAGACCTTATCAGTCTCACTGCCCATCAAATTGGCCTCTCTCTTTTCAGTTTGATCTTTTTGCTGACTTTCTTGAAATGATCCATGGTAATTCCTTTGGAATACAGTGACTGATGAGAGAAAAACACATTAATTGCAGGCTGCCCTAACAGATAACATGACCAACAAGCTATTCAAGCCAAGAAAGTTATTTTTGCTTTCCACTTGAAATCTTATGAAAAGGAAAATGCCTTACTGATCACATATGCCAAAACAGCAGAAATCACTGAATTAATATTAGCCTGGTGAGACATAATAATTGTTGTTCATATTTTTATTGTCTTTTTTCACAGTAATAAAAGCAAAGAGATAAATTCAGAGTAAATCATAAGAGTGAGAATGGAGCTAGTTAACTATTAGTTGTCTACTAGGCATTTCGTCCTTCCTTCTTTTGAGACAGAAGCATTTCTTTGCCACTGCCAGCAACTGCTGTTATAGAAACTGTTCTGAAAATGCCCAAATGCAAGTGCCATCTTCAATTGCTGAATGTGACAAACCACTTCCTTTCTGTGACTTCAGGAGGCAAGAGTGAGATAAAAGTATCTAAAAATCTGAGTACTTGTAGTGCAGATGAAGAATCGAGAATCAAGGGCAAATAAAAATGTTCCTAATTGTTTATTATGTTTTATTTATTCTAACTTCATTTATACATACCCATACAGTTGCTATTGTTATTATTACTACTATTATTATCATCATCATTCATTCATTTATTATGATTTGTGGACCTTCTCATGAAGATAGCAGCAAACAAAATAGTAATACACCCTCCTTTGTGAGTTACACTAAGCACAATTCCATATTAATAATTCCATATGAATAAAGTTGGACCAGAGACAGGGAACTGAGAAATATGTTGACTGGTTGAAGATGTGGTGTAAGGGAGGTGAAAGCACTATTCTTCCTCAAATCTGTCCTCTCGAAGGCAAGTTTACAGCTCAGTCCTATAGATACTTCTCTTCTATGAGGAAGTAAGTTGTTCCTTCTGATGAATCAGATTTCTCTGTTTCCCCTTATTACAAGTTTCTTAAAAAGAAATCCCCATTATGTAACAGTTGTGATATACAATATATGCACTGGTTTAACTTACTAGATGTGTACTCTGTGATAAGTAGCCCACCACAAAATTGTTCACAGTTTCAACTGTTGTTGTGCTATATCACAGAACAATTAATGGCATTACTGTGGTATGGGAACAGACTATGTTCCAAATTAATCTTTGATCACTTTACAGTGTAGTGAGCTTTACCCTAAATATTTTTACTCATGCTTTGTTTACACAGTTTTCTGAAATATATGCTGACCCTTTTGAGGAGGTGTGGCTGTTGTCCATTCTTACTACGGTCTCTAGCAACTAGAATCTCAGAATTTCAGCCTTTAACTTCAAGCTGCCTGTAGGTTTGCTTCTTTAAAGAAAAAAAAAAAATTGTGGAAAGAAGAGATTTTTCAAGACACACAGCTCTGTCCCTTTGTCCCATGGATCCAATCACCTGATATACAGCTGTAGAGAAGAGCAACAGTTGTGCTTATGATGCATTTTGCAAGAAACCATCTCTATTCAAGGAATCTTACTCCCTTTTTTTAAGACATTGCAGTGCCTTCCAGTAATATGAGACTGCCAATGGATGAACTTGGACACAGTCAGATGATGCAGTTTGTTCCAAATTCTGCTACCAGCCTGCTCCATAACTTTGTGCAAATATTATTTTTTGTGCTTTCATTTGGATAATAAAAGTAATACACTTTTAGAATTTTAGAACATTGACAGATACTGGCTAATTCTGTAAAGCATAATAATTTCACTTCCCCTTTTGTAGTAAAATGGGTGAGATGCAATCTGAAGAAAACCTTTATATATATATATATATACACATATATATGCATTAAACAGGTTAATTTGAAAAGTTTAGGCATGATCTTACTTTGACGAAACACTCCAGTTCCCTTTGGCTTTAGGATAAAAATACCTATTTTGAGGCAGCAAAGTACTCTTTGAAGAAAATCTAATGAGAATTCTTGAGCTAGAATAATGCACAGCTACCACATAATTAAATAGCGTTGAAATGAGAATTATAAATGAAACAAGCCCAAATTTTCTTTTTCTTACCTGCTGGTTTACGGGAAAATTCCTGTTGATTTTTTTAATCTATAAAAATGAATAAAGAAATAGATTAATACTAAGTCATTCTAAGGAAAAAAAAAAAAAAAGTTGGATTTTAGAGACATATATCAGACACTCCCTTCCAAATAATGTATCTAAAAAAAAAAAAGAAAACCTCCTGCAGTAAAGACTGAAATATTTGACAAGCTCATGTGAATAATAGGACATTTCTGTGGTCACTGTGTGGTTCATTCCGCTGTTCAGAATACAGGAAAGAAGAATATATGCAAAATTATTTCTGAATTCTACAACACTACATCTTTTACTTTTTTCTGTTTAGAAGCTATAACATAAACTAGAGTATTTAACAACTTACTGCCATCCACCAAAGTCATCAAGCTTTAAGCAAATTCATTTCCTTAAAGAATGATTGAAAATTGAGCTGGAACAGTCTTTGAAACATCCCTTACTCTACCCTTGTATCTTAGGTGCAATATCAAGTGTGCAAAATCAGTTTTGATAATTGTTCAAATAATTTTTTCTTAAAACATTCAACAATACCCCTAGGTAAAAATTAAAGAGAAAACCAGTCTGAGACACCTAATTCATGAGGAGTTTGTATTTAGCCCTGCAGATCATTGACTCCATGTAAATAAACATTGCCAGCTTTCTGATACAAAGTGTCCAATACAAGGAGAATTAAGTGTGTAACATCACCATTCCTGCCATTAGTAGAACAAAAAATGTTCTTTTTTATTTTAAGCATAAACCCTGAAAGCTTTCGAGCAAACCTAGTAAATCTACCATGTGCATTCATGACAGATACTTAATACCTAGAATTTATTTTTTGCTGTCTTATGTTAACTTTTCACAATTGTTTTTGTAGCTATGGGTAAATGAGTAAAACATGTCTTTAAATTAAAGACATTGCCAACTAGGAATCAATTGTATAGCCCTGAAAGCTCTGAAACCACAGTGTAACATTTACAGTGCTTCAACCAAAGGTATGACATCTTTTTAGAGGAAAAGAAGAATCACCATTGAATTTCCTCCAGTGTTTACAGTATCATCTCTAAACAATTATATGCAGAGATGTGAGTGGCGCTGTGTTTTGCAGACTTTAAAAACAGACTGATTGCTGCAGTGGTAACCTCTTTATATTCTTCATACAAATACTGAGCAAGTCTGCAAGTCTGTCACTGACATCCCACAGTTTCACTACCAAAGGATAATTCTCACTGTTAAGACAATGCTGGTAAGCCATTTCAGTTGGTTTTCAAATGTATCCTGAAGCAAAAGTGTCAGAAGAATATTTCCACCCTCCCTTCTTGCATGTACATCAGCTTCAGTTTCCTCCTTTCTTCAATTAAGTTAAGGGGAAACATTAGAGGAGCTAGGACATTTGGTGGACAAAGTATTAAAATAAAATGAAAGCACATGATTTCTTAAAAGAAAAGGTGGATGAAAAACACAGGTTTTTGACAGAAACACAGAGATTTCAAGACTTTGGGGATTTATTCCTAAATCTGACATGAAATACTCCAGCACAATAAATCCCTGTTTGTGTTAGGAGGCGCTACTAAAATCCTTGTCAAAACTGTGTGTTTCCTTCTAGTTTAAACAAAGACTACAGCCAATACCATGCAAAACTTAAGTTATGAAAGAACACTGTCAAGAAAAAGAGATTTTACAATTCTAAACAAAATACTGAAAATATCTCTTTAGTGGCAAGTTGTTACATGTGAAATACTTTGATAGTATTTTTGTTTACTTCATATATAGAGATTAAATTTTTAAACAGAAATAAAGTACATTAGTAGCCTTGTGTACTTTTAAATATTTCTGGGAAATGTAAATGCACAATCCAAACATCATTTTTTCAGTCACAAATTTCCAGCTCATTTTTTAAAGTATGATCTAAGCATCTACATCGCATAGTTGTTTTAACTGTTGTTACTTTGATGGATTAAAACAATCATGTTTATCTTTCAGATAATATGGTGATGATTTCTTGAAATGCATTATTTTTAATTATGTTATAGTTTGCAAACTGCATTATAGGTGTTCAGTTCCACCTGGAAGTAAAAATTGTTAAGTGTGATTAGTTTTAGGAACACCCTAAATGTTTATCATTCACATGCATAAATATTGGACGTTACATGAAAACCACAAAAGTTCTACAATTAGGCAGTAGAAATCACTGATCTTTAAGATTATGAGATACACTGTCTTAAGAATATGGAAAGAAAAACATTAGCCAACATTGTTCTTTGCAGCATGTTACAAAATACACTGAGTAAAATTTAATCTACAGATGATCCAGATCCACCAATCCTTAAGAATCAAAGTCTAAATGTAAACATTTTTCACAAACGAAAAGAGAAAAAAAAAAAAATCTTGTTACTTGATAGATTATCTAAAAGAGAAATGTTCCTTCAGTCTTCTATAACGTTACTGAACTCATTGTAATATTATTATTTATTAAGCATTATCACAGCACACAACCCTATGTAACTGATGCAAATGAATAACATTTGTTTTCATCAGAGGACACCAGCGCAATACACTGCAAAAATATATGCTCATAATATTTTTAGATAAAACACCCTAGCAGTGATACTACACTAAAAAAGAAAGGCAGGTGCTCTGAGAACATTCTTTTGAAAGTTGTGTTTATCCAGAGCAATAAAAAATCAGGAGTGGCACAAAAGCAGACAAAAGAAGCTAGAAAACTAATTCTATTCTCAAGGCAAAGATAGAGGAAGCATTATGAAAACTGAATTGAAGCTAGCAAGAACTACCTGCTTCTACTTCACTTCAAAAAACAGGTGCTGAGGGGTGAAACTCTATTCTGGTTCAACTTCTGTGAATGCAAATTAGAAAAAAAAAAATCTAAAGACACCATAGAGAAAGTTTGGGATTTGGTGATCACCTAATTGTAGAAGGAGGAAGAAGGCATCAAAAATAAGGTCTCTGCAGAATGTTGCATCTGACTAGTGAATAGGCAAGTGATGCTGATAGGAGACCAATAATGGAAGAATAGATTTTAGCAGGAGCTATCATAGATGAATGGTTTGAAGCATAATTGATTGTGATAAGGGGAAAAACATATGACTGGATATGTTCCAAAAATTCAGCTGGCCAAATATGTTAGGACATCATAGCCATGAAGAATACTGGACAGGGAGATGATATGAAGTGAGACATAGAGAAGAATGCACCATGGCCAAATTCAGTTAATTTTGTGCACTACATATTGCCACCACAGAGGGATAGTTTTCACAGTGATGGCTGTGCCTGCTCTGCAGAAGAAACAAATAAGAACATGGAGCACATCACTCCTCAGCAAGGTGAGCAGATGTGCAGGCTTTGGCTTCAAGTGTGCATGACAACTATGACTTTTTTTTTTAAAATGTATTTTATTTATTTTATTTTATTTTATTTTATTTTATTTAGCAGTCTTCATGTCAGAGAAGCAGTAATATGGAAGAATACCCTTCCACACTATTATCTTATTGTATGAATTGTACCCTATTATTGTTGCCATCTGGTCTGCTGGAATGCAGCTGATTAAGCTCACGAAAACTGGGTTTTAAACTTTGACAGTCAGTTGAAACTGAACCAAGTTGTTCACTCCTCTGAGAGATACTATTTCAGACCTTCTTTGAGCAAATAGCACTGCAATAACTGTTTTCAGTTTCCATAAGAGGATTTTAAAGTATAATCTCAAAACTGCTATTTATTTGGGGTTTGTTTGACCTTTTTTACCCAGTTATTTTAATGAAGTTTGCTATTCCAATGTAATCACAGGATCCTCATGAGATGATGAGGAAATGTGCCTTTCGATGAGCACATACCACCCTAGGGACTCTTAAGGACAGTATGATCTAGAGATAAGGGCATATGTGTCCCATGCTTGCTTTAATCTTATTTCCTGAAAAACTGTACTGTAAATGAGAGGCTCACAATTCTAATGTGATACTGGGAAAAATTAATGACAGTGTGTGCCTCAGGTATCACAACTGGTCCTCTGCAAGAAGCAGTAATATAGTAGGTGTTGTCAGGACAGAGTGCTTGACAGAGACCATTCCCTCAGAGTACCTACAGGAACAGCCAAGGCTGAAGGGCAACATTTGGAATGAGTGGGCACCAGCCCCTGCTCAGTATTTTATTGACTTAGACAATAGATCAGATTCTCCCACACTTTCATGTATGATTTGATCTATCATTTTCTTGCAGCCGTTAGATGTCATGTAACTTTGCAGGTCTCAATGCTTATCAGAAATTTTCCAATTAAAAAAGAACCTTTTATTATTTTAATTTATGCGGGACTTATATCTGGATTTCCCCAAACAATTTATACTCTGTAGCCTTCTTCAGCAATTGTTTGTATTACATAACTGCTGATTTACATTCATTAACAGCTAATTAAAATATAATAGCTTGACAAGAATGTAAATTCATTAAATAGTTCTTAACTTTATCTCATGCATTAAAGCAACAATACAGTTCATTCCATTGGGATGTTAAGTGGTTGCAAACAGGTAGCAAGATCATTACCATTTGGAGCACTTTGGAAAAAAAACATTAATCCATGCTGTGATAATCTTATGTTAATGAATGAGTAGGAAAGAGTATATAACTATAACTAACATTTGGAATTATTAGTTGTTTAGTCTTATTTTCTGTCCTTGCTAGGCTTTTGTTTGCTCAATGTGATCAGTAAGTTGTGGTAAGGTTGTGAAATTTTGTTATCCGAGAGTACAGGTGTATTGAAAAAAAGCAGGGAATCAGAGAAAATTTGAAAGAAGCATGCAACAGTTCACACAAAATGCATCATACATTGGTGAATACATTCAAATATATGTATAACTGCCTATAGACTCAATGTAGGAATTCCTGATGCTGGTTTTACAAGCTGTAGCAGATTTTAGAGTTTAGGCTGAAAATCCATATAAGATACAATATGCAAAGTGATCTGTCAATGTGTTCTGGAAAATATGGGAACATAGAAACTATTTCATGCAACATCTATCTCTGCTTCCTGACCTACTAGGGATGATGCCATTCTCTATTGTCTGCTGATCACATTTTACCAGCTAAATGGTTCAAAGGATAGAAAGATTGGGATTATGTGGACACATATTTAGCTAAAGGTCGCAAGAGCGTTCCAGATGCCTTTAGAAGACCTTGAACAGAATAAACAAGAAGACAAGAAAAGAAAGATGCCAATTAGAACACAGGCGCGCATTCCACGATAAAGGGAACTTGGCACAAAGAACCTCAATTAGGCAGTTTATCTTGACCAATTAGACTGAGACAAGTTTCGCATGTTTTAGCTGGTATAACCAATTATGTCCTATGTTTATGCGCGTGTACAGAGTTAGTATAACCAATTATATCTTATGTTTATGTGCATGTACAGTGTTGATATAACCAATCATATTTTATGCTTGTGCGCATGTACAGTGACTTTGCAGAATATGTGACTATAAGTATGTGTGTGTTTTAGCAATAAAGGGTCGTCTGTCGTCTGCTTTCAACTTTACAGGCGTCTGTCTACTTCAATCTCCTCAGGATTACTGCCATGATTTCTAGCATTTTGATGCCTAACTCGAATTTTTCTCAAGACTAGATGCACTAGATTGCAAATCCACTCAGCCTGAATGAACTTGGCATCAAGTTCCTTGAAGGAAGAAATGGAAAAAACACAATATATGAATACTATTATATAGAGGAAAGTCTTGATACAACACCCAATAATGCATAAGCATAAACATGACCTCTGCTTTAGAGTATGTTCGTATAGCTCCCTGTAGGCTGAATCATTCTCACTATGGTTTCTAGATGAGAACAAAACTGAGAAACAAGATGATCTATGTTTCAACTTATATAATAAATGTTATACAATCTCTCTTAGGAGCCAAGAAAATTACAAAAGGAGATAAAATACTTTTAAAGAGTATAAACAATTAAGACACAGTAAGCATAATTCAGGAAGTCCCTTATCAGCTGACTGAAGAAGTCCCAAAGTAGCAGCTGGCTGGAAAGACAAATGGAAATATAACTGTACTTTTGCCATCGCCAGACACAGGACTAGATGGAACTTTGTTCTGGTTCAATACTAGCACTTAAAGTTCTCATGGATGATCTTAATCCATCTGGAAACTGAAAGTTTTCCTTTGAATCCTACATATAAGTACAGGAAGAAAGGCCTGAGATAGTCTTGAGGTCTCATCTGGAAAACAGTCCTATAATTCTACACTCTTCCTTTTAAATTCTTGTACTGGCTGCCCCTGTATTAGCCAGTTGTACAAAGTATACAGAGAACTTGCATATTTTGGTGAGCTCCCATACATGCAGATATTTGATAAATACTTTTGGAGACAACAAAGGATAGCTGGTAAGACTCAGGAATGCTCCCCCAAAAAACAAATCAGCTGAATACGAAACATTATTAACAGAGGTCTTGAACTGATGTATGGAAAGAAAAGATTTGTATATTGAGAGTTATTATCAATTTATGGCATGTAAGAGCACTATCGAAGGACAAATGGCCATCTAAACTATGACTGCAAACCTGCATTCCATCAAACTTCTTTCATTTGCTTTCTCACTCAAAAGGATTCAGTGATGCATTGAACACTACCAGCATAGAAGTAATGGATGGATATTACAAGGAAATACCAGATTTGTGCCTATTACATGAAAGTATAGTGGGAATCTTAGTGGCAAAAGCACAAAACCTAGTCTTCACGCATCTGTGATGTTCCAGTAATAGAACCGCAATTACTTTTACTTAAATTAAAAAAAAGTTCACTTAACAGATGTCTGACTTCATTTAATCCTGCAATATTTAACACCTATTCCTAAATCTGGACATTACCTTAATGATAATATTGCTATTGTGCTTCTTTAAAGAAGATACTTGTATTACAAACAACACAGTTTCACAACAGTGAATCTCCATAATTAAAATACCAGCAGCAATATGCATATTATTAAACAGACAATAGTAACAACAGAAAGCCAGTGCCTGAAAAAGCTATTATGGTCCCATCTGAAAGTGAGAAACATATGTCACTCTACTGAAGATTTACTAGAAAGACTGTGAACAATAAGAATTGAAAAAAATATGAAAAAAAAAATGACCCAGAAGGAGATACAAGAATCATTGCTTCAGATAATGAAATGCAACTCGATAATTGTGGTTTATACCATAACAGTAGTTGCTCATTGTAGTATGATTACTGCAGTATCAATCACACTAAGAGTAAAAAAGCTGGTGTGGGTAATCATCAGTAAAACATCTACTCACAAAATAGTGAAATATATTCCTTTTGAGTACCTCTTTCATTTGCAATTTAAAAGAATTCTACTATTCACCAAAGGAAAAGAGTTTGCAATGGAAATCCATCTGAATACTTCATAGGTATTCAAATCCATTTTACTTCTTGTTAAGAAAACATACATAGATTCCCAAGTAAAGATGTAGTGTACCTAGCAACTATCAATCCAGTCTTCCTTTGAAGATATCGAGGACTTCCATCTGAAATATAACTATTCCAGATTCCCCTAGTTAATCTTTTTTTAAATTATGAATTCTAAGTCACTTGTATTCAAAATACTTTCAATATAAACCTTATATATCTTCTATAGCTGGAAATACTAGACTCTATAAGCTATCAGAGTCCTCCAGAATACATATTTTATTATTTTTCTGTGAATTCTCAAGATTCAAGGAAAGTTTTACTGACATTCCATCGTATTTTTCAATAATGTTTTACTTAGCAGTTGCTATATCCTCCCTCTATACAATAATGATTAGGACTTAAGTTAATAATTAAATAAAAGAAATTCTAAACTTTCCAAACTCTCACTGCTAAAAGAAAGATACAACAGGGAAACAAGTTTAGTAGTTGGAAGATAATGCTTGGCACTAGAAATCTACAATTTGTTTCCACAGACTATCATTGACTTATTGTGGGATCCTAAACTTCCAAACTTTACTACATGAGTTAGTTTAAAATAGTATGCTTGAGTTATTATAATTTGGTTTAGTTTGACTGACAACACAGCAAAATAACGTTTAAAGTTCAGAATATGGTAGGATTAGCAGGTCATAATGACTGGTTTAGTAGATGACAAAATGCAAAAAAGCAGTTACATCCTCAACACATTACTAGATCAAAACACCAATACCCCAGATCTTCAAGATATCTGCACTTGTCAAAAGAATGAGGTTAAGGCAGAGAAAAGAACTAGATTTTGAAGTACAAGCACAGTGAAGAAAAACCTGGATCACTCTTGTTCACAAAATCATGGCAATAATATACACCTGTCTGTAAAAACACCCATGACAAATGCTTGCATATACAAACTGTTGAAGAAGAAAGTGATCTTATTAAACAAGTGTGCTAGATATGATTAAGAAATGTCATTGATCTAGTCAGAATTTTTGGGGGAAGTGGAATAATTTTTTTCAAAGCTGTTATATAGTTTACAAGGGTAAATGTAGTATGCAAGACTGACATTTATTTAGTGCATTATAATATTTGTGCTTGTTATGAAACTTGGATGATGACAAACAAGACAATATGCATATAGAAAAGAACCCAAGATGGGTTCTTGTCATTTGTCATTTGGAATCTTGTCATTTGGAAAGTATTTATGTTATAATTTTGGTAATTCATAGCAGCTAATAAGGGAGTTAAAGTCATGAAGGAAAAATCAAATTTAAAAATGAATATGTACTGTATGTACCTAATGTTAGAGTGACACAGCACTTGAGGTGATGAGATTGGTATTTAACAAGGATGGGTTTCAACAGTAATAATTACCTAAATGCAAATAATCAATCAGATGGTTGATTATCTGGTTTAGATGGTTGACTAACAGGTCTGCAGCTCTTAGCCCCTCTGTCCACCAGTTATTACTGCAGAATAAGCAACCCCATGTCATTCTTCCAGCAGAAACCAGATTATTAAAATGTTAAGAATTGATCTATATGCCTTTCCTGCTTTAAAACATCAGACCCTACACTTTGATTTCTCAAGGAAATTAAATAATGTACATAACTCCAATTTCAATTTTATTTTTCACTTACAATTTCATTACAACATAACATTTAGATGACATAATATCTCTTATGTAGTATTTACTTTCAGAAGTTTTCACAGAATGCCAAAGAAATGGAGGAAAAACTTTAGTCTAATGGCAGCCCTAGTTTGTCTTATCATAGTATTTCTAAATGCCGTTGCAAGCACTGATATGAATATCTTCATTCTATGATAATACAAAAGAATACAAACATGGCTGAAAAGCAACTTAATAGATCAAAGGTGTCTGCCCAACCCATTTGTACCGTCATGCAATGATGACCCTCTCAATGCCTTATGAGTCAACCTATTAGCAAGTACAGCTCTACTTAGCATTGGAAGTTTTCCTTATATCAAAACAGACTCTTTCTGGTTGCAGTTTAAGCCCATTACTTCTCATGTAATCCATCACAGAAACAAAGAAGAAACTGCCTGCTCTTTGTGTAGCTTTTCTAAAGTTGGAACATTATTCTTTTCTTCAGGCTAAGCAGTTCCATTTCACCTTGTGTTTCCTCGCAAGTTCATGCTATTGTCAATGAAGCCAAAGCCCTCTTTGGTGACACTGCTTCTGCACACGAGCACTGTAGGACACTTATCTCCTGCATGACCAGGAGGACTGACTAGCACATTACAACAGCTCTGACCCTTTCAGCCTTCCTCCAAGAGTCTCATAATCGCTTTTGATCTGCTTAGAGTCACGCTGAAATCGGTCATGCCCATATGAATGAGCCGTCCCAGTTAACTGTCGTTTGGCTAGATGGCTTTGGCAACATCCCTCAGACTTAAGCTTCTGGGAGACAGAAGGCTGCCCACTATGTTAGGTCCAGTCACTAGACCGAGTTTTTCATCACACACAGGAGTGAGTCACTCATGACCAATACATCTCTTCCTCATGGGAAGGGTGATTATTAATCTCACAGCTTTTCCAGCCTGCCAGGTTTTCATTTTATTTTTTCCCCACTCTGTCATTGGGCTTGAAACTTCAGTTACTGCGGGCAGCATTGTAATGCATCACTGCCTGAGAAGGGAGCATTTCCCTATGAAGACCTGCAAGTAGAAAACTCTTGTTAGCCAGGTTTTCCTCATTCACAGTAGGTGCTATCGTGGATCTTCCTGGCTTGTTGACAATAATCTTATCCACACTCTCTGATTCCAGATTTCACTCAGTTTGACAGCTTTCAAAGCTCTCTACCTACTTCTTAAGAGATTTCACTAGCCTCCACTCCAGTTGAGGCATCCTCTTCCCTGCTCAGCCTTCTTTGGGAAGGGAACTTCAAATCATAACTCCTACAAATTCAGTTTAAGATTTGGATTGAGACATCTATAGTATAGATGGTTACCTTCTAAAGTTTCCACTTTCACCATTAGCAGGTGCTGGAAGAAAAATACTTCATAAATTTATATTCTGATCATCAGTTTGCTCTGTATATGGTACACTTGTTGAAGTTCATTACTTTCCTCATTTTCCTTCCCCCTAAAAGTCCTACTCACAGCTTTTGAGTTGCTTCTTTACTCAGCCACATGGCTCCTTGCCTTTTAGGTCCCTCTTGCCAACCTGGTCTTTTCACTCTGACTTGGCTGAAACTGAATGAGAGGCAGCTCGTTGAAGACTGCAGCTAAATCTATTTTGCTCCTATGCTTCCAGTCTATCAGCAGGCTTCTGACCTTGGCCATGAAGAGTTCACAGTTTGCCAAGGTTTGCATTATTTCAGGACTCCTCACCTTGGTAGAGATAACAACATTTGCAGTTCACACTCTGGCATTTAATAAGACAAAGGGAGTAGTAAAATGGCAGAAGGAATGGGGTATTTTACACAATTATATATAACACATGAGACAATTAACCCTCTTGACAGAACCTAATGCCCTGTAGAAATGTAGCTAGTGATTTTTAAAATACATTTAATACTTATACCATAGCATCTTGGTCTAAATGAATTTCTGCTGGCAAAGTTCAATAAATTGGCCAGTTGCCAGTGGCATAGACAAATACCTTTACCTAAGGCAATGAAGCTAAAGAGGTTTTCTGTAGTCCTTACAGGTATTATATCTTCCTCCACCCCACCACAACCCCAAGTTTGTTTACTTGAGTTTGAGTGGATTAAAAATAAAATTATAGGAACATCTACTCTTTGTTGTATTGTGTCACATTTCACTTTTTCTGTCTAAAAGAATTACACACTTTTATTCTCTTGGAGCGCTCAGGAAGAACAGCAATATTTATGAGACAATTTGGCCGACAGAACCAGATAACAAACTGCTTGTGAGCAAGCTAAAAATATCACCTGGTTACTTAAATAATTTGGTTGACATAATATGAAATAGCTGTTGAGACATTAGGTTCAAATGACAATGAACTAGGTATTAAAACAATTGCTAAATTTGATACTAAAAAAATAATTAAAAATTTTCGTATGTCGCTGTGAGATAGGTATAAACCCCTTAGTTTTTCAGTACTTGTTTCTGCTGAAAGCTTACCATTCATCTGTATAAGTAATAATTTTAAATTTCACTTGAAACACTACAAAGTTTCTCTGTAGTACTTTTGTACTTAAAGGTCATGTCCTCATATTTTGTAAAATACTTCTGGTCCTTCCTTATACACAATGGGGCTCACTGTACTCTGTATTCAGATTAATCACAGACTCACTCTAGCACTGTATTATACTCTGAGCTGTTTTCAATGAGAAACACTTTTGCAATAAAGCTTCTGCATTGCTGTAAGTAGGAAAGACTGGAGTCTCCTTAACCTTCTTTCTCTTAACAAGCTGCTGAGTCATTAGCTTGAAAAGTTCACTTCTTAAGAATGCAGTTCCTTCTACTTATCTCCAATTTCACCTTATAACTAAGAATTCATTGTAGAATACTAAGCAAAAGCCCTCATAAATAAGGGTTTTCTCAAGTATCATCTGGTATTTCTGACAAGGAATGCTCAAATACTGAGCAATACAATCATATACAAGTGTAAAGAGCTGTGTATCTGTGGGACCATGGCTGAAAGGCAGGCCAAGGTGTAGAATATGACAAAGTACCAAGAAGGATAGGGTAAAATTTTTTGCAGAAACCAATTAATTTTCAAGCTCAGACTTTTTTTTTTTTCTTTTTTTAAGAAGTGTGTTAAATACTGAACTACATCTGAGGACTGTTTCAATTTTGACAACAATAATGTTAACTTGAGGTAGTAGTAATAGATGGTATATTTTTCTTGCCTTGGATATGACCTTGTAATCCTCAAACAGGAAGAGTTTTTAATACTTAAGAATCAACATAATTTTCCCCAACCTCTCATGAATTACCAATTTCTTGGCATTAAAAATGACTAAAAGACAAGCACTGAGGCTACTACAAGTAAATTTAAAGACGACTTTTGCTTTACTGTGCATTTCAGACTTGCTTATGAGAAAACTATGAACTTTTATTGAATTTTACTGTGTTATACTTGGCTAACTATCATCTTTGAAAATTTTCAACAGAGAACAAAAAAAGGTAAAACAAATTTCAAATCCATTTAAAAATGACATATATCTGCATGAGTGAGAGTTGTCACATGGTATATAAAGTTCAAGAAACATTCTTAAGATCTTTCATTGAAAGTGCATCTGTGTCAATAGATTTCAGAACAGTAACTCACTAACTGCATTTCAGTAGTAAAAGAGATTGTTGAGTCAAAAAGTATGGATTTTTGCTATATCAATAGTTCTTGTAGTCCAAAGGAAAACATGATGTCATAAGTTAATAAATGCATCTTTTCAAGATACCAACATATGTCATTTTCTCTAAGTTTCAACAATAAAAAACAATATCAAAGGAAGAATCATCCTTATGACACTTAAATTATTGGAATAAATTAATCAAATTATTAATTTTTCCACAATGCCTTCTCTCATTACTCTAGTGAAGTTTTAGTTATCAATCATGGACATCATCTTTCCTGAAAGAAAAAGGTATGGCACACACATGCTCAGAAAATTACTACAGCACTAGAGTTAAAAGAAAAATCAGAAGACAAATTATTCAGCTGAAGTATAATGAACCATGAAGACAGTGGCATGAGTAGAAGAACACAAAAGCTATAATTTACAATAAGTGGAGTGCGTATGTCAGGCTGCAACAAAAACAGATGATGTGTAATGAGTAAAATTGCATGTGGTTACATTGTTATATATTGTCACAATGTGGGAATTAGCTGTATAAACTTGACTTTATTAGAGTAACTATTAAAATCATAATATATATCAGAATGGTGTGTTATTTGGAGAAATTGGAACTGAAAAAAGCAATTAAACACCTGAATAATATCATGCCTATTCATAAAGCATAGGCTGCTGTGAGAGTGTAAGGTCAACGCCCAAGAAGAAAAAAATCCCGAAGAGAAATGAAGGCAGCAATTTCTACATCAAATGTAGAATTACTCTTTCACTATGAGTACTAACTGTTCTTAGCAATAATTAGGTGGGCATTAACACATACAATACAATTTGCAAAAGATTTAGTTTTGAGCTGGTCATGACTGAAAAAAAATAGTAATGAAAAGAAGTCACAGCTATATAAAGACAGTTTTTACCCTGAAACCATATTCATTGGATGTTCTAAGCCACACAAAATTTATCATTTCTACTTTACTATTATTTATTTCACCTAGAAAATTTCTGTACTCGGCAAATGGATTTAGAACAGACGTTTAATCTTTTGTAGCTTATGAGTAATTTAATTAGGACACAGTTGGAATTATAGAGAATGTGTATATTTAAAACTTTTCTTGTTAATGTATAACTAGTCCACTGTCTGGTCTCTAATGTGTTCCGACATTATTCAAGATTGTGTCACACTTATAAATGGTGACAATCATCTGTTTACAACTGACCTTTTGAGTAAATTCTGATCCAAAAGAGCATTCAATACTTTGACTTTCTTGTCATTGTCTAAAAAAAATTTTCTTTTCAATATGCAGTGAACCAACCCTTTCCTTGGCCTCTCTGTCATCACCGGTGTATGTCAAAACTATTTCTTTTCACCTTTAATGCTTCCCAGATGAGGAAATCTCATCTAGTCCTACCACCTTTCTGGTTCCACATAATCATGTGACACTTCCTGAGCCGACTCTTAATAACAAATTCTACTCTGATATTTCTTTCCTCTGTTTTAGGTTAATGAAGGATTCATTGTGTAGCTATGTCTCTTCTTGCACTTTCTTTTCTTTCCAGTGGACTAGTAGAGTATGCATCTTACAGAAAATATGGCTATCTATTGATTTTTGTTTATACAAGTATTCATAAATGAAAGTGTAAAAAAAGTTCTTTAGTACTGGTAAGACTGTATTGGTAGACTCCCCTGTGCTCTACAGGAAATATTACTGAAATAACAGTAGTAAACAGAGCAACAGAGACAAACAGTAAAAAGAACTGTGAAGAAGCCAGTGACAGACTGATAAAAAGAGTGATGGTGTTGAAAATAATCCCATTTTTAGTATTAACTTTTCTTGTCTTCTAATGCTTAGAATAGAAGACACCAACATGCAAAAAATGTAAGATTTTTTTTTTTTTTTTTTTTTAAGCTGAAAGGCTAATGTTTCTGGAGCTGAAGGTTTCTTGTCTATTCAAATCCAAAACAAAAGAACATGCCTCAGACTTGTAGGTCTGATCAGATAAAAACGACATGGCCAGTGGAGCTACACAGACCAGTAATGTGGCAAGTTGATTTTTTTATTATTTGCTGATGACTTGGTCAAGATGCAATCTGCCTTCTAAGTCACTCCATTGTAAAGAATGAATGGTATTATAACCAGGAGCAAGTGGGAAGCTTCTGTGAGTCTGTCTTTAGGGTTTAAAAAAAATGCAAGAATAAAATGCAAAGCTGTGATTTTTTTGTGATTTGTTCTATGAACTTACAAAGGTAAATGAGAAGCGGGTTTTGGATCAGAAGACTAAATAGAGGTCAGACAGTCATAACTGCTTTAAGCTAGGTTTGGCTTGCAACCTATTCAGCTATGTAAATGGCAACTTAATTTACTGGTAGAACCATCTGCAAGCCTCAGAGAGTTCTAGTTGCTATCCAAACCTAGGGACTATTCTCTTTTTTATTTAAATTGCATATAATATTTTCCTGTCTTCTGCTTATTACATTGTGAGATGAAAATGCTATTTATGGTTACTGTTTGGTAAATGACTGTGCTAATCTCCATACCACTGCAGCAAGAGTAGCTAGCTTAACTGAGGTGCAGGCATACTTTGCTAAATAGTCAGGAGAGGTATACTATCTCGTTAGGCAAATAACTAAAAATAATCTGTTTAAAAAAACTTGTCAAGACCCTTTTAGATTTTTTTTTTCTATAGTATTTTAAAATTTATAGATTATGTTTATACAGCAATATCAAGATCCATTTATGTTAATCTGGTGCAAAAGGAAATAATTCTAATGTTAAAAATGCATACAGACTATAATTTATCAATTATTTGAAGAGGAACTGAAAAAGAATGTTTAGCTCCACAACTCCGTAGGGGTTGTGTCAGCCTAAGAATATATTTCTTCTTGTGAAACACCCTATTTATGATGTAAAAAACCCCTTTAAAATTAATAATGCAATAATGCTACTGTTACAAAATGAGGCAAACATTTAAATAGAATGCATACACTATTAAACTACAAGTTTATGAGTAGCCTGTGTTTTTATGCCTGGCAAAGAACAAAACAAGTGGTAAAAAGAATATATTCACTCCCTCTAGCAAGTGCATAATATAAAAATATATAAAGCTGAATGACACTGCTCACTGCTGAAAGCCCAAACATCTATGTAGTCATTGTTTGCTTGTATAATATTTAATAATAAAGCTAATGTCCTTCAAGATTTACTTCTTATTTGCATTTGCATTACTATGACTCCTCTTACATTAATAATCTTCAAGAGTTTCTCTGCAGACATCTGGAGTACCTCAGGAAAACTCATGAGGAGAAAAATCTTTGTGACACCTCAGAATTTCTCATGGAAGTGACTAATAACATTAGTACAGCAAAAAGGGAATCTGAAACAGTAAAACAGGTGTCTGAATGTCAGTTTCTTTTGTTTCTTTGGCAGTATCTTGCTTCATGAATGGTCTTAATTGAAATTATAGTCACGATTCAGTGGACATTTTCCAATAAAATCCAAAATTTTCCCCCAAAATAAGTACCACATATGAGAAAAGGAGTATTTTCTTCTTTCTGAATAAAATAGTAAAGTAATACAATGGACACTCGTAGGAGTTCTTCTAAATCTACACAGCAGCTATAGGTTAGTATTCCAGTGAAGAAATATTAAGAAATGTCCAGTAAAACTTGTCTTTTCCCTATATGATAATAAGGCTATTATTTTCTCCGGGTACATCTGCACCTGGGAAGGGAAAGCAGCAGCCACAATGAATATGAAGGCAAACAGGAAAAGGAAAACAACCAATATTTTCATTTACGCCCTTTATTCAGCAATGACTGAGTCCATTGCTCATAAAGAAAAAACACATTTTGCATCAACCTGGCTTCCCCAAAGCAATGTGGGCTAGTTTTGCAGTAATAATTATGCCACAACTTAAGAAGCCTCAGCACTCCAAAATAGTAGGAAACACCTCCTATGATGTGAGAGCATGTCAAGAAGCATGGATTTTAATTTGATCTCAAAACCCGACAGACATTCTCATTAGTTTTCAAAACTTTTGTGGATTGCTAAGGAAGATCTAAGAAGACAGAAGAAGGGAAAAGGGTAAAGAAGGCTCATCTGACTCCAACATTCACAAATATAGAAAATCCCCAGTTGCTCAGCTGAAGACATCTATATGAGGCCTGTTTTTGCTGATCTTTCTCTTTTATGGCAAACTTGGCTGCAGAAGTTTGTGCTGACTTTTCTTCTCCTGCCTGTATATCCAGCCTATGTTCCCAGCCTCTTAGTTGTGCTAGAAGAACTGCTTGGGGGATTGCACTGTTTACGAGATTAGTGAACTGAGTTGGGTTAAAAAATCTGCAAACATAAAAGCTGCACTGTAGTATGGGTAGTGAAGTGTCTGTGTCCGGTCTGGTTGTGGTAGGTAATACCAGAGTACCCACTCACGATACGGGACATACGGACATCCTCAGACTGAAGGAGAGAAGCACATACCTGCTGCACTTAAGCAATACTCCTACTGGATGAACCCTACCCGATACAGCCTAGGTGAGAGCCCTGCCTCCTGCTCAACAGCATTGGCATGAATTTCACAGGTGGCTCAATGGACAGCAAAGAGAACAGTCTCTGGAAGGTGGAGCAGAGCCTCAGCCCTGCTCTGTCTCCGGACACCCTTCGGCCAGGGTGAGACAGATGGCACCAGCCCTGCAGGCTGAGTAGCACGGGGAGCTCCTGTCTCTCATGTCACAGTGACTCTTCTTACCTGTAGGCTACTATGCTAAAGTACAGTCTTGCCATTTCCTATTAGAAGTGGGAGAGGTAGGTACTTAATTCAAGGAGATTTAATTACCCTCTGGAGATGTCTGCATTCTTTATATAGTTAATGGGATAGAAGTAAGTGCCTAAGTTAGGAGGACTGGTTCACTTTCTTCAAGTCTTAAAGACATTTTCTTCTATCCATTGACTATGTAGGGAGTTTGGGTGGAGAGGAGCTTGCCTTCTCAGGGACAAACACCTAACAATTCTGTGAGATCACTCAATTTAGCTAAATTAGATTGAATTCCTACGTTTTTACAAAAAAGTAGTTATAAAAAGAGAAGTATAGTTCCTTGGCAATCAGGTGAACTTCTAAAACTCCTTTGACAATGTTAAATCAGCTGAATTATGTGAGAAGCCACAGCATGTTGACACACCATAGGAAGTTTTTCATCCTTTTCATTACCTTAGGAAATAAACACAATAAAAATAATATTTTCTGCTTGGCAGGTAACAGATTCTTCCCCGGAGAAAACTGCCATAAGTTTGCGTGATCATTCACCAACAGACTTATGAAAATTTTTGGAATCTGGACATATACTATTTTACTCTGCTTTTTTATTAAGACTCCTTGTCTGTACAAACAGGAAACCTATGAAACGTGCAAATAAATCACCTCTACATAGATTAGTTGCACATATTCAAATCTACCTCTGAACAACTAGATCTAAAGAAAAAAATCACTTTATCCTGTTATTTAAATGGTCAGTGTGTTATTGACACAATGGGCTACAAAAATACTTTTTACTGATCTTCTATGTGGTTTCAGTGCATCACACTGGAAGAGTAGTAGAATACCTATAAGTAATTTGAAATGGAAATAAAGTTTGTCTTATGACATTTGAAAAGCAGCCTCATGACTAAAACTGGAATTTATCATGCTAAAGAGCTAAATTGTGTATCTACATTGATCTTCCATCATCTTTCTGCTAATATAGCTAAAAGTCAGTGTAAGGATTAACAGGCATCAAGTTCTTCCTCGGTTGCATTTTATGTTGTATTTTATGATACTGAACCATTAAGTAGTCACAGGTGAGATGAACAGGCATTCTTTAACTACCTGGTTACCTCCTTTCCAGTAGTGTTTCATGATTTCCTCATACTCTATATCTAAAAGTTAGTGACTACCTTTCCTATCACAGTAGATCTCATATCAAAATAGAATTTAGGAACCCAGTATGTACACTTTAGTCATAAAGTGCTTCTTGACGACTACCCAGACATAACTGATAACTGGCTCATAAAAAAAAAATAAAATTGGAGAATAAAGTATTGATTACCTGCATCAAATATAAAAATGTGAAGTCATTTTAATATGAATCAAATATAGGTGATTAATACCTTCTGAGACATTATTCCATATAGCAAAGGATTGCAAGTTTGATTTCAGAAAGAAATGAAGCAACAAAAAATTTTTTTATACATTTTTCATGGATTTAATATATTTTTCCTTCTTAATATTTAACACCTATTAAATCTTATTCTCTGTGTACATATTTGTATGTATATGTACATATATACATACACATACCCCTAACATTAAAGCACTTCTTTTTTTCCCTTAGTCTTAAGGATAGGGTTTAATTCTATGATCTAATACTGTTCTTTTCCCAGGGTGAAATAACCCTGATGAAATTCAGGATTCTATGAAGAACACTGTGTCTTTGGGAACTCTGTTTCCCATATTAGCAAAGTTCAAAGTTACATGTATTGAAGAATCGGGACAAATCCAGAAAAGCAAAAAGCTCCTCATGTTTAAGGCAGCTACATTCCCCAACAAATCTATTTTTATCCACTCTTTGCCAGCAAGTTCCTAAATTAATTCAAGAAAACTATTTAAACTAAATATTTGAATTTATGAACAATAACTTTTATAGGATTCCTAACCTGAAACACTATCAGAAAGGGCAGAAAATCAGGCAATTGCAAAGAAGTCAAAGGAAGCTGTGCTTTATGTTACTTCTTAAGTAAGTTAGGGTTATTTAAGATCAAAGTTGTCTTAAGTGATTCCATAAATGGAGTAAAGAAAATTTTCCTTTGTTTCACTGTACTACAGTTCCAGATTGGTACAATTAGGAAACTACCTTTTCGTCACCTTGTAAAATTGTTCAAAAATATTTTGAAACAATTATTAAAAAAAAAAAAGAAAAAAGCAGAAACCTCTCATATGGTCATTATAAACAGTTCAAAAAGGTAAAAATCCCCAAAGGAATTCAATATAACAATTCAAAATAACAATTTTTCAATGCAGTAAGTCACAGAGTATGATGCATTGAGAAATGAGAATGAAACAAGGTGCTTCTCTCTCAATTTTTCAAGCCTGACTTCACGACCTCAATGATAGTTTTTGAAATAAGTTTTGTATGTAATTACCTCATTTTCTTAAATAACCAGACTGGTGGGAAAAAACCCCAAACAACCCTGCAATCAAGTTGATATCCACATAGGCGATCAGCACAATTTCAGACTTTTCAGACTTTCCCCACAGATAGCTGCTACTTAACCGCGCAAGGTATTTTTAGGAGATAAGAAACTTGTCACAGACTTTCATAACATGTTTTGTCAGCAGAGAAATGGCAAGTCTGAAGGATTTGGGGCTCATTTCCTCTGCAGCACATTCTACCCAGTGGTCATCTGTTGCTTTGCCTATTTCCCTGTCAGCTGGGCTTGTTTGTCCCAACCTCCTGAAACTGTCCCAGAATGACTGAAATTCCTGTCTTCTCCCCCAGCTCTCTGCCTCTTCCTTTGAGTCCGTTCTCTTCCTCAGGCGAATGTAAGCTGTGCACTACCTGAATGCGCTGGATGTCTACGACACTTTATGAAGCAAGACAACCAAATGGAGAAAGTGCTTTCAACACATTAGCCTACTAATAATGTATTCCCTGAGGTGTTTTATGGCTTTTTGAGTCCATTTCAATTACTTTTACTTCTTTTTTTTTTTTAATTGGTTGTTGAAGAAAGACAAAACTTTTGATGTAGCCACCTTTTAGAAGTATATTTTAAAACTGAGTAAGAGGAAAGGGATGTGAAACAAGCTAACCTTGCTTTAAAATACAAATAAAGATATTCATGTTTGTTTTTTTTTTTTTTTAAGACAGCAAAGAGGAGGGATATAAAAAGAAAGGTTATTACTGCCTAGCCTCCCAGTTCCCAGTTGCTGTTTAATCAACAGCAGTTTGTGATTCAACAGTCACTTTCAACACACTCTTGCTTAAAATAAACCAATTGTGGAATATCGAACAGTTTACTGCACAACAAAACCTAGGTTAAAGTAGCTGGAAGTCTCCAATGGCTACTGAAAGGGCAGCTTGGCATTTTGGCAGGAAAGGGCAACTTATAATGAGTACTTTCTTTTTCCATGTGCTACCTCTCTGCAAAAACCTAAGTGGCTTACCTGAGTTCCCAGTTAGACTGCTCCTCTGCTCCTACTTCCTTTATTCTTGTCAATGTTTCTTTGCCACTTTAAATCAGTGAAGAGAATTTTTTTTTTCCTTAATTACAGGTTCCTTGCTGCCTTTCACCAGTGTGGGATGTTGAGAGCAAGTATGACATCCCTCCAAACTGTCTTGTAACTAAACAGATTATAGTCTTTATTACAGTGTGTCAACTTAAGCCTTCAATACTAACTGAATGAAGGAAGAGAAAAAGTCTCAGAGCTTAATATAAATCCTACATAGATTAAATAATGTATTGAATATTCTGATGTTTTGCTTTTATTTAAATACCAGTGCAAGGCTACAAATTAATTTGACTCCATACAAAATTGCGTCAGTCAGATAAAGTGCAGGAATTTTTTTGCTGTGTGACAGCATCATATATAAAACTGAAAAAATATTCTCTCTGCAATAACATGACTTTCTTTTTTAAGGCTTATATTTAACAGGTAAATCGTGGTTCTTCTGTTTGAAGAATATTTTAAAAGAAGGGCTTTTGATTTTACTGTCTCTAAAGACATTGTTTCTCTTAAATTGTATTTTAGAGCTCTATAGTGGTAATTTATAGTAATACAGATGGTAATATTTTTATTAGATATTATTGAATACTAGAAGACTTGTGATGGAATGTACAGCAAAACTGGAAAGATATTATTAAAAATAGCATTAATAGATTTAACATTTGGGAGAAGTTTGGTACAGAAAGGTAATTTTATTTAATTTGAAAAGCTATCGTGACTAATTGAAGTTTACAATGTATATTCCAAATCAAGACTGCAAAAGTGCATGTCTTAATTATGAGTGCTGTCACCATAATCAGAATGTGTCACAACAAATGCTCCAACTATGAAGACAGAAGTTCCTTGCTACAGGTTTCCCAGATAAGGTGACTATTCTGGAAAAAATACTCTGGAAGAAATATTTCTCAAAGAAATATTCTTTTCTTGCACTGTTTTCCTGACCTGCCACATGCTAGACATGGTCCTTTAAACTCAGATACAATATAAAAGTGCAGATGAAACACAATGGAGTAACAGCAATACAGTTTGGCTTTGGCAAGACTTAAGTTTTCTTTGCAGCTAAATCAGTACACCCAAAAGGATATAAAATATCCCACAATTCTTCAGTCAACAAGGTACAGGCAACAAGTTAGTGAAATAAGACATGCAGAAAATTGCCCAAAATGTAAGTAAATATGAGATGAGGTCATATGTATGACTTAATAACAGTGACATAGAAACAGATGTGGTTTTAAATGTCAGGCTGGTAACATCCTATGTTAAAAAAAAGGGAGAAAAACCAGGAGAGATTTGATTTATGTAATTTTGATGCTGCACTGACTACATTTATTCACTTAGATCTATGTGCCTTAAGAGAACCATATATGGAAAAAAAATGGCAGCAGTATGTTACAAGTGTATGCAGTTCTGAGTTTTAAATTTTCCTACAGAGACTTAAATATCAGTACTGGAATGACTACCTCTATAGGCTTCCTTTTACAAGGTCAAGAATGGGATGCAGAATAAAAAAATCTAAGTGTCAGAACTCTGTAAACACCTGAATGCCTAATATTGCATAAAAAATAGTTGAATGTACATTTATTTGATAATGTCCAATTTATCTGAGTAGTTCTGTCTTGGGAAAAGTAAATCATTACTTTGTAAAGTAAATGCAAAAAATATTCTATTAGTAGTATTTTGAAGACTTCCTATAATCCTTTCTTGCTTTGGTCTTCATTTCACAAGGCTTTCAACTTCTAAATTATAGACAGCATTTGTTTTTTGCACTACCACAGAATATACCACTGTGTGAGGTTTGAAACTAATGTTGATCTTTTTGGATCTGCTCGAAACATGTGTAGCTTAGTAACCAACAAAAAGTTAAATATTATTGTAAGACACAATTCACAGGGCATTTAAGAGCATAAAATCCCTGAAAATTCCAAAATTACTAACATCAGACTATTCTGATGGTCTGCCATGGTATTTCAACTAAGAAATTAAAATGTGATATCTGTTCACTTCATATGAGTGACATTGATTTATTCACATAATATAACATTCCACAGTATGTTCTTACTGGTGGTAGCATCCACCAGAAAAATGAAACATGTACTATTAATTTATTTCAATACCTTACTAAACACTGAATGTAGTCCAGTAATATTTTATTATTCCCACAAGTGGAACAAATCGTATTATTCTAATTGTTTTTTTTTCTCCTGTTTTGTACTTCTTTCCTTTCCCTCTACCCAGTGAGTTACAGAACCCCTATACAATTACCCAGACTTCAGCATAGTAAAGATAAGGTATTATTGTTCTCTTTTCTCCAGTGAGAGTGAGGACAAATATATTTGTCCTTTTAGTAGCAGTTTCTTTCATTAGGTATTACATTTTAAGCATATGATTAAAACCATGATTTCAGTTGAACTTCTGAACTCTGTTCAAAATAAAGGCTTAAGTTCAGGAAAACACATGCATTGTGCCAAACTCATACTCGGTTTGTAGACTTCTTAATCCTACTGCTTTCACGCTATTGTCATACTTCCACCATCAATGTATGTGTGCCTTATTAATTTCACAAATACATGTTATTTTACCCAGAAAATGTACCATGATGGAATAAAGTGAAGTTACTGTGAACTAAATCTTGCCAGATCTTATAGGTATTCTCAAAATAAATTTAAAACTAACTTTTTGTCACCTCCTGCTTGGCAACCTTACCTCAGTTGCCTGTCATTCCTGTCTGATGAAGTTCATGTTGTTTCTTCTCTATCAAGTGCTAGCTTCAAGGTAAGAAGCACAAATGTGCTATTGTTGCAGTGGGAACAGAAGGGAAAAGAAGTATCATTGCACTCACTATACGAAAATCTGCCACAGAGAAAGCAATGGGCAAAAGTGACAAATATTGAGTCAAGAGGATAAATTCCCAAAGACTCTATTATATCCTAGAAGATGCTAACTGCAATGTATTTTTTTATTATTCTTTTGTCATGAAGACCTAAAGATTCTGTCTTTTTTTTTTTTGTCTTTTTTTTCTTGTCTTTTTTTTTTTTTTTTTTTGGCAGCACTTGAATAGAATCTTGTGGCACCCAAATAATTTTCAATTGAATCAAGTTTGAAAAAGACCTTGGGTAAAATCTCACCCTTGCTAAAACCATTAAAAATTTTGCCTTCAAGTCCCTTGAAAATTGCACCACATAAATTAGGGATGTATTGGCAACAGTGGATCTTTATAGTCCTTTTTTTGGAGTATTTTCTTAGACTCTTCCAGAGCGTAGTTTCTTTAAAAGTTATGTGACCTATTGGATACTGTCATCATAGAATTCTTTATCAAAATAGATGGCAAAGAATAGAAATCAGTATCAAGTACAACAGAAAGTAATACAGTTTAAAAGTTCATGGTAAGGCCAATAGTTCATAGCTGATTTGGAACAGCAGAACTGAAAATTCCTAGTTGGAGCATGGGTAAGAAAAGGTAGAAGCAGCAGCTTGTTCCCTTTCTAATCATCTTTGGCCTGCCATCAAAACTGGCAACAAAAAGAGGTAAAACCCTTTTCTACCCCATCAACTCATAGAGGAATTAGAGTTCCCAAGTATAGGTTCAATTTAACATATTCAGATTTCAGCACATGAACTTCAGTTTCAGGATTGCCTAGACTGAACTTTGGGTTTAATATAACCCCTTTGGTTTTTGAGGTTATTGCTAAAACTGATGAATTTTAACACAAATGTAGCTCAAGTGACTCAAGGTGGAGGGGAACCCATCTTCAGAAATAAATGGTCTTTATGGATTCATCACATCAATTACAGTGTGATATTAAGTCACTTCCAACAGTGCATTTCTATAGTATGCACTTTGGTTGCATACCAATATGCAAATCAATCCATGTTTTGTAATTTTAAAGGGATGTATTTCATCTCATATGTAATCTTTCCATGGTTTCTGGGGAACTAAAGAAAACAAAATTAGAAGTATCCCTCTCAGTATTCTACAAACAGTGGGGGACACTAGTTCTAATTTACTGAATATGAAGAAAAAGAGTGCATACCTGAAGTCTGTCTTTTGATGAAAATTTGAAATGAAGTCAACTAGATCAGTCAGCATATTGATATTTTTATTTAATGTCTTCTTTAATAGAATAATTTTCTGTATCTCTGCATTAAAACAGTAACTACCTTGTTGCATAATACAAGTTTTCTCTCACACTGTAAAATGATTGATAGTCTAACCACTGCATGCAAAATATGTTTGCCTGCAGACACCATCTTCCAGCCGCCATTACGTATATTCAGTTAGCAACACTGCCTTTCAAATCTGATGATGTCAAGACATTTTGGTTCTGCTTCTACTCCTGCCTTTTTGTTATCTTCTTGCTCTCTAGTAGATACAGGCTACACTGGTGATTCTGCAATTGAGTCACATCACCTTTGTGTCAGATGTGGACATATTAGATCATGACAGAAGAGATTTTGACATTATCCTTCTAAAAATTTAATTGAACTATAGACTCAAACATGAGATTTCAGAGCCAGGGATTCATATTTCACAACTGTAAGATACATATGGGAACACAGGGAGAAAAAGCCGTGTTATTGACACACACATTTCTGGGGTTTGAACCATCATATGATTTTTTTTCTGCCAGCTTGTGTATGAAAAAGTGAAATAATTCAGATTTTCTGATTGAGACTAGTATGCTTTTTGTCAAAATATCCAGGCATTTCTTTGGCAGATTTATTCAGAGAAACTCTCTCTGGCCCCTCAAAGACACCAGTGACAGGATATACATATCTCCTTAGGTATTGAAGTCTGAACTCACCACCCTAAGGTCCCTTACCAGTCAAAGGAAAGAAAGACATGTCCCGAAGGAATTAATCTCATCATAAAACAGATGTCGAAAGTAAATCATAAGGATCACTCTTCAGATGTTCTGCTTTAAGACATCAAAAGTTAGGCAAGATAAATCCCACCCAAATCGACAGAGTCCAAACTTGATACACTGGTAAAGGAAATGCTTTCAGAAACAATTCAGGTTTTATAGTCTTGTTTTCATCTGCTTCCTTCCTTCCTTTTTCAAAAGGGAGACGTGAGAAGGAGCATGTAAGTTAACATTTCTATGAGCTACAAGGTATTTAAATGTAACAAATTATTTTCCATAATCCCTAGATAGAAATAAGAAGTTAACTGAAACTAAAAATCAGTCAATTTGTCCAAAAGTTCAAATAAAATCCTATACTCTCTTTGTTTCTTTGGTATTGGATGCCAAAGTAAGGTATAATGACTGTGACTAAATGCCTCTCAGAGGAAAAATGCTAACATCAACAGTATGTGTATGTCAATAACCATCTTGTAAAGAAAGAAAATACAGGGACCTCTAATCACATCTAATCATTGTTCTGAGCAACAGTTTGGGTTTTTTCCCCTCTGTGTTTCTAATGTTTCTTATATGAAGTTATCACATATGCTGTCAAATAATGAAGTCTTTCTGGCAACTGACAATTTAAAAGAAAAGTATACTACAGAAAAGACAGTCTCATTGGTTTCCATAAATTCATATGGGCCATGAACAATTAGGACAGTTCTAAAAATAGATTAATGGATAATTGTCATAAGACCTAACTTTCACAGTTACTTTACAGGATGTCTTTGGGATAAAGTAAACACAATGTTTGGCATAATAGTTGCATAATTTACTATTTCCATTTTATAAAACATCAGATACATTGTTGCTGTATTTGATGGAAACTACTGTAGAATTATAAACTGTACTCATTTTTAAACTGAAAATATATCATGTAACAACAGTGCATTACCAAAATTCAAGTTACACTAAGCAACCATAATTACAGACTCATCAGAGCTACATAAAGCATTATCAGATAAAGTTTGGGTGCATCTATCTATTGTTATAAGTAAATGCACTACTTTAGGTAGCAAGAATCATTAATAGTCTGAATTAAAGATGGCAAGAGAAAAAACCAGCACCCTCATTTCTCAGGATGCCTAGTGAGACAAGGAGGGTTCTATACAGCAACAGCATTGTAAGGATGAATAAATAGCCATAAAGCTGGCTTGTACTGCGTGGAAGCTTGCAGATGGTGGATGAATTCATGTCTGTCACGTTTTTATAATACAATGACTTTTACATATTGCTGCCAGATGGAACATAGTTTTGCATCTTGAATATAAATCTCCAAGAAATACAACTTCCTTCAATGTGTTCCCTGTATTTGAAACAAAAATAAATTCAGAGGCAGGTTTGGGAGGCTAAAGCAGATTTAAGGAAATCTGAGAGAATATAAATTAAATCCTCAAGGGCTTCCTTGTTATAACTCAGTTCAAAATAATGGAGTTACCCATGTGTTCTGTATTTTTTTAGGAAAAACAGGAAAGGTATCATATAGTCTTCTACAGGAAAAACTGCATGTCATCTATCAAATGCAAAATACATCCTAGGCAGGTCCAGAAGACCTTTCAATCGAACTTACTAGTAGTTTGGCAAAACTTTTGCATAACATTTATTCTTGCTTCAATAAAAAGAGATATCTATCCCACAAGATCAGATCATAAAAGTACACTGCATGAAGCATAAATGCATTTAATCTTTGCTGATATTGAACATCTGTATCTATACCAGAGAAGCACCTTGCCATTCTCCTTGTGTTAAATGATACCTAAACAGACCTAATATCTAATTCAGACCTGATTACACCAGTCTTTATATAGATGTGCTTTCTCAAACTATCAAGAAAGTACAGAATTTTTTTCTTTTATATATGCTTACCCATCACACCTGGCTTTCTCCTGTGTGCCTGGTCTTTGTTTCTAATCCTAGCTGGTATTGCTAAGAAGCGAACAACTGATAGCAATGAAGTGAACTATATGACTGTAGGGGAGAATAATTTCCCATTCAATGATTTCTCACAAAGTCTGATTTGATGACAAACTTGAGTTGACTTCCCTCAGACAGCCTCAAGCGTTGTTTATATGCAGATAATTCTTTGTGTGAACCCATTAGGCTTTTATGACAGTTATAATCACGTATGATTGGGAAACCTTCTGGCTTACTTGGATCCATACTTACATTGTGCTTTGTGAGGTTGGAAATGTTACTCGCTATTGCTTGTAGCCAGTCAATACAGTCTTCAGCAGAGAGACACTGAATTATTCCACTGCAAACCCCATCCACAGCAATTACTTGGAACGCATTTTGCCTATAGACATGTCATAACAGATCAGGTCAGAAGAAATTTTCATCTGTTCTAGCATATCATCTTAAAAATACTTGTAGAAATGCTTTTCTTTCAACTACAATGAAGGTCAGCCACTGAACACTGATAAATTGCTGGTTTTCCTGTTTTACAAATACCTGACATATTAAAACAATCATGCTAAAAGGTCAACTCAGACTATATTAAGTTTCCATAAAGCTATAAAAAAATTCCATAGACAGAACCTTGACCAACACTGCATGACTTCAGAAACTAAACAAGTGAAATAGCTGATGCATACCAAAGAGTTAATACTTTAATACTGCAGATTACAGAGAAGGAAAGTGTACACTGGACACTGTAGGCAACCATTTGTGAAATTCAGTGGAACACCAGTACCTTTTTCTCAACAACTTTTGTTTCATTTTTCTAATACATTGTTTAAACACAGTAAGATTCCTGTCTGGATACCCCTTGTTGGCTGCTCTTGGTTATAAAATTTTGATCCTCTTCTAAACTACTGATAGAAAAGCTGGAGAATTAAAAATCAATCAGGTGGCATTAATGATTTTTCCAATTGCATTTCTGACTATAGAATCATTAGCAAAATACACTGGAATGCCAAGAGATATCCAATGACAAAAGCAGTGGCCACCTGGGTGCCTCTACCCTAGCACCTATCTGGGCACCTACACAATAATCTGTCATGCATTATAGACTGCCTTTCCACAGCTGAGTGCTGAGCAGTTACAGAACAAGAGAAAACTTTCAGATGCTAAAGCAGTAGCAGACCTGATTTCTTCGGTAAATAACCTTCTTGACTAACAGCCTTTGGAAGGCTCATAGGTCTTTGGCTTCAGAACCAAAAAACCTCAATATTAATCCATATCCCAGAGTCAGAGATTACTAAACATACAGAGAATACCAAGTTCCACTGCTGGCATTCTGCTATAAACCCATCCATTAGTGATCAATTCATGGTTTAAAACTAAGTACATCATTCACATTCTTTGAGAATGACTCAGACAGAGTGTTATCTTCAGTGTAAAACTGTCACTGACGACAGCTTCTGACATCTCAAGACAGATATCCATTCTGCAAAGTTTTGGGGTTTTTTATCTCTTGAAATTTTATTCTAGTTGTATAGAACGTAGAGCTAATATCTATCTCTACCATAAAGGTCTTTGCTGCATCTGTGTCAAGTACAAGCTTTTCCTTCAGTCAGGAGAAGCATTAAAAATGAATTAGAGCCATGCCTTTGCTTTGAGACTGCCATCATGAGAACTAGCTCTTACAGGAGGATAAATCTTATATATCCTAACATGATCATGCAGACACCAGTGGCTTATCTAAATCCATCAGCTAACTTATCAGTTTAGTTGCCTTTTCACATGGGTAGTGATTTTTCTTTAAAATCCCTAAGGTACAAATTGAGAGCTACTACTTTCAATGCCATTTTCACAATAATTCAGGTAAAGTTTTTGAGAAAGATTTATTTAAAGCATCTTCAGGTAATGTAGCTAGCATTTATTTACTATATCCTTTATTTTAAATGGCTATAAATATAAATAGTAAATTCTTCCAGCACAGAATTCTAAATAAGTCCTTACATAAAGAGCATAGCATGATGCTCAAATTTGTTGATTATCTCTTTCAAGAAAAACAGCTTTATTTTCAGGACCCCCCTTCTTTCTACTCATCCTATTGTAAACGAAAGTAGGCATCCAACGAATCTATTAAGGTGTGACACCAACCTACACAAGGAAAGAAAACCCAGTATGTTGCAGATTCAGTCCTGATGCACAAATTTCCCTTACATTACCAACACAGTGAATCTGATGCATTCGGGGCATCAGACTGTTCCTACTGTTCCTAGGTATTTGATCTGTGCACATACAAAACCATTCATGCAGAATGTTCTTGCTCAAGTGTCAATAAGCACAGACTATAAGAATGCATGGCTACTTAATAAATTACTTCTGAATGTATCTGGGCAGTAGATAGCCTTAGCCTTAGATTACTCTAATAGTATTTTACTGAATTAGTTTACCAGCCAAAGTCCATATTACCACACAAACCTGAAAAAATAATGTATTAAATATGTGTTTTGTATGAAATAGGACAAATAGTAGATGAATCACTTTATAATACAGCAAAAAACTTAAGATCAGATGAATTCTTATTCAGCTACGCATCTTAGGTTCTTTGCCTTCTGGAACTCAAGATTTGTATTTGAAATTAATAAGCTTTCCAAGACGAACCTGAATGCCCTCTGGAATTTTATATGAATACCCTCTGGAATTCATGTGTCTCAAGCATCCCACTAGAAAAGCTTGAATTGATTAGGAGGCATAATAGTGTCTGTGATAATGATATGATGTATTTCTGTGCCAGTCTTTTCAAACTCTGAAACATAAAAAGTTACTAGGCTTTATATAGTGAAAACAGCCTTGTAAATATAACTACAGAAAAAGTAATGAATTAAATTCCATTTAATGTGGCTTATTATATTATTTTCAATATCCTTTCCTTAATGTTGCTTTTTATAGCAGTCTCTTTTAAAAATTATCTACCTTTCTCTCATAACAAATTTTGAGAGGGAGTCACATTTTACGATGTTTACACTAATTTAAGAGACTTATAAACTGTTTTGCTAGCAACACAAAATGTTGGTTCTACACTTTGTCGTGGTTTAACCCCAGCCAGCAACTAAGCACCACGCAGCCGCTCACTCACTCCCCCCCCATCCAGTGGGATGGGGGAGAAAATCAGGAAAAGAAGTAAAACTCCTGGGTTGAGATAAGAACGATTTAATAGAACAGAAAAGAAGAAACTAATAATGATAATGATAACACTAATAAAATGACAACAGTAGTAATAAAAGGATTGAAATGTACAAATGATGCGCAGGGCAATCGCTCACCACCCGCTGACCAACACCCAGCCAGTCCCCGAGCCGCGAATCCCTGCCCCCCACTTCCCAGTTCCTAAACTAGATGGGACGTCACATGGTGTGGAATACACTGTTGGCCAGTTTGGGTCAGGTGCCCTGGCTGGGCATGAGAAGCTGAAAAATCCTTGACTATAGTCTAAACACTACTGAGCAACAACTGAAAACATCATTGTGTTATCAACATTCTTCACATACTGAACTCAAAACATAGCACTGTACCAGCTACTAGGAAGACAGTTAACTATATCCCAGCTGAAACCAGGACAACTTTTCTGAAGAAACCCCCATTTCTTCTCTTATATTTATACTGCATTTTTGTTTTCTTTAAGTACTCTTACTTCCTCATGTTAGAGAGCATAGAAGGACACAAGGAGAAAATTATCAGAGTAGTTATTCAAGGTCTGAGTATGAATTCAGGTACTTTGTTTTATATGAATATACTTTTAAATTTATTTTCTGGGAATTCAAATCTCAGGAATATCATTACTACCTAAAAGTCCTTCTCTGTAATGTACAAGTTCTATGCTGTGCACTTTAAGCTTGTGTTTTATTGATGCAGAAGACTGAATTTTAAAACCCTAGATCTATGAATAGTTGAATATGTCCTAATTTTCCATGTGAGTAGTTCTATTCAATTCAATATCTTATCTGAAGTATACAGCAGAACAGATCTCAGATTTGACTGTTATTATTTTGGGCCCTTTATACTATGTGCTCTTAATTATTTCTATTTCAACCATTGTTAAATGTTGAGCTGAAGGTTTTCACAGAATTTAATAAAAAAACTCCTGCCTCTGTGTTGACTACATCCTGCTCCTTTTCAGTTCAGCCAATAAGCTGTTGTAGCCTTTGGTTTACACCTTGACTCCCTGGGCCAGCCATTGTTCCTCAACAGAACAAGGATCACGCAGCCAAGTAAGTACGATTTTGCTATTACCAGCCAAAAGCTGCAGGCTCTTTTTAGGTTCACAATTATCTAGTGGTGAAACAACTATTGCCTAACCTGCTTTAATTTCAGCTCTGTGAATAGGAAAAAGACTGACAGACCTGGGTAGTGTACTTCTAAGAAACAACAGCCCTTAGAATTAACTGAGGCTGTGGAAAGCTTTTGTGAAATTTTCAAATGTTTGCTGAGAACCAATGAGAAGGAAGCAGGCTGTGATAAGAAATAAAAAAATTCACCCCATGCAAACTCCAAACTAAGGTTCAAGAACATTCCTCTTCCCCTAGTTTCTGGAGGAGATCATAAATCCACCCCTGGCGGCAGATGGTATCACTTGACTGTAGGACCAACAGAAACACTGGAAGGGTGAGCATAACAACAGACACACTGGGGAGGTTCTTTCACAAAACAGTCTTTCCAGAAACACTAATGAAGCTTTTCTATATTAATTAGGTAATTTTACATGTGTTTGAATGGAGGAACAGGAAATTTTAAACCGCTAATGCTTGATGAGCCATCAGGGTATAGCATAACACACTATTCTTCCCAGACTCACACATGTAAGCTGGCAGACAAGAAGGCTACACAGGGAAGCCAGAGTTTATTTCAGGTAGCAAGGCCTCACAGCCTCACAAATGAGAAGTCCTTTGTGCTCATTTTAAGAGTTAATGTTTCTGATGGGTTAGAAGAAGAAGTAATGGAGAAACATGCTCTATAACTGTAGACAGCTACCTTCAAGTTAATGACTTACACGCTGGAACTCACAGAATTTTTTAGTATTAGATCTTCATTCTTATATATACAGATGATAAATTAATCCACACAATATCTAGGTATTTAAACCTTTTAACGAGTACGATCTTATTTTTTTACTATGCCTTGTTGGATTTTGTAGCTACTTTCTTTTATATTTAAATGCATAACACTTGAAAAACTCTAATCATTGCAGAATATTCTTGTCTTCCTTTCTGATTTCTTCTGATTTACTAGGATAATATTAAATTAAACAATGACAAGTTGTAAGTCTATATGATGCAATAAATTTAAACCTGACTATGAGCTTTGGGCAGCTTCACCAGTGATCGGGAGACAAAATGGCAATGAAATTCAATGTTAATCGATGCAAACTAACACATATGGGAAAAAAATAACTTTAGCTATATGTAAGCAACAAAGAACCTTACTGTAGCTATAAACATTGAAGAAAGAAATGCAAGAGTTACTACAAACAATTCTCTGAAAAACATCACCTTAGTGCTCAGTAACAGTCAAAAGGTTACTACAAAGTATTAGACAAGAACAGAGAAGAAAATGGAAAACATCGTTATGTCTTAATATAAATCAAGAGGGATCCTCTTTGCAGTCCTGATCACCTCGTCTTATAGAAGATATATTAGAATTACAAAAGAAACAGAGAGAGTAACAAGGATAATCAGAGCTATGGAAGGGTTTCCCTAAAAGGAGATAACAATAGGGATCCTTCAAACTGGAAAACAGAAGACAGTCATCTGAAGTTATAAAAACATAAATCAAGAATGCTTATTTAGCATTTCCCTTGCCACAAGGGTCGGGGCCCAGAGTCCACCCTTCTCCTCCTCCTGGGTGCCTCGCTGCCTGTGGTTGAGGCCAGCTCTGCCATGGCGTGGCTGTGGGATGTGGGATCAGGCTGCTAGAAAAGAGCTTGAGTGGGGGGCCTGCCGCTCCCCTCACTCAGGAGCTCTGTATCAGCTCAGGCTTTCGCCCTCGGTCCTCGCCTGAGTTTGGTTGCAGCTGTGCCTGTGCCTGGACACGTATCCCACTGATTCGGACCTGACCCGTGGGCTGACTTCCCAGCCTGACCTGAGCCCCACCTCACCATGACGGACTCATCTGAAGAGCACCCCTAGGCCTGCTCTGCTCCTCCACCAGGGGCAGTGGGATGGGGCCCTTGTCTGCATGGACACTGCCTCGTCCAGCCTCGCTGCCACCCTCTGCTCCTGGCTTGCCTTCCCCACGGGGCAGCCAGCCCTTCCTGCTCCTGAACAACAAGATTATTTCACCCAATGAAGTTATGAGGTGAGAGATTTAACACAAACAAAAGGAAGTACATTTTAAAAACATAGTTCCGTTGCAGAGCTCAATGCCACAGTGCACTACAAAACCCAAAGATATTTAAAAAAACAGCTTATAAAGAAGCTTTTGAGGACAGGAGCATTAGCAGTTATTAAAATGATGACCTACGTGCAATCTCAAACTGAGAAACATGCTGACCACTAGGTGCAAGTGGGAAGATCACGTCTTCCCCATGTACCTGGTCCTGGCTGGCAACAGAGCAGAATATGGGCCAAGGTGGACCTAGAAAGACCTTCATGAAAGCTCCTATGTTTCAGGTCTCTGACAGCTGTAGTGGAACTAATAATGCCATTCCTTTAACAAGGCAACCCCCTAAGGCTTGTATCTGTCAAACAAGAAGGCAAGTTTCAACTTTCTGAACTTTACCTGCACAAATCTGATCCTGGAAGGTACTGGGAAAACCGTGAATGAAGAAGTGGAATTAATCGGAGATCACACCACCTTTTTTCCCACCTAAGTCCTGGGGATGCTGGCCATGAGGAACATGATAATGTATCCTGAAAAACATTAAAAGTTCCTTCTCAGTTTTGGGCTTCATTATAAGTACTCAGCAGATTTGGAAAGAGAGAGATAGACTTCAAAGACTTTATATTTCATTTGGCATTGTGTTCCACTTCCCCCAAATCATTTGGCATCAGTTTTAGCTAGCACTGGAGAAATTCTGAACTTTTTCTCACAAATAAAATAAATCTATATAAACCTCAACATCAATGTGCTTGGAGTAAGTATGAGGAACAGTATTCTAAAAACCTAGGGAAAACAGATTGTGTCCTTTTTTTGAAATGACTAGTCATGAATAGCAGTGAATGTGTACTACGTATCATGTCACCAGCTACTAGTTTTATACCTGTACCTTGAATAAAGCTGTTCTCTAAACTATTCACTATACAACCATAATTCAGTTGTTTCCTGTGGCACCGTATACATTTACATACCTGTCTATTCTATTGACTTCACCTCAAAACCTGGTAATTGTGAATAGGATTTAACATGTGATGAAAATTGTTTAGTCCAAACTACATGATGAATATTTTAATTTTACCTATTTACACAAGACATAACTTATATGAAAATTGAACTTTATCATGCCTATGATCATATCTACAAAGAGTGAGTATTTAAATATCTACAGTCTAATTTCACCAGTATTTTTACAGTATATAGATTTGAATGAGAAATGCTTATAAAAAGTGAAATTATCAAAATTTATTTTAAAAATTCCAAGACCCCTTCCTTTCTTTATAAAATGCTTTACAAAACAATGCTGGGGATGATGTTATTTTTCTGAAGAAGCAGGATTCTCACTGAAATGTATGTAGTACTTTTAGTATATCAGTAAAATTGTACCTGCTGATCCTGCATCATTTACAGTTTTTTTAACTCAGACTTCATATTTTTTTCTTACCTGTATCTTCTATTAAATAAATATTACAAAAATTAAGTACACCTTGTATTTTTTCTAGAGTGTGATTTTTGTGTAAGATCTATGGAATTATAAAGCTTTGACAAGTTGAACTTTACTTTTACATATATGTTCATATATCTTTTATGTATATAAAATAAAAGATGACTATGAACATCAGTTTAGCTGAACAGCAGGATTTTCCTAAGTAGATTCACTTATTTAAAACACTGAATTTCTGGTGAAACATTCCATAGATTCAATCCAAATAAATAAACGATTGGCTAGGAAGAGTAAGCTAGGACATTGTTTTGAACATTGTCTTGAATTTTTAACGTTTTCTGTCTGCTTTCAGGAACCTTTTTTTAGCTGTGATTAAATTTGAGGAAAAAGATGAAATGTGGCAAAAAGTTTAGATGCAAACTGTAGGCCTAGATCTGGCTGCAACAGAAATGCTAACCCTACCTTTAGCCTGCATAACTCTTAATTGTTGACAAAAGACCAAAACCAGTCCAGTCTACTCCAAATTCTGAGTCAGAAAGCTCCTTCATGCGAATCACCAAGCCTATAAATTAAGAAATAGACTAGGTCCATAAGTCATAATGCATTCTAGAGAATATTCTGAGAAAAAGGAAGGAACATGACATAAGACTTGTACATAATTTAGGAATTCATACAGAGGTCTCATTTGGTTTTATGAAGCATTCTATTCCCATTACAAGGGGACATCTGAGATAAGAACCCCATCCTGGTCTTCAGCAGAAAAATTTAATTTAGGGTGAATTATAGCCTCATGATGCCTGATTATATTATTTAAAATGAGAGAAAAAGACTTAGTTTCAGTAAATTATAATCAGTTCAGATAGAAACAGTAGCTAATTTAGATCAGCTTCAACACCTGCAGAAATAGGATTCACAAATGGAAGCATGGTTTTTATCCTAAAAGCAAAGTTAGAAATGAAGTTGCTAGCAAAATAAGTTTAGGATCTGCTGCAATAGCCTTTCTACATGCCTACACATATAGACTGTTGAGATAAGTCTGCTTCTGATGTTGTTGTGCTAGTTTTACATATATATATATATGTATATAAAAAATTATTATTTGACCTGCATTAAGATGCCAATTTTACTGTTTTTATCCCATTTTTATGAATTCCAGCTTCCATAAATATGTATAAATCCTAAAAGTTTTCCAGCTTATAATCAAGCTTACAATCTGTGCTATTGACTTTTAAGTCTCTGGGCTCCTATTTAAAACCTTTACCAGTGAAGTATGAAAGAACAATAAAACAAGCCAGAAATTAAAAACAGCAAAGTCTACCTACCAATGCTTACATTTCTGTTTTTCTAATATATCTGTAATAATTATGCTGTATATTGGTGTATTTATTCAGTGCTTTTTATTTTATCTGTGTATTTTCACCTATCACAAAGCCAAATACGCAGCAAAAAGCCCTTTAGAACTATATAAAATAATGGAAATTTTGATTTTCTTGGCTAAGAAAATTGTTAAAAGCCCCTTGTTGTACTTCAGAGGCATCTTTTACTAAAAATTTGATCAGACAGCTGTAGCATTTCATCCTAAAGACACTTTGCTCCATAATGCTATAATTTGTCAGTAAGATTTTCAGTGTAAATTACTAGAAGTAAAATGCTCTTACCTTAAAAATAAGCAAAAACATGTACCTAAAACATCCTTTGCCAAAGGTTTTAGATAATAAATTAAATAAAAATAATGGAAAAATATTCTGAAAAACTTTTCTACCTTTTCTTTAAATATTTTTATTTTAATAATTTGAATTCCTATGCTGCAGAAATAATCTAGAAGAAAAAACTTTCACAAAATCCCTATTGCATTGCCCAGACAAAAATAGTAATCACATCTATCAAGGCACAATCTCAGCTGGTATAATTTGTCACAGTTTAATTCTCAGCCATAATATCTGGCAACTCTTTTTGCCCCCTATGGAACTGTCTATCTCCAATGTTAATTAGAGCTCCTCCCATGTTGCTGTCCTTTATCAGTTACTTCCATTTAGCTATTACAGTATTATTATTCTTCTGTGTAATTCCATCAAAGAAATACAAGCTCTTACCGTGTTGTTGGGATGGTAGTTGAGATGCAAACCACTGTCACATAGGGGAGAGGATGTGCCACTGCTTTGGTCACTGGGGGCACCTAATGCAAACATGAATACACCAAAAAATATTAATTAATCTATAAAGCTATAATTCAAATTTGTATATGTCTATATGTCGGTATTCCCCCCGCACCCCTAGTTTTTTCATATCTAACATTCATTTACTTTCTCCGTTCAGCCAGTATCCGTCTTCTGGTTTGAGTGGAGTGGAGGCTCAAGAATCCCTGTCCTGGTGCTTTGCTTAAAAGAGTTAATAATCTGTTTGGTAAGAAAAAAACCCCAGAGGTTTTTTCAAATTTGATAATAAAAGGAAAGCATGTACCTCCTCACTCGTTTTTCATTTGAGGGAACTAGTCAGATAATGTTTTTGTTATTCTTGATGAATTTCACAGTTCTGACTGTTCTTGTAACAGTTTAGGAAATTACAGTGCTACACCTCAAAAGTAACATGATAGGATCAATGCAAATGCATGTTTGTGTGTGTTACTCAGGGTAATCTGTGGTACCACAAGCATTCATAAAAGGGACCAATGTACTGGAATACATTTTTACTTAAGGATATGGTGCTGTAAATTTTTTCTTGTCTCACTGAAATTTAATACCTAGATGAAAGATAAAGACAGTATTTCAACAAATTATTGTATAAAATATTATTTCATAATTCAGTTTACTTAATTCCTACTAACTTAAAATCAAAGACTAGAAGTATTGAAATCAAATATTTATTGTTTTGTTGCTTAAAAATTAAGCAATTCATTTTACCCTCTTGGGAGCAAGAAGCAGAAGGAAAGCAGTGGTGACAAAAGGCACAGGCTGACATATAAATATGCTTAGATATGCTGCAACTGTCTATAATTATGCACCCACACTTACAATTTAATATAATTAAAGGAAGACAGCTGTCTCCATATGCCTCTCATGGGGCTAGTTGACTAAAACTCTGTTGGACTTAAACAAAATACTAATCATCCCAGAGTAATTTATTTTTAGGTAGACAGACACCTCCACCAAAGCCTCTGAATTTTAAATGGTAAAGTTAAGCCCTCTAACTATACACACACAATCTCATTTTCACATTTACAAGACAAAACTCTTTCAGACTAAAATGTTATCTGATGCTGCCTGAAAAACTGCTTTTAAATACTCTGCATCAGGGTGTGAGCTACTATAAATTAATGTAATTCCAATGTTCTACCTGCAACTTTGCTGATTCACACCAGCCAAATGCCTGGTAATCTGTTTTTCAAGCAAAGACAGCAATTTTTTGCTTGAGGTGAATGTTACTACAAGACCTGGCAATACAAGCAGCTCATATTCAGGCAGCAATGCTGACCAAAAAAGCTGCCATCAGTCACTCTCAATGCACAGTAGGTTCAGAAGCTGCAAGCGTTCATGAGCATTGGATGGAGTTTTCTTTTGGCCAAGTAATAAAGGCTTACATGCACAATCTTCATTCAGTGGCAGTTTGAGAAAAGCAGGTGCTCTTTTCAGAAAGGACACAGTTAGAGTCACTTCTTCCCCCGCGTTGCGAAGGACCTGAACCTGGAAGAGAAACAAAGACAGGACACCTTGAAATAAATGTATGACCAAAATGCATCATGTAAGCAACACCACACAGCTTTCACATACCAAAACATAACTGCTTAGTACTTTATTGTAATGACTTTTTTCTTAAAAGAAAGCAAGATGTAAAGCTTTCTATATGCTTGTCTGACATGCTTCTAGTCACACATAGACTAGGCGGGGAGGTGGGCTTTGGCCTCCTATAATAGCACTGGCTTTGCACTGTACTATTGCACAACTTGCTCCCTGACATTGTTCAGCTGCGCACCTCCTTCCTTCAGATCTGGCATCATCCACACTAGCATGTATCTATAAAAAAAAAAAATTATTATTCCCTCCCCCCCCGCCCCGAGGTTGTATCATAAATCTCCAACCAAAAGAATAGCAGTGTTTTCCATAGCTGTGCCATAATCCTAGGAGTAAATCTTCCCAGCAGCCAGAGTTAAATTTAGCCAAAGCACTCCAGCATGGATGAGAGACCTAATCTTCCTTACAGCCACAGAGGAAAAGTACCTATTTTAAGCCTGAAGTCTTAGACAAGCAGAAGCTTGGGTTTTGCCAAAGGGCAGCTTGCATTTTGGACACAGGAATGCGTAAATCACCTATCCACCTGTGAATGCTTTTAGCCTTCTTGTACTCTCCCACAACTGCTCCTGCAGCTCTTGTTCATGTCTTTAGCTTTTGGGTGGTATGGCTGATAGACACTTCAAGACACACAGCAGAGAAAGGGAACCCCAGGCATCTCCCCAGAGTGGCACAAAGGAGGCACAAAAGCAGCTAAGCAAAATGTTATACTTAACAGTGGGGGAATAACATTTGAATTGGTTTATAACATGAGAGCCAAGAAGCTTCAGGTCACACAACTCTGTTTCAGAGCACAACCACTTCCTGTTCTTCTGGCTCTATAACTTCAAAATGCTTCAAGGGGTGATTTAATCTGGGCTTACAAAGACAGAAGATTGCACCATACCTCTATCTGAGTGACTGCACTCATACTGTGCAGAGAGCTGGCTCACTGGGAGCCGTGTTTGGAGAGCTACTACACAGTGACATTACACAAACATTTTAAACCAGCATATATTTATTCCCTTTCTGCTGTGTTTTCATGGTAGCTGGATAACACAGAGGTAACCCTTCTGTCATGCTGCTGCTTGTGGGAAAGCCTTGTAAATAATTTACGGAGGATTGTTATTCTTTAACCTATACCTATCAACAACCTATCCTACATGGTTACATACATGTATATAACTATATGCAGGGCTGCTTTCACATGGAATCACTGCGTTAACTTAAAGCAATTCCTCAAGAAAAAATGCCGACTTCGCCTTTAAACACAATACTTCCTACTCCATAGTGGTTGCTACAGAGGAGTAACAATATGATGTCAGGATATTTGATTCACTATCTGAAATCCACTTTGAAATTTTAGGCTCTTTATTGTTTAAAATAACACACTAGTTGTCAAAGCACAATTTACAGTGTAGTGTGTATTTATACGTATGTGTGCAAATACACACACAACAAATTTCATCAACTTAAACTGCATGCCAAAAACTTAATCTGTAACATGAGCCTCTTTGATGAGCACTTCCCAGTTCTGATATGTTTTATACCTTAGAATTTGTAAGTAGTACTTATTTCATAGAAAGATCACTTGTAATCTGTGGAACAGTAGATAAAGACTCCAAAGTCCTGAATTCCATCAGAGAAACCATACCATATCCTCAGCCTTCATAGAAAATTCATCCTTCTCCTCTCTTATGTAGCAGTCACACAGTCCAGAATAGTCATAGCCAAAGCAGAAACTTACAGGCATGTATTGTCTATTGAAATGACAGATGTGGATAGACGGAGTGCAGGAAAAATAGAGCTACCTTCTGCCTTTTAAAAAAAGTATTTCTTTTTACTCAGGAACAGGGAAGAAATAAGTGGAGAAGTTACAGCATTACCAACTTTAATTTATAAAGTCACCTTTTAAGATACCTAAGAATAAGTGGGTGTCATTTGTGAAAGAAGCTGAGACAGTAAACTCTGCCCCCGAATCTTTCTTTTTCCAAGAGTAAAACAAGCCATGAGCCTACATGATTTCATTTGATAATATATTGTTCTGTAAAGGCTAGAAGTTGCCATAAGTAGTCTACTGTGACCTCTTCCTCTAACCTCTCTCTCTCTCTCAAACTTCTTTATCTCATAGGATGAAGAATTTAAGCTGGTACACATTTTAGTTGAAATCAGCAATACTTATTTCACTGAGTGTATTTTGGAGTGTATGAAGCATATAATCCAGAAAGTGACTAGATTTTGACATGCAGAATAAAGACTAAAGAAAGATAAAAGTTTAAAAAAGAAAACTACTAAGTAATGATTACAACAAAGAGGAGACGAGCTATCAATCCCATTTCACTTACTTTCTAGTAAGTGAACATTAACAAAGCCATTCTGGGAAATAAGGTTAGCTGAAGAAAATAGGATTTTTAATTAAATTTATTAATTGCCTTTTTATAGCTTTCAATTGAAAGCTTTACTGTTATTTTACATTTTTTGTCTTTATTTTACGTAAGAGATGAACAATTACTGAACTGTTTTAAATCGAATATGCCTCATAGGATTCATTTACTTTGTGTCCTCATTCAGTGTGTACACCATACCGTAGTGCCATTCCTCCACACAGAAAGAGAATGAGGTACAATAGGAAATCTACTCCTACTGAGGAATATTTTTAGTGGCATACCAGAACAGCTTATGTTCACGAATGGAAAACTGATAACTTTTACAAAAAAAGATAACAGCCAAAAGTAATGTGACTAATTGTGATGGAGAGTTATGTTTATGAAAAAAAACCAAACAAACTAAAACCCACTTGAAAACAGGGAGTCAAACAGTTTGCCTGGAAGATACAATACAGTATGAATTTCTGGAGTTTTACAAACATGAGTGGAATTCTACCAACAGTCAGAGATACTGGCATATTAATTTTTTCTTCTCTCTTCCTCATTGCCTAACATCAGTTTAGCTTAAAACTTTGTAGAGCTATTTTGGTAAAATGAGGATTGTTTGAATGTAAAAGTATTGCTTGTTCAGGTTTGGAAAATGTACATTAATGAAAAATTAATTTATCTGCACAAATATACCCGTGTGCACCTGAAGAATTGGTAGCATATTCTACTAACAAAGCAGTAATGAGCTTTTACCAATGAAGTCAATTCATGAACATACTGAAGAAACTAGTTGTCAATCATGATGTAATTTTTAGATAAATAGATATCTGCTCAGCCATCCTGCTCTCCTACTTAAAAGAAAGCTCCCTCACATTTATTGTATATACATTGCCAATATCTTGTCAACCAAGCATTATCATTGACAAGGTATGTGTTCGTTATTTCTGGCAGTGCTAATTCTAGAAATATTTCAAGGTTACTTTCAAACATAAGAGGGAAGTAGACTATCTAAATCCTTTATACATCTTTTTCAGAGTCACAGCATATTTTCTGATTTATAAGGAAACCTTAGAGCTAGGTTGATCAGAGTAACTAACTCCAGATTTTTTGCCAGCACCATCACATACTGTATGCATGATAAAAATGAGTGAAGATTAAAAAGCTAGGGACTATTTTCTATTTCCTGCAAACAATGAAGCTCTCTCAAGAATTTCCAGTCATTTCGAAGACTCTCAGGATTTTTCTAATTTTGCAATGTCTACTTCAATATTTTGATATAATTATGTTAAATTCCTTACATTACTGATACATTAGTCCACAAATTATAAAAATGTGGGGTTTGGTTTGGTTTGGGTTTTTTTCACTCCATTCAGGGTTAATGTGTATTTTAAACAGCAAAAATAGAGAACTGTGGAGATCTTGATTCACTGAAGGTTGAACAGTGGCATTAAAGTGGTATCACATTTTTTTCATTAGATTAAAAAACCAACAGGTCACTGGAAAAAGTATACTAATTTTCTTCCACCCCCACTTCTTATTCTATAGAAATGTGTCTGGACCTTCCAAAAATAAATTTTACTAGGGTTACTGCATACAATTGCTGACTGATCACTGATTTCCAGGATGATCCCATCCCTCCCCAAAATATTCCCACATTGGGTAGAATACAACGAACATTTATCGTCTTGTTAAGATTAGCTATTTACTTGATGAGTGCCTACTCCACAATTGATTGCTTTCTTTTAAAATACAAAGTGGCTATTTTAAGAAATAGTGTTGCTATAATAAGTGTACAATCAAATTACCAAAGACAATGCTAACAGTTCTTATTAGTCCTGAAACAGAATTAGAATCTCATCCCCACTGTGTATAAATGGTAAAAACATTTTCAATATTAATGAAATGTAGCTGTATAAGTAAGAGATTTTCAGTTCATTACTGCTAATAGCGAAGGCATTTCTAAATTTACATCAAATAAAAATACTTAAAACATTTACCCTATTATGAGAAAAGATATAAATGTATCCAACTTCTAAACAGTGAAAAAGAAACATATTTTTGAAAGGAATACAAATTTTGAATAAATATAGAAACATTATTTCAAAAAGTTCAAAGCAAAAATGCAGCAACTCCCTAAGGGTTTTTTTTATCATCTATGAAGAGTTTAATGAAGGTGAGATAAATTCATAGTGCTAAATCCATGGAATATTTGCCTGACAAATATTTAATTCAGTAGTAGACCTAACACTTCCAAAGTCTAACAAGATTATATCTCCCCACTGCAAGTCATGGAAAAACTCCCTTCGGAAGAGATCTGTATGTCTATGCATTTGACCTGGCAATTTCTAAAGCACTGCACCCCGGACTGCAGAAAATGCATGACCAGGCACCATTAAAAAGATTTGCTTATTCTCTGTATCATTGAAAGGTAATAATCTGTTTTATTTCCAGAGGCTGTACTGACTATTCAAGATGTATGTTTTTTTTCTGTAAAGCCCTATATTTTTAATATTTTCGAGATCTTCCACAAAGCCTTAGATTTCAGGCACATGAATCCACCTAACTATATCAGGTTTTTATTTTAATAGTTAACAATGAATAGTAACACTTAATGTGTTGATATAGATATTGCATGGATTAAATAATGAAAAGCTATTTAGTATTGCAGTTACTACTCGACTTAGGTGGTGGGGTTTTTTATTTCATCTAGTGAGCAATACTAGCTATTGATTTGTTGGTGTACAGGGTATAATGAAGTCATCCCTGTAACAGGAAGAAGCTGTGACACTGAAAAATCTTAATATCTCCTCATCAACATTATGGCTATATATTAAATTCCTGCTGCTGTTTTAGAAACCATGTATGTATTTGATGTAGAATGAGTTGATGTGAAAAGAACTACACAAACAGAAACATTAAATACTGTCAATAAACTTTCTTACGCAAAGCACAAGCTTACTGTAAGTCGGAATCAAGAATTAATTTAGTTCTACCACAAACAGCCCTATATAAAGTTAGGATATTAATGAGTGAAGTGAGACAGGCAAAAATAACAGTTGTGCTTGTCTGAACCAGTAGCTGTGTGAAATAGTGAAATTAGAAGAGCTAGTGTTTCTGGAGTGACAGTGTCTGTATTTCCATGAAATTACTGTAATGACTGCAAGGGGGCCATCTGAAGAAGTGAATTTTATGGTGATGTGTGATATTGCTGAATAAAATCTCTACATAATAATAACACGTCTGAATTTTTAATAATGTCTACAATGATATTGCCTTTTAATTTTATAAAACCTTTTAAAGTCCCAGTTCAAGAAAACATTTGAGCATATGCTGAAGTCTCTCTCAATATATTCAGGAAAGCACTGAAGCGTGAAGTCCCTCTGACTTCAGTAAGTATTCTTTCCTGAATAAGACTGTAAATCTCCCCTTAAATTACTAATGAAATTTATCCACCAATGAAGTGGTAAAGATTTAAAACAGAAGACTTATATAGTCCCCAAGATCTGTGTTCTCCTGAAGTGGAGCAAATTCCACTCTTCAGTGTGCTCTAAAGGAAAATTCAGTTCTTTGATGAATACCTTGAATTATAAACATCTGGGGAAAAAAAAAAGGAAAAGTAGAAGATATCTTCCTAGCCACTGTGCAATTACACAATGAACTAGTATCAAGTCCATCAGCAGATACCACAACACGCATTTTGGTACAATCACATAAAGGCCCAGAGCTAGAAGGCTCAATGCATGCACGCAACTCTCTTGGATTATATTTATTTAAAATACCAACTGTTTTATTCAGTAAAAGCCATGTAGTTAATACAGAATATTTGCATTAAAAACACATCACTGTATGGGGAGTTTTTACTTCCTATGATCTAATATTCACCACAGTATTTGCCAACAATGAAATTTAATCAACAAATATAATAGCAAAAACTATCAAAGCTTTTTTTCCTTCAGAAAATTTCTCTAACTGATATACAGAGCAAACTAGAACACCGTTTTATGACAGCAGTTCCTACTCAGACTGCACAACTCAAAGCATACTTCAGACCATAGTCTGACACTACCATAGCTGCAGGTTTTAATTTTTTGCTGTCTGGTTCCAGAACCTCTGTGAGGTATTTAGCTACAAACCCAAACTAGCTGCACACTAGAACTGGGAGCTTCCTCAAACAAGGCAAAAGGAAATGCAGGGCAGAATGGTGCACATGCTGAGGATGCAGGAAGACGTGCCCTTCTATTCAGAACCCTCTTCTGCATGTATCTTGCTACTGGCACTGTTTTAAAAAAAGTGCAGGGGGTATGCAGTAAGACTAGTAGTTACAGCAAAGATACCCTACTGAGCCTACCACTAAGCAATTATTCTGAAAAGTGGCAGATAGAGGCTTACAGCTTCTTAAGATGACACAGGAATTGAATTGAGGTAGTACTTACTCAGCGAATGCTCCAGCTACAGAGGCACTATACAAAAGCTCATTTCAGAGCAACATACACAGAGATTCAGGGTTTGATGCTTTTCGACAAGTCCCATCAGACTGACCACTTAGAAACAAAATTATTCTTGATTCCAAATGACAGCACCCATTTAAGCTAGACCATCAGGTCATTTCTCAGATGGACAACGTCACACCAGTCATCTTATAGATATATTCAGGCTTCCTTCATTGATCCTTGCCCTAGTTGTTTTCACAGGCTCATGGGCTTTAGACACAGAGCTACCAGAACATGCAACCTCAGGACTCCTGTATAAAGCAGTAGTAGAAAACTAAGTAATCTGCCTTTAAAAATAGATATCATTGCGTTTCATCATGGCCTACATGCAAAGTAGGCCATTTATATTAGCTGACACTAAGAGATATCTACAGAGTTTTCTTCATAGGAAATGACTAAAATAATCAGATGTAAGCAACATTAATAAGTGTAATGAGGAGGCAGGAGAAAGAGATTAATTTCACAAATAATTTATTGGAAATATAATTAACTCACATCAAAAAAATCCATCAGGCAATAGAGGACCAAATATAGGTCACACAGAGGACACAGACTCCTGTCAGTTCTTTCTTCAATGCAGTTCCAAGGTAAAAAGAGAATATTGTCACATCAGTGATGTATTTAAAATCAAGTTTGAAAAAAGTATCTGTTTTTAAACATTTAAGTCTAACACTCGTGGAATGGAGTACTTACAAGTTTGTCTAAAAGATATGATGACAGCTTTTTGGAAATCTTTAAACTTTCTTATGCTTCATAATCAACACTAAAATATTTAATAATCTTTCAATCAGAATAGCAATAGAGTGCAATTATTGCTTAGTTGCATGTTTATCTTTTCAAAAGTAATATAGGAGTGCTGCAGCAAAATATATCAATGCAAACACTTGAGGAAAAAAAAATTATGAAAGTAAAAGTCTGCCAGAGGAAAAGACTGCAGCATTTTCCTGTTCTTCTTTCATTAATCCTAGCATCAACAATAAATATCACCCATAAAAAATATTGCTATAAGTGCTTAATTTGCATTCTTAGGTCAGATACCCTAATTTTGAATTCTGTTTCACTAAAGACTGCACTTACTGGTCATCACAGTTCTTATTAAATCATAAGAAGGCCATTAGTCCAGTACAGAAACTATGAAAAGCAAGAAATTAGAACTTGTTAAAATTTTAAGTCTATCAAAACTGGAAACACCATACCTCAGTGTCCCTGACCATAGGTCACAGGGGACACCATAGGTCCCTGAACTGAAACATTACATACCATATTCTGAAAAACAAAAAATATGAATTCCCTATATAGATTCCAACTCTAATGCATTATTTACCGTCATCTATCAGTATATTCTTTGACTCATCCCAACTGAGTTTCAGACTGTTGATTCTACTGCAAATGTTGATTCTAATTCCAAACAATGGGTCTTGTTTCCCAACCTATATTCCATGGACTACTATTGGTCTGGGACTGTGGTCCATAGAAGAAATAAATACACAGAGATGCACTTATTAGCCATTCAGCTCTACATGACAGAAGACACAAAAAAAATTCAAACAACCAGAAGACTCCAACCCAAACTCTTTCCAAGTTTCATGAGCTATTTCAGTGTATCTATATGTAGTGAGTACATGCCAGAGTTCAGAACTGCCTGTCTTTGTTTCCATGTTACCTACTTTGTGTATGGTTCTACTTCTCTAGGATTACTCAGCTACACTAAACAGTATGTCTAGTTATACAGTCTTAAGAAGTCCTCTACTTTAAACTCTCACAGCTGTTCCACTTTTTGAACGTTATTATATATTCAGCTGCTCAGCACCTCCTATCCTTCCGAGCTAATTCATGAATACATTTTTTTGTAATTATATATTTAATGAGTTCCAGAACAACTGGCTAAGAGGAATGAGGCAAATCCCTTAATAATATTGAAAATGTTAGAAATACCAGTAGAACTGTTCCTAGTGTGGTTGAAACTAAACAGCATTTATTCTACAATATTTTAAAGATATGGAATCGGAAACTTGAATTCTTTTGGACACCACAAAACTTTAAGTTAGTTTTCTAACTGTAAATTACAACTCTAACAGACTGATAAAATTACCACCATTTATTTAGGTAAACTACTCAACCCCACCATCAGTCAAATCTTATAAATCCATAAGCCTAATCCCGGTTTCAACTAGTTGTATTAACATGTATATTTCATCTTCTACCAATCCTATACACTTTCATTACAATTGTATATATTTGGGTAAACTTCTCATTGGTATGATAGTTCAGAAATTCACACAGGAAACCAGGTTTTGTTTGGGATTAATTTCATTGACACTGTCTAAATCAAATATTGACCAAAGCTGCTTTGGGAGAAATGTGCAATCCTCTTAATAAACAAAACAAAACTCCTACTGAAATGGAAGAAACATTTACATCACTGTTATAACAGCATTTACTGATTTCTACACAGCTTTGCCAAAAGGTTGCACAGCATCCCGTGGGTGCTAGTGTGTACAGCCAGATGAATGACAGGCTATCCCATCTGTCTACAGAGGATCCTCATTTCAGACACAAGGTTTTTGGACTTCATAATAATCGGAAACCGACTGTGACAGTAGGCTATGCTGAGATTGTGGTGTGGTTTTTTTTCTCTCAACTACATGTTATGGAGAATATTCAAAAAAAGCTGTTAACACCTGTAGAACATTAAGCAACCTCCACAGGCTTTGTATATTTACCTTCAAGGATCCATGACACAAAAATGGAAAGATTTTTTTTTTCTTTTAAGCAAAATCTAGGCCATATTTTAATACACAGATAATATGTAGAAATTAGTCCTACTCATTATATCTGCACAACATCCTTGTGAAATCTATCTTTATTACTCATGCAAATAGTATCATTTTAGTGGGTTTTAGTCCAATATACTATAAAGTGGTAAGACTAAGCCAGAACCGTAACTTACTAATTCTCTGTAGGCTACCAACCAATTCTTGGTATTGCTATTCTCTAACAAGAATTTCAGATAGCAAGAGATGGATAAAACCATCTTTAAATTAAAGAAGAGACATTTAACAAGAGACATTCTCTTGGACTAAAAAAATAAAGATTATTTAGGGTATAGTATACTATAATATACACCATACTAAATATTCCATCACAGATTTCCCTGACACATCTTTAAGCAAGTTTTTCATTACCATCCAATAATCCACAAACAGACAGGTTATACTGGAATGACACTTTCTGGTGATAAAAGCTGCCGCAAAAACATTCAGTGCTGGATATAGGCCAGAGCTTCAGTCATGAAATTGCTAACTAAGTGGGAAAACCCACAAAACAGGTAATAATATCAATATCTCTTATGTAGAATATTAAGATTTTGCTTGTGGCCTGCAGGTAGTATGGCACACAGTGTATGATAATGCATTCACTATTCTAGAAAAAAATAAGTATAGCATATCAGCTATCCAACAGTGTATGAGAACACAACAGATTCCAGCAGATAATCATAAGCTGAACTGAAGAAAAATGTTGTGTATGGCCTCTCAAAACCAATAGCCATATTTCAGCAATTAGCCAGAAAAACCTTAGAAGAATCACTTAGTCACTTAGGAGTCTCCATTCCCTATACAAACGTCACATATAATATTCAGATAATGAAGACGACTAAAGACATTATCCATGTTACATGAAGAAAAATAAAACAACTTCAGCTATATTTACAGAATAACCCAAATTGTTCCATATTTAGCTGCATGACTCCTAGAGTACCCAGCTACAACTGGAGTAAAGATCACTAGAAAACCTTTTATGAATTGATACATATTTTTCTTTTGCTAGAAGACATTATGCTAAAGCCAAAAAGCTTCGGATAGAAGCCTTTGCTTTTTCAACAATAACTTTTTTTTTTAAGTAAGAGCAAAAATCAAAGCAAAATTGAAAGTGGAAATTTTTTTTCTGGTAAGCTGTAAGAGAAACTGGACAATAATTTGGAGTTGAGGTCTTCAAATTTTGCAGGTAATGTGTGCTCCTCAATAGGAGGAAATAATTACAATCAAATTGTTCATTTTAAAGGATTTGGAGTTATTTCTTTTCACAGTTGATCATACTGCACTTCTTTTTTTTCCATTATAGCAATGAACTTGAAGGGTCTGAGTTTTCTAGCCCTGATTATTAACAAAACAATGAAGCTGCTTTCTTATCTATTACATATATAAGAATCCTCTGCTCCTTCAGTCAAACTGTACCTACACTTCAAATTTACCAGAATAAGTGCTCTCACAATTGAGTTCTATATGAAACTTCTAACACATCTACTAAACAAGTACAGTTTTTTATGTATGCAATTTGTAAAAAGATGATTAGTCATTATCAAAATGCATGCACATTACTAAACTACATCAGCTATTGTTCCTGTTCCTAATGCTTGAAGAGTAGAGAGTCATCCAGTTGACACACCATTTTGAAGTACATTCTTAATTTTTTAAATCTTTCATGAACCAAGATAGGTCTAAGATTGTTGAAAATATGGCTTGAATATTTTGTCTGACTAAGCAGAGCCTCAATTCTGAGGGAAAAAAGAAAGATCAGTCTCAGAATAAGAGTTTGCTCACACTAATCCCATTGCAAGGCTGGGGTCAAACACACAGCTAGCGGCAAATTTCACATTTACATATTCAATATAAAATTTGCTGTTGGCAAATATGACCTTAACATTTACTTTTCATGAATAGTCACACTAATCAAGCACCAGCATATAAATGCTCATGAAAAATTAATACAAAATGGTCTTAAAGAGTTTGAAATCAAAATTTAATTCTAAATTTGAATAAATATTAATGTACAAGCCTACTCCTATTTGTTCATTTCTAAATGTTATCAACTTCACAATGACAGAAAGAATAATTCTTGGACAAATTTGTATTTGAAGTAATGTTTTAGATCAATATATGCAGTTAACTCTGCTAAGCTGCTTGGCAGCTCAGGATCTAATCTCTGAGAAAGATATTTCAGTACTTCAGGGAATGTGCTTAGCGGTAAAAGTGTTCAGCTGAGAAAATGCATAAGAACATACTTTCACGTCATTGAATGCAATGGCAGCCTTTCTGCTGCAGACTAGTTGTACTGCATCTAGCTGAAGCTGAGAAAATTACTTTGTTCTTCATATATATATATGTAAAAAAGAAAATCCCCAATTTAGAAAAATACTTAAATTCATACTTTTAGGCAAATACACACATATTTTGCCGGACTGGGATCCAACATAGTTATCCTGTATTATGAAATTTTCACAAATAATATTGCCTCAACATTTTTAGGATCATTTTCATCAGTATCTAAGTTTTAAGGGTCTTAGCAGAACTGAATTTGGAGGTACTCACACTGGATATTAATTAACGGGAGGACACTTACAGATACTTTGAAAAGAAAAGAGATTAACATATAATTCCAAGGAAGTAAAAAAGCTAATTTGTATTTCAACATAATGATAAAAATGAGCTGAATTACAAGTTTAATCAGTTTATAGCATAAGGTCTTTATGACTTTCAAAGTTAAGCATAAATCTGATATATTCATCCAAAATGATCAGGCTACTTATCCCATCGTAACTCTTACGTTACCTTCTTATTTTGCTAATTAGGCAATAACCCCACAAAAAACCGTTCTTGCCAGCAGTTAATTACCATTTGAGACTATCAAATCTTATAAAACCCATTATTTATAGGCTGTTATATAGAGTGGATGTGTTTTCTGAAGCAAAAATTGCAACATTAACAATAAAAGAAAAACAACATGCTTTGTAAAATTCTGTTACATTGCTGCTAGGTGAAGATATCAGAATATCACAAATGAATGCACAAACAGGCCTCACTTCTAGAAAGTCTAGGCCCCTCAAACCTTAATAATTCTGATTTTACAATTTTCTCTATCAGTTTCTAAAAAATTCAGAAAATAAGAAAAACAGTGCTGATGCTATGTAACTGAAAGCTATCTAAGGAACATCTATACAGAAAGATGATTTGGAAAAGCACACTCCCATTTACGTAACACTTTCCTGTTGAGATATAAAGATTTTGCTTTTGATACCTTCTGGGATATTAAAAGCTGTAGTCGTAGCAGCAAAAGTAAAAATTAAAATATTTTGGTATTGTCAAATTCCAAAGCTCCCAGTGTTTTAATTGGAAAAAAATAGTACCTTGTCTCACAGATTTGTTGTCGTTGCCATTGTTGTGCAGGTGATTAATTTTACTCTAAAACCTTACTTATTGGTTGATGGAAAGATGCTTTATACAGTCTTTAAAACCTTGTAATCTTTCAGGGTGAAAGATGTTTAAACAAAATATTTTATCTGTTAGCATTCATTATGGTAAATGCTAGCTCTCACCAATACTTCTCTCTGCAATCAGTGATTCAGAAATAATATATTATGACCCGAAGTGCAGAGGGGATTTTGAATGTATTTTGTATTAGATTTTTCATGTAAATATGACTGAACAAAAGATGTCCAAAAAACCTTAAGATGACTGAGATATGGTGAAGATTTTGTGAAACATGTCTGTCTATCTATTTAATATGTAAATACATTATACTCAGAATAGTATAAGAAGGGAAGGCATTTCAGTATTTCAGGGAATCAAGAAATATCCTCAGTACTTTCTGCTGCACACCAACATGTTAAAATATGGGAGTTTTTTGATGTAGAGCATTCCCTTCAACTTTCCGTTTAATGGTTCAGCATAATTAGAACCTTTGAAATATTCTGAATCAGTACGGGCTTGACAAGGGCATGTGAAGTGGAATAGAGCTATGTACATTTGCTAGACCTCATTTAAAGATATACATCATTATCCTGGTAACACCATTTCAGCCTGAGCAGTGACTATTTCCCATTTTACTCAGAAAAGTACTAACAGCACAGGGAGGCAACAACACCTGCAGGTCTCTGCACTAAAATCTAAGGAACAGGCAACCTTTGTAATTTTTAATGAAGAGTTTCTTCCCTCTGGAACCACACCTGCACTAAAGTTTTTCTTGTGATCTGTGAACCTTTTACTACTGCAAGCTGTTTTACTGGCCACAGTCTTGCAGAACAGCTAATGGGAGACAGGTAGTACTAAATTGAACTTGTAGAAAGACACCAGTACTATCAGGGCAAAAGAAAAAAAGTATAGATCTAGAAATAGGCCCAGTGCTGACAAAGAGATACCAAAACATCAGTACCATACTGTACCATACTAGTGGTTGAGAAGTATGGGGTGGGCCATCTGGAAACCTCCATGTATCTGGCTGGAACAGTCCAACACTGGATACTATTGAAAAATATAAAGAGTCCATTCTCCTTTCCTCTTCCTTCTCCACCGAACAAACTGTCAAAAGATAAAGACCCATTGTAGAGAAAAAAAAAAAAAAGACCTAAAAATATGTACAGGTGTTAGATAACCCCTGGATAAGAAGTTTCTTCCTGGCGCCCATCTGATTTTACTACAGCCAGAACAATGACAAGTCTGAAGAGTTAAATCAGGTATTGTAACTGCTGGAAAAATGTCAGAAGACTCTATGTGTGTGCACATTTGCACTTCTTTGAGCACACCTCTTATTTATGACTCCTTCTGCCTAGCTAAATCAGTACATGTGCTCTATTTTGTCCAATGTGCTCTCTTGGGCCCATGTCAAGCCATAAGAAATATAGAGTTTGCCTTTTAGAGGTGAACGTTTGCTTTCAGTCTGTACTGCATGGCTGTTATCTGTTTAAAGAAAACACACGTGTTTAAAGAAAACACAGTTGTTGCCAGTCAGACAGTATTTTCTAGTCCTTATGAGTAAATTATATTTTTTAAATACTGACCAGGAAAGATAATTTTCCTGCTTATAGGAGGTTTCGTTTTTCCTACATTAAATTGGAGTGTTTTGTGTATGTTTATTTCCTCTGCCTTTTGGAGGCTTTTGATGCTCTCTATGCTATTCCTGTCTAGTCTTGCTAGATTATTATGGAGTAGTTAGTACAAGTAAAAAAAAAAACCTCAAATACCTAGCTGAAGTGGACTATGCTTTTCAAATATAAACCACACGGAAACAAATTTAACATAATTGGGACTCTCGCACTCTACCAGAGAGCTAGCCCCATTTTCTTATTTTTTAATTATTGTACAGTATTACACCTATCCACAGCAAAGAAGAAATGGAGTCCCTGTACTGAAGTCAAACTGAGGTATAGCTCCACAACTGGAAGATGCAGTGCAGAAAGAAATCTTTCAAAAAGTCTTCTGGAGGATAAAACGCACTCACATAGAAACAAACAGGAAAATATTTCTATTTGCTTCCTAAGGAAGCAAAGAAACCTGAGTCTTTACAGTAAAGTATCAATGTAAACCAGGTCACAAATCATGTCTGATGGTACACACTTTAAATCTACCACTTTTCTTTGCAGCTCAGACTTTCAGCATTAATAGAGCTGCATGACAAAGGAGGAACCAATGGCAGTTATTTGAAGGATGTTGCACCATAACTGGTGATTCAGTCTTTCACTCTATCCTGCTAAATCCTAATGGATTTTTGTTTCGAGGACTGTAGCTACATAATAAGGAAATAACAATATTAATCATATAGACTTGGTATTAGTCATGCCAACATAATCTACTCCCTTCTATTAAAACTCAGTAGTATTGATGAGTAGTTTTAAAAGATGAAATCTTAATAATGTGACTACTATATCTACAGGTATCTTGAGAAAAAGAAATGAAAATACAAATTAGGAAGACAAGCAACACATTAACGTATTTTAAAAGTCTAACATCATAGTGCTTGAATAAATTCAAGCCTTTACTGAGTTTGGCACAGAAATTAATTATTTAAACCCTAAAAAACCATAGCTAAAACCAGATTAGAAAAGCAGCTGAACCCGTTAAGAATACCGCTCCAGGACATATCCTCATCCAAGGAATTTCCACCACACAGGAAAAAAACAGTAAACTATTTATACCTGCTAGGTTCTTTTCCACTTGATGGACACTTTTTTCAAATCGATGCTGCAATATCTGACGGATTATTATTAGCTCCAAATTTCATGAACAATAAGGACATTGTAAATACATTGTAACAGATGTTTTCATTAATTGCACCAGGGTAGCTAAGGTGACATTAGCACTTTTTTATTACCTAAGACTCAAATAGAAAACAGCAGCTGTATGGGAAAAGCAATAACTTGGCCTCGTCTTACAAAGGAAATACTGGGTTTCCAAAAAGTTTACATTTCACTTTTAAATTCAAAAGTTATAAATTGCAGATTGACTATGGTCTTCTCTTAGAAGCACCAGCTATGCAGCTTCAATATTTAAAGTCACCATTCAGTCTAGAGGCGAAAGGATTAAATGGTTGTGCTATGAGTTATACAGTACAAGATCTCTGTCACATCATATAAGAAGGCGGTGATCTGTATGTGCAGGTTGCTGTTATTACTATTACCAAACAGCACAATATTAATGTAGAGATCCTTTTCTAGAACAGATTCTGAAGCACTTCATATATTTCAGTGAGCTAAACCTGATAGTAGTCTAGGTCTCTTTTTCACAGTTAAAGAAACAAAGATAACATAAGAACATGATTTACCAAAAGACACATCTACAAAGTCAAGACTGAGTGAGATTTCAGATCATTTGGTTTCCAGTCCTGTCTTACAAATACAATATGTTCATTATTCTGCTTAAAAACATTTATGAAAAACATTACCAAAACTATTCATAATGGGTTTTAAAAATCCATTTGAATAAACCCATAGTTTTAAAACAAAAAAATCAGAATAAGAGTTTCATTAGGTGCACATGATTATAGTTAAGCAACTACAATCCCTATACCGTCAGCTTCATATAACATGTATGAGTCATGGAAGGCTAGCACAGTTACAGCCCTGCTACAAATGCAGAGAAAAGGGGGAAGCAAAAGATACAATGCAGTACACCTGGACATCCCATGTCAGGTCATCAGGTCATTCTGCTGGAAAAAGATGTCTTGCGCAAAACTCAGCTGATGGCTGAATTGAAACAAGGTGCTACATATTGTAGCTAGCTCTACATAAAATCCACCAAAGTCTAATTAATCTATGCTGTCTTGATACTTACCTACCTCTACATCAGCTTTTCCTGCTGCTTTTCAAGGAATGCACGAATGCCACGTTAACTGGCACATACAAACTATCATTTTTCATTAGAAACATTCCCTGAATTTTCCCCAAACACAAGAAATAAGAAATTATTTCATATCCATATTCATTTAATTCTATTTTTATTTCCTAAGAGAAAAACAGATGTTAAGATCCAAAGAAACTCCAATGATATGTAACCATAATTGTTGATACTACCTGAGGTGCTTTATTCACAATGTTAAGAACAGACACATATTCTTAAACATATCAATGTTAATTCGACTGAAATTCTTCCTTCTCCATGGGCCCCAGATGCTTTGGTGCACTATAACCCTGGAGACAGTAGGAGCAGTAGATCCAACACAAGATTTTTGGCAGTATGCAACTGAGTTGATTTGCACTCTCCTACTTCAATCCACTCAGTAGTAGCTCAAGGGAAGTAGCTCACAGCAGGGCCTCTCTCTCTCCCAAGATTTTGTCCATTGTTAGTGGTGTAGTGGCTAGACCCAGAACCACCAAAAATGTCCACATGTGCTACAAGAACAGCATCATGCTGGTGATTGCCTATCTATCTTTGTTTTATGTTTGTACAATAAATGGAGGTAAGGGCTACAGATACAATAGTTTCCAAACTACAAATATATTAGTTTTCAGCCTTATGAATAATCATAACCATTGTGAGCCCTTCAAAGATAAATCCAGAGTAGAAAGAGCACAAAATCATGTAAATTAACAGACATAATGGACACTCCTTACCTCTACATTCATGCTCATACTGCATTTTTTGAGTCAAACTGCCAGTATGATGTTGAGAGATATTTTTTAACAGAATTGCTAGATTATTTTTTTCCTCAACCTCCTCCCATGCTGATACTTCACCACAGAGAGCATGTATTTATTTTACCATAAGAGAGCACTAAGACTGAAGCAATGTTATGCTGTACAGTCTTTACAACCCAAGACAAACAACAAGCTGACATTCAGCCTTTGATAGAAACTCATAGCGTGGTTTCATGATATGAATAATATTTACACCTTCTACAAGCAGAAAACTAAGCTCAAAATGATGTGATTCACCTAAAGCTAAAAAAATCAGAAAGGAACTGTGTAAACGCCTCCAGTAAGGTACACTAAGAACTGACTAAACCTACCTATCCAGTCTTATAAAAGTCTTATCTGCCTATCTATCTATCAATCATCTATCTGCCTGCCTATGTATCTACCTACCTATTTGCTAGATTTAGGCTTCAGATTATAGCATTATTACTTGGACTACAGGATCTGTGCATCACAGAATACTATATCACCAGATATAATAACTAATGGAAGACAATAAAGACAACAAAGGAGTGCCCACAAGTGTTAAGCCAACTAAGTTCACTATATATTGGAGAAAGATTCTCCCTAGTATGAAAGATGGCACTAATTTGATTAAACTACTTAATTCTGAAATTCAAATAATTTTATATGCATACTATAGTTATCAGTAAAGCACAGTGAAATACCAGGGCCAACTAATCATCCGTGTAATATAATAGGCTGCAGGGATTATGCCACAGGTCATTTCATTGCAGAGCTATGAAGATATGACATATGCTTAAAATGTTTCTGCAAGCAGCAAGAAGTTTTGGATCTAGAAAAGAATGAACACTCATAGGATGCAAACCACAGATACAAGTTTAAATTTTCTATGCACATCTTCAGCTTTACACACAGAAAAAAAATCCACTCTGGTTTACAATAAATATTTTCTAAGACATTAAGACAACGCAAAACACTAATATATTCTCACATAATATGATACCTGCTAAGTCTTAATTAGTAACACAACAAATCAGAAAGAAACAAAGCTCGGAGCTCATGTACCTTGCACAGCCATTTGAAAAGTACCTAGATGCAATAAGGATTGAAAATTAAGTTTCCACTACTGTCTGACTCCCTGCTGTGAGCAACTATGCTCCACACACTTCCTATTTTCTTTATTACCTTGAGATTAGAGTTACAGATCCTGTATTTGATAAAGACCCTGCAAGAGAGAAGTGCTAGAACAGCTCAAACTGCAAAGGGCATGCTGCAGACAAAATGCTACCTATAACTCCTGCTGGCAGGCCAGTTGATGTACTTGCCCTTTACTCAGGGCTATGCCTAAACCCACAGATTACTGCACAATGCATAAGGATACCTATAATTACCATAGTAGGCCTTACAACAAGTTTACTCCACAAATATATAACATATGATAGTGAATGTTTCTGAAAAAAAGTAGATTATCAGAGTTAATTTACTTTGGGTTTTATATTTATTTTATATTTTAGATTTATAACTTGTCTACAGATTTTAGTTTATAAAATGTCATACGGACATTTTATCTTATTTAAATACCGCTCAATATTTACTATTAATTCTTAAGAATTATTCTTAGAATAAAGATTTAATTTAAAATTTATCTGCTTCTTAAACTCCTAAAACACTGGCACATACACAAATGCACATTCAAAACTGGTAAGATAACACTTTTTTTTTTAAATTCAGAGAGAATTATCTATAAGGAGTTTGAGAAGCAGATTATGTTGGACAAACAAGGTATAAAACAATTTTAACACAATGACACTTGCTACTCTCTGTCAATCTGCACCTTTTGGCTTTTCCAAAATCTCTTTTTTTCTGTAAATGTTTAAACCTGATCATAAATAGCCAACAGATTTATGTATACTTGTAATGGTTAAGAGATTGTCTCACATAAAAGAAAAAAAATCCTCATGTTTTTACCAGTTTTCAATATGCCTTTGAGTGTGCAAGTCTACAATTTTAGTAATATCTTTTTCTTATGTCTTGAAATTCCAAAAGCCTATTTAAATCCCATTGAGATTTACCATACTAATGCATATTAAACCAAAAAACTGCAGTAAGCTTATAAAAGATTAAAAACTGATCACTGTTGCACAGCCAAAGCTTAGAAACACTATAAATATGACTATTAGCCTGTGTATATGGAATGTGGTATGACAAAGGCTCTGAAGAATGAAGCATGATTTGCACCACAAATTTCCAACACAAAATCAGTGCACAAAAGCACTCTGAGGAATAGTGCAGTGATCTAATCTTTCAGCCTGCACTAACATGTTCATCAGAACTTCAACTTTATTAACTCTTGTTTTCAATACCTGAATGGCGTATGTTCAATGATCTGTTATATAACAGACTGCTGTATGAAATACAGAGTGTCTTTGAATTGGCAAAGTAAGTTTTAGAAAAGTAAACTTTCAAATATAACATTACTACTTTATTTTATAAATACAGGTACAAATTCTATGGAGCTACACAGGATTTAAAGATAATTTCTTTGGTAGTCTTCTCATTTCTGGCATTTTTTTCTGAAATATAGGGTTTCCTACTTTTGAAAGTACTTAAGAAGAGTAAAAAAATCAAATAAAACAACAGTACATGATACTTTTAGCAAAGCTGACTTACCAAGGGAACCAGCCTACTATAGAGCTCTCAAACACACATTGCTTCTCTAGAAGGAATCTCCTTAACACACCATTATTTTAAACCCATATTGATAACAGCTTAACTGAAGGAGAAGAGTACCCTCATAAGTAACAGCCAGAGAATGAAAGGCAGACGAATACTTTTGTTTCAGTTTTTAAATAGGATTAAAACCAACCAAACAACAAATCTCCAACATAGTGCAAATTACAGCTTTTGAAATTAAAATGACCTCACACAGCCAGAAAGGTGCAGCACCGCTGAAATTTGATAGCTATAAGCCAGAAGAAGAAATATTGGAATATGTACAGCTAAACCCTGCATAATAAAATAATCACCTTTAATATAGGAAAGCCTATCTGAGAACAGCAATTACAACAAACTTATGAAGAATAGATTGCACTAAGATCCTAGTTGCTTGCCATGCTAGAAGGTACAGTCATATTTGTTTGAGAATAACAATAATACAACTGATACCAGTGCATTGCTAACAGCATACACTATCATCGCAGTAACTACAAAACACAAAAAGTAGACTAAAAAACAGAAAAGCTCACCACTTCTTCATGCCTGCATTTTCTCACATTAATTCCATTAATCTGTTATTGAAAAAATAAAGAGAAGACTTACTCTACATTTCATAAGTATAGATTTCATTTCACTTTTCTAGAAAAATATATACAAAAGAACTTGCAATTTTACTCACCTGTAGAATTGCATCTCCTATAAAGAGCAAACCTGAAAGTTCCGCTGAAAACAAAAAGCACATTTTTCACTCATTTTGTACAAAATATCCGACATTTCATGTACATGTATTCCTATCTCATTTAATGTTTTTACATAATCTTTTAAGAATTTAAACAAAAACCTAATAAAAACCCCAACATACAGTGTCCAAATAAATTATTTGGATTTTTTTTTTTTAATCCCAAAATACTGGCATATCAGTGTTAAAATGAGTCTACCTAGCCCAAGTACAAGACTATGAAACATCTTCCATCAGTTACCAGCACCTTTTAGGCCATTATGGTGAGGTATGGCATACTTTTCTGAATAGAAAATGACTGCAGGATTACATCCTATTTGCCTGTGAGAGATTGTGTCTTAACAAACTCTGAGGAAAAAGCAACATGGAGACTCCAAAGATACTTATGAATGACAAATTTAACTTGTAAGCTTTTACCAAAGATACTTTAGATCCTGCATCTTTGAAAAATTCAGTGGAGTATTTATTCTGGATAACACTTTATATGCTGAAGAGCTAGACCATCAGTATATTGTACAAAATCACCAGCCAAACTGAATTTGATTTTTAAAACAAAGCTCTACCTTAAAAATCACAAGGGAATTTACAAAATCTAATTCTACAGTTGCAACTTTTAAATATTGTGTTTTGTTACAGAGCTATCTAATGCAAATATGCTTTACAAATGCACAAGAAATATAACAAAGATTTTTAAATTGTCTGTAAAGAACTAAATAACCCCCAACATGAGAACTAAGGAATGATAACAGATTATATGGGATTATTTATCTATAGTATTCCAAAACATCCCAGAAGACACTGTCTAGAAAAGACTGTAACTGGACTTGATCCAAAAAATTTTACTTATTTACATGAGCTGTAAAACTGGAATCAATATTGACATAAATGATGACACTCAAGTATATGTTTGAAGGACTGGTCTTATTAGCTAGATGTAACAAAGGATGCTTAAATCATTAGAGCATAGGCATTCTGATTTTTTTTTTCTTTTTTTCTTAACTAAATGCATATCTCAATATTTGTCATCAGACACTGAGCTTGCATGTACTAACACTTCATATATGACCTAATGTGCTAACCTAAGCACCTTATGTGCATCACTGGTTTTAAGAATTGCATCAAAAGTCACATTCTTGTTTAGAGAGCCAAAGAAAGAGCTGGAGTCAATTGGGAGGAGGACAGAACCAAGCTTGAAGAGTTCTGAGGTACAGGCTCTGGTTCAAACAGCATTCTCTGTATCAAAGAACCCTACTACAGACACATGGCATGACACTTTCTACACCACGAGACAGTAGTCTCCTACACAAGACATGTCCCTCAAAACTAGCTCTCTAAAAATCACAGTATTTTTATTGAAAGCAGTAATGGAGATCGTATCTCAGCTAGATACTGAGGTTAGAAATAATGCATCAGCTACTGCAACAAAAAAAATAACAACAAAAATAAAAGAAAACAGTGTGTACTTTTGTGTGCTCAATTAAACCTAGGTTTTTCTAATTTTTCCTGCAGTGCTTAATAGCATTTTAATAGCTAGTGCAGGTAATATATGCCACATTACTATGTATTACATACTTATATGTATACTGAAAAGAACAGAGTCACAAGTATAACTTCTTAAGGTTAACCTTATTGCCTTCCTTAGGGGCTCATTCCATGCAACTCTATAGCCTCCCTGCATACAACTTTCACATCTACTTTTCAGAGTTGGCTTTCAGTTCTCAATATGCTGATTCCCCCGTATCTCTCTTTATCTGTGTGGGTGAATAATGTGATTTTTTTTATGCTGGCATATTTTAATTGTGCAGAACCAGCATCCTAGAATTATTGCATTACAGATGGAGGGAGATGCTTCCAAGTTTACGCTTCTGACCTTAAACAAATGTACACAAAAATACACAAACATAACAGAGATATTAAATACACCATACTAGTACTGATTCACAACCTTCATCTCTCATCATTGTGCACAACATGAGCTGTTTAACCATTATCCATCTTCCTAGCACATATCATATCATTCCAATAATTTCAAAACATTGCCAGTTAAAAACAATACAGAGATTCAGCACCAGCTCTGCTTGTATTAAAAATAAGTATGGTTAAGACCTTATGCAGTCCTAGTTTTGCTTTGTATGAGTTGCTGCAAAGGCTTACAGAGCACAGCATCTAATGCTGAAATAACCTATGAGTATTATCAAGGTTCTGCCATGACCCACTCCTGTCTGAGTACTACCCTACTACCCAGTATAAAAAGACATGCATTCTCTTTTTGTGTTACCATGCTTTAATGACCAAACATTTCATCTGCTACAGCTTCCTGGCAATAACCATTTGGAAATAAAAGCTACATAATAATTAAATTTTGTTAAACATTTTCATTCTCTAAATACTTTCTTATTTCTCGCTTAAAAATAATGCTTTACAAGAACTTAAAAAAAAAAATATTCCAAATATAAATTCTGTACTTTTTCAGAGAACAGTTCTGAGGAAGAGAGAGATCATGACACAGAGACAGAAATGGTACATCAATAGCATTTAACACTTCCTGAAGGATCTCAAGACTTAATGCACCTTGCTTTAAAGAGTATGTCAAAACAGTGTACTAATCTGAAACCCACCTCGTTGTTCTTTGGAAATCTTAGAAATGACCACTGGAATATTATGTTCTGCTCCACCCTGAAAACAGAATACATGGTAATCTCATCAGTCACTAGAAATATCTTTTTGCTTAAAATTATATTTTACCCTTTCTCTAACTGCAGTTTTCAGAGAGACTGAGAAAATAACTCTGATTCTGCATTTCCTCTTTTTTTTTTTTTTTAAATAAGTACTTGATTGGGATTAATTCATTATTGTCTCTCATAAAGAAGTTCTTAGTTGCCATTATCAGCTCAGGAAGTGAACTGAATTTTGTTCAAAACTCTACAAGACTTGAAGAGAAAGGACATCAGTTTCTGTGAATTCTGGAGAGCTTAAAGTATGAAATCATGTCCTGCCAAAGTAAAATGGCCATCACACTACAATGGCAGCAATGCTGTGACCACTTAAGTTGTCATGCTGGCAAGAAACAGGTAAACAAAACCCCAAGAAAAGCAAGTTTGGACTTTTCATCTCAAAAGCAGCCTTTATTTGTTTCTGTCTCTGTCACACAAGCACAAAGAGTGAGTGAAGCAGTGGCATAAGTAACAGGGAACAGAAAAAGAAACATTAAGAAATAGAACAGTAGGTGTTCAATAAATGGGGAGAAATAAAGGAAAGCTGGATAGTAATTCAACAGTTCAACAGCAATTCAATGCTGTTGCTTCATTCAGTTTCTCCTGTTGGGACTGGAAATGTTCATGGTGCTTAAGAATAAATTATTAAAAAGAAACCTTAAATAAAAAGGAAACTCAAAGGAAGATAAAGGCAAATATACACAGAGACACAAATATTTTTCTTCTCTAGACAGCATCAAAGTATAAGCCTGAATATAACGCGTACAAATTCAGATCATCAGAAATGTCAGTCTGCCACACTGTTATGCTGCCTAGGAATCCTGCTTAAGAGTTTGCTTACTCTTCTCTTCAGCAGCCAGGTTTTTCTTTTGTAACAACGGCTTTCTTAGGTCGAGGCATCCAGTGTCGAGGTGTGGAAAGAACTGACATGGGTATTTTGATGGTCTAAGGAACAGTACATATTCCTTCTTCATGCAATAACCAATTGTTTGAAACTGAACAGACTCCTGCGCTCAACAGCTATTTCTGTCATGGAATAAAGATTAATTTCCTGTGAAATCGTAGAATTTTAAATACGATTAATGTTCCTTCTGCTAGCAGCTATCAATGCAAATGGTCCTAAAAACACTGAGTTAATACGAATCTCAGTAATATTACAACAATTATAAGTCTACAAGAAAAGTTCTATTGGCATTGAACAAGATGAGTGTTGACAAGCACAGAATGTATTGATATTTGTAGCATGGACTGAGTATTCACTCCACAAAGACCATGAGGCTATCTTCGTTTCAGTCAGGCTTAGAGATATATTCAGACTAAATAAATTGTAGCATTATAACTTGTTGAATACTTTTCAATGGTTTTCACCAGAGGAACAGCAACAGTAAAAGTTGGCTTCACTTAAGATAATCAGTTCAAGATCACTAAATTTGTAAGACTTAACCTACACCCTCTAGGTTTTTCCTTAGTCTCATGCACATTTAATTTCTTTCAAGTTTTTCAAAGAAACAGAAAGATAATTGTGTCACTTCCTAAGCCTCCAATGTTACACAGAGATTGCACTATCCAGGACATTTGAAGCTCAGTGAAGGAGTGTATGGTTTAAAGCCCAGCGTAGCTAACACAGGTCCTTTTTTCTCAGTAAAATGGCATTCCTCCCTCCTTAGACTCAGTTCTCCAGCAAAGAGGGAAATTACTCTTTTACTAAGTTTACTAATGTTTTACTAAGACAGCCTGCAATGCAGACAATATGATTATTCCTCTCTCATTCACTATATCTACCTAAATCCATTCATACTGCAGATTTGAAGAAGCATCCAGTAATGTTCTACTGAAGAAAATTATCTCCTCTCACTGCATCCCAGTCTGGCCGGTATGAAGGATTCCTTTTAAATTAGTCATAGGAGGTGTTGTCTGCTATTCTAAGAAACAAAAATTCAAAATGGGAAAGAGAAAATAGTTGACCACCTATCTATACCCAAGCATTGTTAGCAATTTGTAGGAAGCTAAAAAAGCTGTATATATTCTGCAACATCTTGTTGAATACTACTTCAGATTGACACTGCAGCCTTGCATCCTGCATCCTCCATACTTGATTCTCTGTCCTGTAGAAGAAAAAGTGTATGTGTGTCTAAATTCTGGTTTTATAGGTTCAGGAGATACTCTACTGAAGAAACCTCTGGGAACAGAGGCCATTTTTCCATCATTTTAAATTTTCCCTCCCCCTAGTGTGGACATGTAGTTATAACCTCAGACCAGAAGAGGGAACAAAAATACATCAAGTAATGGTGTTGAAGTCTTAACAGCTCAGACCTCTACCAGACTCTAACACCGATCTTTGTAATGCAAATTTTCTTTGTCATTTTTCCTTAAGCAGGCAAGGATGAGCCAGGAATAAAGGTAGCTGCCCACCTGCAGAGGTGGTCCTGCTAGAAGAGTCAGAGGAAGCTCTAATCACTGGCAGCTGTTTGAAGCTCACTGTCCTGGACGTTGGCCATTACTGGTGGGAGGTCACCCGCACCTCCTTTCAAAGTGTCGCATGATACTGTTCTAAAGACTTTTTCTTATCCCAGTTTTTATGTATGAGGTTTTTCTTCTGAAGTTTTAGTCATATGAAAAATAGGGCAACTGAAAATAGTAACTTTTATTGACAAATGCTGGTTTTGTGTTTGGCTCCAAGTATAATAAGAAAATCACTATTTTGTTTTTCTAAGCAGAGAAAGTCTGTAAAAAATTAGACCAGTTCCCGGATTTTAGCATCCTCAGAGTTAGACAATGTAGGGGACATTTTTATTTCATGCTAAAAGGCAACATTGATTCCACTAACAAAAATGGGCCTGTTTGTTTTAGCTTTAAGGTCTAGTGGCACAATACCGCTCATGTTTATGAGGATAAACTATCTTCCCAACTGAAACAGGGTGACTTTATACGTGTTGCCTATTGGAAGCAGTCCATGTAAAGCTCTGAACTGTGTTTTCTAACTGTCTTAGAGAATACTAGTTGGTGTAAGCCAAAACTGTGCCAGGAATCATGCTAGCAATTAAACAATATGGACAATAATGTGCCAATGTTAATTGGCACTTTTAAACTTTTCTTTTGATAAAATAGCACAGCTGGAACCAAAATGCCCCCTTCCAAAATGTATTCAACACCAACTTCCACAAGTACACAAGCCTTTAAAGATGAAAAGATAAATTTTTAAACTAAAAGCTAGATGATTCGCCTATTTCTAGCCTTTTTATTTTTTTATTGTTTCAATTTGAAACACAGAGAAAATGTGTTAATAAAAAAAATCACAGAATGAATGAAGAGGAAGAGAATCATATGAGTATGTACCTAAGTGTGAGCAGGACAGCTGCACATGCTTGCATTAGAGATGTTTTGATCAAGTCAAACTTTGAAAAGTCTAACTGAATCTCAGCAGATCTGTGATGCTGTTCATCGTTTAAAAAGAATAATCAAAACAGAGGCAGGAAAATGGCACTGTACAGTGTCCTGGTAGCCAGGAGTCAGACTGTAACTGCAAACCTTAATTTATTTAATGAACTATCAATTTTATTGCCTAATTCCGCAAGAACACTACACTCCAATTATTGAGAAACATGATGTTCTTTCAGAAGTCATACACTTAGCAGCTTCTTGTGTCAAATCTCTGCTTCTCAAACTTGTCGGAGATGTGATGACTGAAATACTACAATACACTTAACATTTTCTACATCTAAATCCATGGCTATTCTTTCATGCATAGAGATTGATTACTGAGGGTTCTAAAGGGGCTTCAGAAATTAGAAAATAATTCCTTCTGAAGTGTGGAAGACAGATCCGGTCTGCTTCAAATTCAATCACACTTTTACCATTAACTTCAGCAAAATGAACTACAGCAAAACACAAAACAGGTGTTTTTTTTTTCTTTCAAACCTTTAAAGAGTGGATTATAAGCATTTTTTTAAAGGGCTTAAGTTCAGATCTTGTATAAAAATCAATCTCACAAGCAGGTTTTTTAAGCAGTTAGTTGAATCTCTGATTATTACAAATGTATTTGGAGCACCCACATTATAACACAAAAGAAGAGAGTTCCCCTTGTAAAGAAGCCACCAAAAGATAACCACAGTTTCATTTTGGAATTATTAACATTTTGACCTTCTCCTCTTCAGGGAAAAAAAAAAATTCCAAGGGTCCAGAATACTTAAGGTGGGATAAGACATTTCCAGAATTTACTCAAGAGAAAGTTAAAAGGTGACTTGATCATGTGAGATTTCTGATAGCAAATGGGTGCTTAAGTTAGCAGAAAAAAGGCATGATAATGCCCTATAGCTGAATGCCAAAACTAGACAAATCCATACCAAAGCACAAGCAAATATTTTAAAGTGAGGATCATTAATCACTGTACTGCTATAACTCACACCTCAGATGATAAACTGCATTCTCTAACACACACCACTGTCAGAAAGTAAGTCCTCAGATAACCCCCTTCTTTAAATAATCTGAGTGTAGCAAGACAACAGGAACCACTGTAGTACATGGGGTTGTATGAGATAGTTACTGAAACAAGGAGGAAAGGCCTCAGTCTTCCTCACTCCTGCAGGGTGACTTGTAGAACTCTACTTTAAGGCACTATTACAAAATAATTACTTTTCTATTTAAAATTAATAATAAATATAAGCCTTTTATTAAAGTTCAGGAATATTCCAAAACAAAACAAAGTAACAAACTGTTATTAATCTGCAAGAGGAAGCATACCAGGATTGAAGACTACCTTTTAAAACAGAAAACTGGCACTTTTCACAATATTTGGAACTGACATTGACACTTCATGGCATACCTAAAAAGTCCATTTCAGTCAGTATTCATAAAGTTTGCCTACCAAACTACAAACACCATTACTTTAAGTTCCAGTTCTAAGTTGTTTCTTACTAGCAGCTTAAAACGATAATAGTAGATTATATTGATTAATTATTTGTTTTGTGTTAGTTATTCAATTGCTTGTCGATCTTTCTTTTTGAGAATGTAGGATTGCTAATAAAGGGATCTAGCACAAGAGGTCCCACATTCATTGATTTTTAACAATAAATCATTAAAAAAAATAATAAAATCATACTGTTTGATACACATCGACAGAATATCCCAGACCATAGAATTCTACTCACCACTTTCGTTACCTAATCTACACCATCCAATAAGTTTGAGTTTCCATTGCTGAAAGAGATCTCTTTTCTATTTAATGACATTTGTTGAAGGGACTCCATCACCTGATTGTTAGTTATTCCAAAAATTAAAAGAAATTGTCTATTCACATCCAAATTTATGTAGCTCCACCTTTCCACTACTTAGATTAATTTTGACCAAAATATCTATTCAATAAATTAAACCTAGAAAATACACTTAAATAAAATAATTTAATTGAAAGCCTTTATTTGTAAATTCTATTGCAGTTGCTCCTAATACACTTGATACAGTTTTTTATTGTTATTTTTTTCTATTGAAATTGGTTCTTAATTAAAAAAAAAAAAAAAAGATAAATTCCCTTCTAAGCAGAATTCACAATCTAAATCTATTTTGGTACTTTTAAATACTCTTGCAACTTCCAAGAATTTTCTCCAGAACAATGGATACCTTGCTCTAAAAATTCAAGAGTATCTTGCTCCACTAATTTAAGAAAGACCATTGCACAATCACTATTTAATTTATATTTCTCAATGATATTTAATTTTATACAAGGTACCTGATACTTAAAAAATGTGATCTTGAGCTTGTCAACAATTTTAATTCTAAAAGACAACCCATTGTAAGGTATAACTAAAAAATCAATTTTAGTGACTCTTGATGAGATTTGCTCTCCAAACCTCAAAAGTCCTTACTGTAACCACTTCTTTCCTAGCACCAGCTAAATAAACCCTCATTCACCCATATACTTGATTTTACACTGACACGCATTACTTCCATCGTTATTCAGTGAACTGTAACCTATAAAGATATTGGACAAAAATAACTTGTGTGCTGTTGACTAAACTCATGAGAAACTTTGGCCACAAGACAGCAATTAGTTTGCCTTGAATAGAGATCTTTAGTGGGTCAACGAGATAACAGCAAGTGTACCAAGACATATTTTAAGAACTAGTATTTCTATTCAGCAAAATTCTTATCAATGACAACACAAATGCACATTAATCCCTCTTCTGAGTCACTTCTTATAAGGTCAGTACTAGCAGATGTTCACAGGGAAGTCTATACTTTCACTTTATATGCATAATTTAAGCCTCTCTGCATTCATGTGAAGTACACTTCACTTCCATTGCTATCTTGAGACTGAGGACTGCTGTGTTTGGAAGATAAAATTAATGTTGTGTTGTCTACACTGAAATTCAAAGCTAAGGTAAGGTTTTTGAAATCATAGATTACAATGCCAAAATGATTAACCCTTCCTCCCTTTCCTCACCCCTCCCTCCCTCCCTCAAAAAGGATCACCTACACTTACATATGTTCTTAAATCTTACTGAAGAAAGCAAAAATATGGTAGCATGATAAATCACTGCCTTTGCTTGATCTAGAGCAAAATAAACAATATGAGAAAGCAATAACACTTTCTGTCCTACTAATGAATTGTAGTGAATTAATGTGATATTCTTTGTAGGAGAACTGATGATGAATTTATTGGCTGTTCCATGTGCCTGCCACTGTAATTTAGCGTTCATTAATAACCACTTAAATTAGAATGCTATTGAACAAAGTACAGTCTGTGCAGTCGGAAACACTTTTCAACTCTCATATCAAATCTTATTACAGAGTTGCTCAGCTTGAATCTTAAGGGAATGATCTTTCCATTGCATTCCATTCCATAGGGCAGTGTAGTTGCTGGTTGCCTACCTACAATGACAGTAGCTAACATCCTAGAATATGTTCGCTCTCATTTCTAGTCCTCTAGAATACAGTTTGTCCTCATTAAAAGTAACATTAACTATATACAAAGACACTTTTTGTGTAACGTGGAATAATAGACCAAAAAAATAATCCTACCTTTATACTTAATCCAAATCCTCCTACAGTCTGTCTTCTAATTGTTACTGTTCTTTCCTGGGAAAAACAAACAAACAAACAAACAAAAACCCAAACCCATGAGTTTTGTTAGATTTAATGTTTTCTGCCATAACATCTATATTCACACTTCAATAAGTTCTGTGCTTCCATCCCACATTGATTTTTCTTATTTTAATAAACTTCTGAGTTTCTGAATGCAAAAATCCTATTAAACCTATGCTGCAGAAGAAAAAGACAAAATCTGGAAGAAAAGCAGAGGTCCTGTCTCAGACAAAAATTCAGTTGTTCAATTCATATAATACTAGCAAGTTCTGCAATGCATTAAGAACAGAACTGTAGAGTTTAACAGTTAGTGCACAACACATGCATTTCAGAGATCTTAACCTCTACTAGTCCTAAATTGGTCCCATTTGCAGATTGAGCACTACATGCTGAAGTATATAAACTGCACTCTTGTAGCACATTTTCCAACTTAGTTTCATCCAAAAGGAATACAGCTTGTGTACTCCAAGACCACTCAGTGATGTGAACCAAAGCATGATAAGTGCACATGAAATTAATTTCAAAACACAGTCCTGATCCAAATTAAAAAACTAATACAAACACAGCCACTGTTGACCTCAGAGCTATGGTTTAAAAACAGTAACCAGTGATTTAAAGGCTGTTGTTACAGACAGAATTATTTAAAGCAGCCCATTTTTTTTCCTTTTATTGCTCATCCTAAAATTTGTTCTGTAAAAACTGTAGGCTAGTATCTGTGTTAGAAATGCACATTTCCAAAAAAAGACTTTTTTTTTAGTCTGTCTTTATTCTGTTGACTTTATTCCCAAAGATCATTTAGAATTAGTCAATTTGGTTAGCAGTAAAAAATCTTAGCAGCAGGTATACCTACCGTATGTTCAGATACAAATATATGGAATATATAGATTTTTTAATGCTCTCTACATGTGGTCTAGATTTTATACTCATTTCATTACATATATCTTACATAGCATAAGTCTGCATATATTTTTTATCTATATATGTTCATATTTTTCAGCACACTCAGCATAGATAGCCAGTGTCAGTCAGATTTGAATAAGTCATCAGAAACATACCAGTGACAGAGAGGATGAAATATCTACAGAGATATTTTTCCCTCCTTACTTCACACACAGAAAAGAAAAGAAAGGATGTAGGGCTACCACATAAGAGTTTTGGAAAACTGATATTGCTGAATTTTGGGGGAAATCCAGTTGCCTTCTTTTTTTTTTTCACATTTGTGACAAATATGAATTGTGGAACTGCAGAAAGAGCAAGCATAAACTAGTCCAATGCTTTGGATGGCAAGACAAAATGGATTGCCTAAAATGAGACTTCCCATTTATTTATTTAGGCTAACGCTTGTAAATCTAAGAAAGAGGTATATAATTTTGCTGTTAAATGGCCAAATATTTCAATTAATATTTTTAACATTTGAAATGCGTGAAAAAATACTCTTACATTTGTAACCCACAAATGAATGCATAGCATGGCAATAGAGGAATATATGGCTATCCTGTTTCATCCATGTTCTTCTGTGCTGTTCAGAGGGACAAGAAGAGCCTTCCCAGCTCTCAGCTCACACCCTGTAGGAAGGAACTTTCATAATGAAGTTCCCAGAAACTGGCTTCAGTCCACAAAGTTATTTCACTTCAGGCAACAAACTGTACTTAGAAAACCTTTTTCCTGCCAGGAGGTTTCAGCAGCAGGTAACACTGCACACAATATATTCAGGATAAACCAGTATAGGCCACAGTCTGATGTGTGGTCTAAGCTGAGTTTACACAAATGAACATGAAACACTCAGCTGTGGCTCCACTGGTAGCTGTATTTTTCCTGTTAACTCCACATCATTTCCAGCTCCAGCTTGTGTTGAACACCTAGTTAAGAACAGAAGCTTGACTTGTACACACTAGTCAATACATTCTAGTATCTTTGTTATACATGCTCAAATGAAATAGAAAATACTTGTGTTACCTAAGAAGATGTTGAAAAATAGCAACCTTTTAATAAACTGGCTTGATAGTATTACATTAACCATGAATGCAATACAGAATATCAAACTTTACAATTAAATTTAAAATGAAGTAGTATACTCAGTGAAAAACATACATCTTCATTAAAATTTGTAGTTTATGATATGTCAGGGGTCACTGAAAAGTTTAAATAGTGGCATCTGAATATATTCAAAGCTGGACCTATGCTTTTAAAAAGCCTAATAGAAAGCTGTCCTGCAGAATATTTCTATCCTTGCTGCTGTCTTTCTTAGCGCAACACACACACAAGTACCCATATAAAAGAGTCAATAAAATACTCTTTCTGGTTTTCGCTCAAGCTAAGGCAGAGTCAAGCCAGCCCTGAAAACACATGATTTGGGGTCTTTGGTGAGTTCACCAGTGCTGCCTGACAGGAAGCTAGAAACATTTTACACTGATGTCCAGCACACCTCAGAAATACTTTGCTAGCATAGCAGGTTACTAGATAGGCAAAATTGTGTAAAAGTAAGCAAAGGGAACAGAAAAATGTCAAGCAACTGTAATTTTCCAGCACAACATAACTTATCAGAGTTTTGGGTTTGTGTAGTGGGGTTTTGGCAGTGGGGGAGGGGTTGCAGGGGTGGCTCCTGTGAGAAGCTGCTAGAACTTCCCCCGGCCCCAAGTCGGACCCACCTCTGGCCCAGGCCGAGCCCATCAGTGACGGTGGTAGCGCCTCTGGGAGAACAGATTTAAGAAGGGGAGCCTGCAGTGAGTAGGGGGACTGGAATGTGAGAGAAACACCCATGCAGACACCGAGGTCAGTGAAGAAGGCGGGGAAGGAGGTGCGCTGGAGGAGGGGATGCCCCTGCAGCCCGTGGTGAGACGGCAGGCTGTCCCCCCCCCAGCCCATGGAGGGGAGCAGGGGAGCAGATGCCCACCTGCAGCCCGGGGGGGAGCCCACGCCGGAGCAGGTGGATGCCCCCGAAGATGCCCCTGACTCCATGGGAAAGCCCACACTGGAGCAGTTTGTGACTAAAGGACTGCAGCCCACGGAAGGGACCCATGCCGGAAAAGTTTGTGGAGAACTGTCTCCTGTGCGAGGGACCCCACGCTGGAGCAGGGGACAAGTGAGGAGTCCTGCCCCTGAGGAGGAAGGAGCAGCAGAGACAAGGTGTGATGAACTGACCCCAACCCCCATTCCCCGTCCCCCTGTGCCACTGAGGAGAGGAGGCAGAGAAAACCGGGAGTGGAGTTGAGCCGGGAAGTGTGTGTGTGTTGGGGGGGTGTTTTAAGATTTGGTTTTACTTCTCATTATCCTTGTTTTGATTTCATTTGTAGTAAATTAAATTGATTTTGTTTTTTCCCCAAGTTGAGTCTGTCTTTTGCCCATGACCATAACTGGTGAGTGATCCCTCCCTGTCCTTGTCTCGACCCACGAGCATTTCCTTATTTTTCTCCTCCTCATCCCACTGGTGCCAGTGGGGGAGAAGTGAGTGAGTGGCTTTGTGGTGCTTTGTTGCCAGCTGGGCTTAAACCACGACACTCTGGTATTTTTTTCTAAGTTCTTTTCTATCTCAATTGAGAGTAGATATTAAATATTTCAGGTCTGGATTGTTAGTGAACTGAAGTGAACTTTAAAAACATACTGCAAACTAGGTCCACTCTAGTGATGTGTTATGTGTAGTGAAGGCATTGCATTGTATTTAACCTAGGCTAATTCAACACACTTCTCAGTCTTACAATAAAGAAATACTACTTTGGTGTATCTTAAGTGTAAAGAGTTACATACTCTTCACAGCATGATAGCTAACGATTACAAACACATAAACAATTAATGATCTTCAAAAATACAAATCAGAATTACATATGAGTTATACATTTCATTAGTAAACCACTGACAATCCCCTAGTCTGCAACTGCAAACCTCACATAAACAATATAGTGAAACAGCTTTTCCAGAACTGTGAGAAGCATTGCACATTTCATACACCAGAATTTTGGCTTAAGATCAGACACCAGCTCTCACCAGCTCCTCTTTTTTCACCCAGAAGTTTAGAAGAAAAATTAATAGGACTCATCTAACCAAAGTTAATCGATCTAAAACTGAGCCATTGGTCAAGGCAAGTTTTCTCCCATAATCAGTAAAGAAAAATAAATACATTCAATCCAGGTGAGTCAAAGCAGGTGCCCAAGTTAGCTGATAATCATCATCTATGTCCTCCATTGAGTATAGAGCCAGGACGTCAAATTTAACTTTGGAAAGACTAATCCCTCCCTTTAGAGTTGTAAACTAACTTGAATAAGTATTTTGATGGTAAATACCAGCTTTGAAATGTTTTGCTAGAAAAGTGTTTTATCTGAGGAAGTTTTTCTTTGTGACTTACATGATTTGCATGTGACTTTTTGTACGTGACTCGCAAAAACTCCTGTATTGGGTCTGGCTGAGATGGAGCTAATTTTCCCCATAGCAGCCCTCATAGTCCTGTGCTTGCATCTGTAGCTAGAAGAGCATTGATAACACACCAATGTTTTGGCTACTGCTGAGCAGCGCTCACACAGCATCATGGCTGTCTCCAACACTCCCTCCTCACCAGCAGACTGGGGGTAGGCAAGATCTTGGGAGGGGACGTAGCCAGGACAGCTGACCCAAACTGACCAAAGGGATATTCCATACATGTGACATCTGCTCAGCAATAAAAGCTAAGTAAAGGGAGGAGGAAGTTGGGGGCGGGGGGGGGGCATTCATTATTTACATTCGTCTTCCGAAGCAACCATTACACATACTGAAGCCCTGCTTCCCAGGAAGTGGCCGGACATGGCCTGCTGATGGGAAGTAGAAAGTGAAATCTTTTGTTTTCCTTTGCTTTCATGCGTGATCTTTGCTTTTGCTTTATTAAACCGTCCAAATCTCAACCCATGAACCTTTCATAGTTTCTCTCCCCTGTCCAACTGAGGAAGGGGAGTGATAGAGCAGCTTTGGTGGGCACCTGGCATCCAGCCAGGGTCAACCTACCATAAACCCAAATCAAGCTTCATTTTCAGTGCCATTGTCAACCAAGGTGAACTGAATAAACCTTGTCTGCAAAGCACTATATTTCAATGTAAAATAATATTTTTAATGTAACGATTAATACAATAAAGAAGTTTGACCAGCACACTGAAGCAAATTATTTTGTTCTGCTGCCTTTAATTAGCATTTCAAATGAACAATAACAATAATGAAATGCTTTTCACTGGTCTAATAGCTTTAAGTTCTTAAAATGCTTTACAATTATTCATTAATAAAATCTGGTGACAACTCTGGAAGGCAACACATTTTGTACCAGGAAAGAAGTGCACTGAGTATCTTGATTGACCATTTATGCTGTTCCAGATTAAATATAGTGCTGCTCCACTGATTCCAACTATCTGCTTAAAATGAAATCCAACTAAAAATTGGTGTCAGCTGTAGATTTGTTGATTAATATTTTACTTAGTTTCACTTTCCCCTCTATTTGCACAGGGTAGTATTCTATGATTGAATTTGCAATGGTTTTGAAAATTCCAAAAGCAACTTCATCTCCAAGATTACAAAATAAAGCTTGATTCTGATGAAAATCTACTTAGTTCAATACCAAGACTATACAAAATGTTGTGTGAGCTTGTAATTCCATCATCACATTTGTTATCTATATTACACTAAAAAGAGGGAAAGTTGTTGCTCCTAGGATCCTTAAATGCAAGATTCAGAGCAGTGCTTTAGAAGCTGCTTCCTGGAACAGAACAAAAGTAGTTATCATTTTATTGAAAAACTCAAAGCTGTTGCCAAGCTGTCAGCATTTTCTGTGCCTCTAACTCAGAAAATTCCTCATCCACACATATGTTCATTGACTGGAAAGGAGAGCTAAGAGTTTTGCCAAAAAAATTCTTCCTCAGAGCTATGCAGTGAAACAGAAGCAATGTTTTGTAGGCTTTCATTAAAGAGGTATTAAAATTTCTCCTTAAAATCCAGATGATTTTCCTGAGATCACTGATGGCACCTTAAATGAGATTAGAAGTGAAGAATGACCATGTGAGCACACAGCAACAGTAAATAGTCAGGAAAGGAAAACATAGAATCCTACGTAATCTTTACATTTAGTCAAGAGTTAATGTTATTTTTAACAGTTAAGTTTTAGGGCACAGTAAAGATTCAAATATTTCATACTGACTGGTACAGGATGTAAAAGAAAGTTAATAACTGCTTAAGTGACTCTTAACAATAATGATTACTTAGTAGTACTTTCAAATTATTTATTCTGTATAATATAAACCAGTAATCTAATGTGATCTCTATGAAAGCAGTCAAATAATAGTTGAACAAAAGAACAAAGAACTTTAATAAAACTGAGTTAACAGCATGTGAAACTCCAATATTCCATTACTCAACCTTTTTTCTAGGTTATAAATATTACATTTTCAGTTTGGGACACTGGTGTGTCTAGTTATTCATCTTACAAGAGTAAAGGTATGAAGAATTCATTTGTCTAGGTCTAGACAGAAAACAAGACCTCTCTTTTCTCAGCAGATAGAACAGACACCAAGGTACTATACATGGAAAAAAGGTGAATGGGTGCAGAACAAAACAGTAGGTGGGAAAAGGGGAACACACGTGGAGAGGAATCTACAATAGCACAGTGACATGGAAAAAATGTAGGGAAAAAAAAGGAGGAAAATGTTAGAATGTATTTTTTTAAATGTAATAATGAAATCTAAAGATATAAACAATACATTGGCAGCAATTTCATAGATCAACCTGCTAACATTTGATGCCATAATATCTTCAAGGACACGCTCTCATGTAGTTGATCAGCTATTAGTAATCCCACTACATTTTGAAATAAGAAAATGTCATTAGAATTTTTTTTTTTCATTGAATTATTTCACACATTTTCAAGAAGGGAGATTTTACATCCTCTTTTTGGTAATGCTTTGCTCTTTCTTACTGGCATTTTTTTGGATTAATTGACATGACCAGTCAAACTTTACACTCATTCCGAGTGTAAAGGACACAGGGCACAGGTCAGTCACATTTCCAATTTGAATTAATAGTGTTAACAAGGTTTGCCACCAGACTTGCTCATCTGCTAACAACTTCCATCGTGTGACATTCAAAGCTTGTCTCCTTATTTCAGTTCCTCATGCAACCGGAGAAGGTTGGCAGTTCGGGATGGAGGCAGAATGCCTGGTCAGCTGGAAATCCCCTTCCTCTGCAGCCGTGCTGGAGACTGAGGACAGTAAATGCAGCTGTGTTGTGTAGACGGTTAACACTGACTGGAACCAGCAAGAGCACTTGACCCTTTGCTTGTTCACACTTCAAAATGTTCCCAGTCCTACAGCATATGCCGAAAAGCAGAAACATTCGCCTAAATATCTACTTGTAAAAATTCTACTCCCAGGATTGATTTATTTCAAAAGTACTGCATTTCTTAATATACAAATAAACGAGAAAAAAACCACAACCCCAAAGTCAGTATGGATCTGGGTGGGTTTCCACTAGGCTGGGTAATGAACAGTCTCTGTAGTTCCGTGATAGCTATAGTTTCCAGCTACTGCCTCACATCATACACTGCCATTGGTCAATGCTTTGGGTTCTCCAAGTGTTTTCTGGTTTGCAATATTTTTCATTTTTGTGGGGGAAAAAAACTTCTTAAAATGAGAAAATGCTATTCTGCTCTTTCGAATTTGGCTTTACAAATGGCAGTCCTGTGTTTGAACCTCAATAGATTGCTATGCTTTTTAAGTAGCTGCAGGAAAATAAGCTGGCTTAGGTTGCCCCTAATAATCATATTTACATCTGTCAGTTCTGAGTTGTCACTTAAAAGCTGTCCAGATTGGCAGGGAAAAAAAAAAGTTACAACCATCTGATAGATATTTGACGACTTCTGTGAAAAAATGGATTCACTTCACTGAATAGCTGACAGATACCAACATGGAAAAAAAAAAGCACCATTCTTACTGGTAGCTTTGTGAAGGTAACAAGAATGGAAAGTGCTTGAAAGGTGACCTATCTGTTCACATATTTGCAATTCTCTCCAGGACAGGGAGTTTCACTTTGGAACTGTTCATACTATTCAATCACACATCAAAATCAAAATAGTAAATAAATACAGAAATAAAAACAATACAGAAAATAAATCAAAACCATATGTTTACTATTTCAAGCCTTTCACTTTTTTCTTCATTTATTTTTCTACTCATTAACATTGCTAATGTTAATTGAACTTGTTTAACCTATATCAAAAAAGAAAATTTTAAACTCTCAAAAGAGAATGATCCAATGTAACAGATTTAAAATTTGTTCTGAGAAAGTCTCCAAAACTCTAAAATGTGCAAGCAAGGGAAATGTAATAACTTCATCTGACTGCTCAGGCAAGTCACAATTAAGTGATATGTTCTGAATTTAAACTTATACTTAAAAATTAATAATACCTTTATCATTTAAATTAAAAAAAATCAGAAAAAACATGCTATTGTGCAAAGTTTAGAAGCTGAAAAACTATCTCTAAAGCAACTTTTTTTTGGTAATACCATATGGGCTCTGTATAAAGTTATAAATCTTTCAACACAGTTCATTTCACAATAGCAAAAGGACAACTTTAAAAGTCTGATATAGTATGTTCTTATCTTTACCAAAAAAAAGAAGAAAGATTGTGTGATTAATAATGCCAGAAATCAGGTCTGACTACAGTTCAACAATTTAAGTCAGTGTTACTTTCTGACCTTGGAAAAGGTGTTTATTGATGAAGGTTTTTTCTCTATCAGAAAACCAACTACCGTCTATAGGTTACATTCAGATACGTTTGTATCAACCTCAATTAAATCCTTGGACAAACGCCATACTACTCAGAGAGCTGTTGCTCTATAAATTCAGAAAAATGTGCATTCACTTTTTATTAGTACTGAAATTAGCATGACCTTCACATCAATCTCCCCAAAAGATCCTTAATTAAAAAAAATGCTAGAAGAAATTATTAGTGTTTAATTAAATAATGCATTACTACACAGCAGCATAGAATTACTACTTGAAAGAAATGAGAATCTTCTGTGTGTTATCACCAGGTGAGTTAGCAGTATTTTGGAAAATCTATGACTCTTTAACAGAACCTGTAAGAAAATTTTGTAAAAATGCAAACTCTCCTGATAGCTGAACTTAGCAATTTCTGAGTTGCTCACAGTTTATTTTCAGTCTTTTTACAAAAACAGTAGCTGATTCAAATCATCCATCTTGTCAGATGGTACATTGTAACATCCTTGGTTTATGGATCTCACATGCACATACACTCTATTAGAAAAATTTCTAAGTACGATTAGCAAACAAATAATATTTATTAAAGAAAAGAAGAAAAAAAACCCCACAGCTCCCTGGACAGATAAACTACTTTTCTTGATAAACACAATAATCCTTTTACTTGAATTTCAGGTGTTCATGAAAGGTGATAGAAATTGTGAGGATTAACTCTAAAATAAAAATTTTGATTCCGGAATTGCAAAGATTAAAACTTTTCCTAGGAATAAATCTACTGAAGAGTCATATTTCAGATCAGACACACCATATCTTAGGCTACCCCCCTCCCATCATAATTTTCAGCAAGGTCAGTATTAGGCTGCCCTTGTTAGTCCAAGCTATTGACCTATATGTCTAAAAAGAATGGGAGTTGCCTTATTGCATGTTGTCATCTGGAACACCATATAGCAAACTTTTGTGAGTATAATTTCTTCTAATTCAAGAAATATTTTTAAAAAGAAATACAAAATAAAGATCTTCCATACTTCTGCCATCAATACTGATGAAGTTCCTACATGGTTTAATTCAGCTGTTTTCAGACATTTCTTTTTCAGGTGAAAAGAGTAAAAATCCTAACTCTTCTCTACCACAATAAACTGTCATAGATATATGACAAATATAATTATAAGAAAGCTGTCTGTTAGCAATACCACAATTACGAAAAAATATTTTGTGAGGGTCCAGTACTTTAGGGGAGAAAAAAGTGTACCTGACCTAACAGTCACTTGTCTTATCTTCCAATATTCCCACAGAGAGACTCATGGGTATCTTCAGAACAAAAGATACTTCAACTCTGGCACACACTTCCCATACCATAAAGCCTCTCTATGGGCAAGGATTTAATCTGAATTAGTAAAGACACTGCCTTCTAGGCTTTGAGTTTCACAAAATGTTGTCATCTCACTTTTGGTCATTTGCACTGGAGTTCAAATCTAAGTCAGATATCCACTAGCAGCATAATGCAGCACCCACTATATTTCTGTCCCTTGGAAAGTCTTCAAAAGCAAGTCTTTCTTGTTGCACTCACAAATAAATCTCTGTAATACTTACTGATACAACTGATGCTCAAATTTAGGTCTAATCCATGATCACTTGAATGTTCTTTGATGCTTTATGGAACTGCTACAGGTACAATTGCTGCAGGACCCTCACTAACACTATCATTTTATTCAGCCTACTAAAGAAACAGATGCTTTCTTTTTTAGTGTTTAACACTGCTTATGTTGCTTATAATCTTTTATGCATTTTATTTTCTTACTCCAAAGTGTACACAATGAAAAAAGAAACAAAGTTCCTTTGCATCTCTAGTTCTGGGAAACTAGAACTGTTTTCCACCAAAACCAAAGTGTTCTAAATTAAGCACTAGGTCCTTATCCCATGTACTCACATTAAGCAGCACCTCATTCCCAAGGAGCCATTGATTTCATTTAGATTATTCTGCAGGATGCAGATCAGGATACTGCTGGAACGTTAAGTGCCTGTTTAAAGTCTGTCCTACACAGAGGAGCATGCAAATTGATTCAGACCCAACAAACAGAAGAGATACTGTTCTGAACTGGAAACATAGTAATAGCCTTTCCTTCTTCAACAGTGTAGAAGTGATTAAGCAAAACATTATAATCAAATTATTTGAAGACTATTTATTAAAACAGATGAAAAAGAACTTTTACTGTAGCTACTTGTCTGTAAAATTTAACAATGCTATTGTTCCTCAGTTACAAATTTTATTTTTATTCTTTAGAGTTTATTCTATGAGGCATTCAATGTCAGTTGCTAATGAAAGCACTTGCTCTTGGTCTGTAGAATGCGTGTAAAAGAAAAATAGATGTGGTCAGTCATCTAGAATGACAGAAAGAACAAAAAAAAACCAACCAAGCAAAGTAAAAGATAAGAAAAACAAACAAACAAAAAAGAAACCTAAAAAATCAGGAATAAAACAGAGGAAAAAATAAAAAAAAAAAAAAAAAGGAAGCCTGTGGGACTTGTCTGACCATGCTATACAAGCAAAGCACATGATTCCAGATGATTTAAATGACCTGTGACAAAAGGACAGTTAACTGTCTGTGAAATGCCAATCATCCTTAGCTGGAATGAACCTACTGATTCAAGACCTAGTCTTAATCCCAGAGGAAATCAGGGTAAAGTGCTCAAAAGTCACTAGCCTAACAATGAGACTTCCAAGAGAAAAGAAACTCCTCATCACCACACGAATATCAATCAGTTAATGAGTTATGCATTCAGTATGCAAATAAGATAGGGGGGTGTAATTGGTGAAGCAGATCATCCACTATTTTCTACAGTGCAGCTGCAAAACTAAACAGGGCAAAAGTGTAAGATAAAGCCTTGCTGTAAAATAGAAAAAAATTAAATATGCATTTCACAAAGACGTTTAAATAACAAGTTCAGCAAAAGTAATAGATATTATGGCACAATAATTAAAGTCGTATTTCTGAGTGATAAAATCTTTTAATAAATAATGCCAGAATGGGGTTGGTGGAGTAATGGTGCCACAGTGTGTGTTGGTAATTGAGCAACGATATGTCATGGTTTAACCCCAGCCAGGAACTAAGCACCACGCAGCCGCTCACTCACTTCTCCCCCCACCCAGTGGGATGGGGGAGAAAATCGGGAAAAGAAGTAAAACTCCTGGGTTGAGATAAGAACGGTTTAATGGAACAGAAAAGAAGAAACTAATAATGATAATGATAACACTAGTAAAATGACAACAGCAATAATAAAAGGATTGGAATGGACAAATGATGTGCAGGGCAATTGCTCACCACCCGCCGACCGACACCCAGCCAGTCCCCAAGCGGCGATTCCCCGCCCCCACCCCCCAGTTCCTATACTAGATGGGACGTCCCATGGTATGGAATACCCCGTTGGCCAGTTTGGGTCAGGTGCCCTGGCTGTGTCCTGTGCCAACTTCTTGTGCCCCTCCAGCTTTCTCGCTGGCTGGGGATGAGAAGCTGAAAAATCCTTGACTTTAGTCTAAACACTACTGAGCAACAACTAAAAACATCAGTGTGTTATCAACATTCTTTGCATGCTGAACTCAAAACATAGCACTGTACCAGCTACTAGGAAGACAGTTAACTCTATCCCAGCTGAAACCAGGACACTATAGCCTGAGCTTGAACTCATAATTTCTTTCTATCTGGGCTGCTAGATGTCCTGTATGTTGGGGAACAGTACAGTCTGATCGGTAAAAGGAACATCTATATCCCATATAAAGCACACAGACCTGTATTAGTAAGTTGTATTTGCACAGCATGAAACTGTCAAAAGCTAATGTCAGATTTGTCATGCAAATAAAACCAGCCTTTATGGAGACAGTGTAGGCAGTGTGTTCCTCTTGTTTCAGAGAAAAATTCAGAACCATTCACCTTGAGATGTTCATAACGGTGAGACAGATTCTCCTATACGTTTTTCATTACTCTTCCACACCGTTAGCACTGCTAACATTCTACCAATTTATTTCTGGTTTCTGCTTTGTGTCTTTTTATTATACTTGTATTTTGAGAAACAGGGATGTGGCAACAGCAACAATTAATTAATAAAACAGACAGACATAATAGCAATCACATAACATTTGCATAAACAGATATTACACTCCTATGCCTTGCAAGATTTAACATGAAATCCTATGATAATTTTATTTAGCTCAAAGGGAGAGCAGAATGTTTATGATAGTTTCCCATAAATCTTAAAAATATCTCTGCAAAATACAATTACAGTATCTATAAAAATGTCTATAGAAATGAATAGTAAAAGGTTTCTATTATTTTTTTTAGCTATCTTCTAGAATTAAATAAAAACTTAGCATTACAATAGTTCCAAAACCTACAATATTATTCTATGTAACATTTTATAGATCTTCCAAATAATTGTCTACAAAGCTCAGTTTCTTATCCACAAAATTCAGTATGATGCTTAAATAAGAAATCTGACACATCATGTAAAAACAGCAGTACATAAATCACACTATTACACTGTTCCAGCTGAAGTCCATCTTTATTAACATAATGTGCTGGTAAAACTAGTGACCCTTGCAGTGTGGACTGGCAGTATGCATGAAGTCTGGTGTTGTGCTACCATATGAAGCAACCAAAGCAAGAGAGGACAGCAGACAATTCCTCTACCAGCAAAGCCCTGCCGTAACAGTTACCCATCAACTGCCTTATCAACTCCACAGACAATACTCAGATATGTAAGTACATTGAGGTATCTGTATTCACTGCAAAAATCACTGATTGTGTCATTCCTATTGCATTCAGTGGCTCCAATATTCAAGGGTGAGTGCAGAGAAACAATACTGTAGACATGCATATAACTTATTCATTATCTTATTGCTGCTTCTAAGGTGAGTATTGCTAAGATCTACTCTCAAAAGATAATGTATTGAAATACACTTAGTGTTAATGGTATAAAATGAAATATCAAGCTGTGGGAGTAAATGCATACATATGCATGTGTGTGCGCAGGATATTTTTGCTTTCTATAAAGTACATCTTAAAGAAAAAATAAAAACTACTTACACCAGAATAGAAAGGCTCACCAGACACACAGATCACATCCTGCTCCTGGATCATCAAAATATCTTTGGCTAAGTGCAGTCGCACTTTGAAAGGCTCCTGGTTACCATCCTGCAGCAAACAAATCCCTGTCTTTGTCTTCAAAGGAAGGAATAAAGAAAAAGGGTTTTCTCAGTTAGCACTTTGCATTGGTAGAAGTGGTATTTTGAAACAGAATAGCTGAGATATAGGTACAGTTACCATAAATACGTCAACAAATATCCAAAACTATTACCAGTAATCACTGTATTTATTTACTGTGCTCAGACTACAAGGGAACGATGGTTATAGCAGTAACTAGTGAAGGCAGATTTTGCAATAATAAGGTGCTACTCTGCCCATGATGAATTTGAGAAACTCCTTTCAAATTGTTTCAGAGCAGCTGTACTTTTATATTCCATCTTTGTATTAAATGATGACACCTCCCTTGGACATGAAATACAAGCTGATGTTCCACATATTACACCAATTTTGACACAGAAATACATAAAATAACACCTCCTTACTAGCCAGATGTGAGCATTGACAGCCTCCATGAACCTGTTGTGGGCTTTTCCTGACCTGTGAGCCCAACACTGACTTAAGCTTTTATGTTCCTTTTCAAACGAAGCTGCTGAAGTTAAGAGTAAGAGAAAAGAGATCAAAGAATGTAACTCCCTCTAGTAACTTACTTCTTGCTCCACTTCTGTATTTTACATTTATGGTTAGAGATGAGGAATTCTGTAGGAATCTTCAATATACAATAAGTGACTTTTCAACAATTTGTTATAGTGTCTTTGTGGTAGTACCTATTTGTGCTACTTTTGGGGGCTTTACACATAAGACGTTTGAGCAGTGAAAAAGTCTGCACATGTAAAGCACCTGCAGTACTTAACAATTTTTCCCTTAAGGCTGTGTTGAAAATAGCACTCTATAACACTTCATAAATGGAAAAAAAATCATGTTAGTATGAGAAATTTGCTTACAGTCTAAAAATTTAGCCTTACAACATGTAATTTACCAGTATTAGATACCTATACCTATTTGCATAGATACTGATATATATGTATGCACACATGTATCTCAGAAGAAAATTCATATATAAAATGTATTTAAAATCTTGGACTCATCAGTATCAATAATAAAACTTCCATTGTCTTCATTCAGGTCAGATTTCAATCCACTGTCTGTAAAAAGTTGGCTTGAGAAGAGATCAAGGAAACAAAAGTCTTGCTGTGAACTTTTAACTGCCAAGGTTGACCCGGCTGAATCTGAGGGCTCTTTCTCAGATAGGTTTAAAAGAAGATTTGGAAGATCTCCCCATAACGTGCTCTGATACCTTACATCCACAGCATGGAGAGAACAAACACAAATATGGAACTGACAGTAAGCAACTGGCAGAAGAAAAGTTTAAGTAGCTCTCAAGAGGCTTTGAAAGAGGTGGAAAGGTCGAGGACAACCTCTAAATAGCCCTATATAATGTTCTCCACTAACAAACTGTTCTGTCACTTCTGCTCCATGCTCAACACTCAAACTTAGGAAATTGTTTTCCCTTGGACACCGGTAGCAAATGTGTCTAAGTAACCCAGCCATAACTTTGAAAGTGGCTCTGACATTGTTTTTATTCTTTTTAAACTAAGAAGAAGAAAAAATTAAGAGTTCCACGCACTGAGCTCACACTGAGGTCAGTGGAAGCTCTGTTCAGAAGACATTATACAGCCTTGTTCTAATATTTAGGTGTCTTTTTTTTAAACAGGATGAGATAGAAACAAATCAAATAAATGGATCGCGAAAGGAGTTAGGTTTTCAGTACCACTGAAAAATTCTCTCTCATATCATACATAAAATGTTACATTAAAAGAAACAGAATGTAAAATAATATTAAATTCCCCTGGTCCTCTCCTTATAACTTCTTCTTTACAGACTAAGATGACTCCTCTTCCCATGGAGTTGTGAAGTAAGCAGTAAGTGACAATGGAAATTGAACAAAGTTGGCTGTAAATAACTATGGTCAAATAAAAGGGGCTAGCATACAAACATCTACCACTTATAAAATGCCTTTCTCCTGCAGAAAAGTTTGCAGATGTGCCTTTCCTCCTCCCTGGATAACTGGCAATGGAATAAATTCTGCCTCTGATACACTGATGATAGTAACTCTGCCTTACTTGACTACATGTTTCTGATTTGGTCAATAACCCTAGAAAATCTCCAAAGAGTCTTTCTGCAAAAGCTGAGGGGCTTCTTTCTGGGAATCAGAGGCATACAATCATAGCAGACACAATTAGCCATTAGAATAAAATTAAAATTCAAGCTGGTTTCTAAATGCATGTGGGCTGAGCTTATTCAGCCTGAACAAGGAAAAGCTTGGGAACAGCAAAATATTTTGGCCCTTGAATAGATTGATCGCACACACTCAGGGATCTTTTTTACATCAGACACTCTAAAATGTAATGAACCACTTTACTGTTGTTGGGCTTTATGAAAGATGGTTTATGATACAGTTCAAAATTAAATATTCAATTATACTACCTCCTTTCCTCTCCTACCTGAAAGCAGCATTAACAACCATGTAACGGAGAAGAATGTACTTCAATTTCATTAGATAAGCTCAAGAGAAGTCCTTGAGAACAAAGACTGGAATTTAATTATTTCACTATGTTTCATTTTTGTCTGCTGAATTTCTTTTTTCTTCTCTCCCCTGCCCCCTTCAAAGCATCCAGTAAACTGAATTGAATAAAGATATGAGCTCCTGCATCCTTATCCAGAGCTGGAACTTAGGGAAGACATCCTGTATATATGTTTTCATGTAAATTACTGTGCACATCATCATTTTTCATTCATATGGCCCCAGTAAAATTATTTGATTGGAGAGAGATCATCTGACTAGCCTATACCCCTGCCATCTCTTACATTTGAAGAGCTTAGATGGTGTGCATGTATGTGTGTGGATGAGGTGTGGGGGTGCAGGGTTGTGGCCAATGTTGGCTTTTGTTCCCGTCACTAATTTTTAAGAGATTCCATGAGAGAGTATGCTAAAATTTTGCCTTCAAGCCTTCTACATTTCACTGGCACAGGGCTCTTCCCTACCCCTGACTTACAGCAATAAAACAGCATACGGCATGTCAGCCAAGCTACTGTAACTGTCAGTGTGAGGTCATGCAAGGCACCCTCTTGTGCTCAAATGTATGATAAACTGCATCGCCTTACAGCAGACATGGATAGGGAAAATAGCTTAGCTGATAACAGTTTGTTAAGCCAATACACCTTGACTGTATGTTTGAGCCCAAATTGCCAGGAACATTGCCCTGCTTACTTTTATACCATCCTACTTTCTTCATCCTATTTCTAGAGTTCAGAACCTGTTGTAAAGAGGACAAGAAAACCGAGTGTTTAAAGTTGCACATGTTTATGAAGTAGATGAGGTAGGCTAAGCAATGGATATGGAAGCAATATACAGTGGTGAAAGAATGAGTTTCCAATTGGGAAAGGAGTCAGTGATTTCAAGCAAAAGCAGTGATGAAGGAAGGCAGCAGTACCTAAGTGACAGATGCAGTGAAAGTTGCACCTGCACAGTACTGCCTATGTCATCTCATTCTACACCCTTTTAAGCTGAGTTAGACAAGAACACTGGTGCAGCAAGAGCTGATGTCCTTGGCAGGAGTTAAGAAACTGCTTACTGTTCCTGAACTAATATAACTACAAGAGGGGCTGCAAACTGATCCCTCTTTGCTTTGCCACGCCAGCCTGTGTTGAACTTTCTGCTTCAGATCAATATCAGAGAACAGCACAGGCTGGCAGAGCCCTCAAAGCAGACTGCTTCTACAAAGAATATGGTCACACTCAGATCATTACTAGCAACAAGGCAGTGAAAAAAGACCTTTTAAAAATCTTCCTCCATTATACCCTGACTTACAGCACATTGTCCATATTGGGTGTGTATAAGATCTGGCCCTAATAGCTTTCCTAAAAGGAATTTAGAAACACTAACATACCATAAATGGCTTGGTGCAATATATATGGCCTTCACAAATATTTAAGAATAAATTTCAGAGGAAATACAAATGAAAATGACAGTTTATACATTTATGCTAGCAGCAGAGTCTCTACTAAAATTAACACTGTATGAGAAATATCTTTAAAGTTACCTATTGATTTCAGTTTCCTGCAGGACTTCCAACATAAATATTTTTTAATTTATCTGGCCTAAATAAGACTACTGGCAGGTTTTTTGCTGAAGAATTTTTTTCTTTACATTTTTCTCTATTTGTTGTTTTCCTTGTCATTTATGATAAGAAAAAAAAATTCTAAAACATTTTCTTTGTTTTGTTCTGGAGGAGACTTATTCAGTATTTCAAGTAATTTTAAATACTCTTCATTAGTTTTCAAGACATGACTATATCTTTTTTTTTATGCTATTTTATCTATTTCTTTTGCCTTATGGTAATAAAACAATTTGATTAGCTTTACTTCTTCTAGTTTCACATCAGTAGGAATATCCCAGAATAGTTTAGTCCATGAACCAGTGGAAGAAAGGAAGAGAAAAAAAAATATCTCAACACATTTTCTATGCAAGGTGGCCTGGATTTTTAGTTTCTGCTTTGGCTGGTATGTCCTAAAATAAATTAAAACTCTGCAATTAAGTTTTAAGCCCTGAAATTTATTTCTACCATCAAGAATTCAATACCAGTAAGGAGAATAGGTTGCAGAAACTGCCTTAAATATGTACACAGTTCACTTCAGATGAGTATCTACGCTTTTGGATGCTTATTTGAACTGAGGCTGACCTCTGAGTATTTGGAGATATGCCTGTCACTGCTTTACAAACACAAGTATAATAATAAAAAGGCAAATTGAATCAGAGGTATAAGGCAGTAATGGCAATGAATACAAGAAGTAGGAATATGCATCAGAACCACATAAAGGATGTTTTTTAAATGGTCCAGCTACTTGTTCTGAGGAGGTATTGCTAGTGTAAGTGAAAAGCACTTATATTGTCAAAAATTGGAATGCAGCCCAGATACACAGGGATGTGTTCATCTTGTCATTCAGAGCCTTTTCTATCAGACACCGACATTATCCAATCCAAAGGATAGCAAATCCATTCCTGCACATGACTTTTACACTCCAACCAGAAAGAACCACAGGAAAATATTGAATTTGGACTTAATCTTCTTTTTCTTTGATTTGCCAGGTATTTGCCAGGTAAGTATTTGGCTATGGCATTCTTCATAAGTGATTTTTTTGAAAGAATAAAGTCTTACAGAGAATTTCCTTGTTTCATAAGTCTGATTAATTCAATATGTAAATTAGACATTTGGGAAAAAATATATTTATATAAAAATAAATATATATATGCTTCTTACTGAACTAAGGTAATTCTTCAGAGCAAAAACTTTCATTTTCTGACACTATAAGGAAACAAGTTTTGATGTCTGAATTGCCAATGAGTTTACTGGGACTAGATTATATCATTACAGTTGAGGCAAAGAGAAAAGATAACATAAAATTTAAGGCTATTGTGAGAACATGCATGTTTCTTCAAATCTAATTCACCTATTACATGCCATTCTCACAGGCATTGTAAATTGCCAGTCATTTTCCATCTTGCGATTTTGGGATTAAATTATGAGTTGAAGATGGATTTAAAAAAAAAAAACAAAAAACACTACAAACCCAAGGTATTACAAATCCCAATATTGCCATTTGATAGCATCTATAAACAAAGGAAATCATAAGTTTAGGATGAAATGTGTAAACAGAAAACAGCATAAAGGTGACTAGAAACAGTCCAAAATAGTATATAACAAGATTTATGGAAGAAAGTCACGAGGAAGTCAAAATACTGCTTAAAAATTAAAACACATTCTGTGGCAGGCAAAAAAACCCTAACAAGATGGATGTTGAAACAGAGGTCACTAGACCTGTGAACAATAGAATGTATCAAATTATAAAGTTTGCGAAGTCTACAAGAATATTCATAGGATTCATAAAGCAGAGGACAAACAAATAGTTTACCAATTCAAATTAATCCTTCAGAAAAACAATGGGCAGTACTGTAAAAACAGATTAGTAGATTATAAGCATGAAAATGAATGGGATATTCACTAATTTAAATAAGTTTGAAGTTACATTAGGAAAAAAAGTCATGCTAATAGAAGAAAAGGATGAGATTCCAAAAGTTAGAAAGTTAGAAAAGTTAGAAAGCTGTTCTTGCAGCTTGTTCATAAAGTACATGGAAAATATCAACTTAAAAAAAAAAAGTATCTAAGGGGAAGATGTTCTAATGCATTATAATCATCCCAAGTCTTCAATTTCATCAGAAGGGTACTTTTACTGCAAAGGACAGTATTATGTCAGAGACTGAGGTTATCTTCTAAGAGATAGTTTTCAGAATATAGAATAAGGTCAAGTGAATACAGGAGAGCATTTAAAGAACTCAGTGACTCTATGATTTATGCTCTTGTAAAGTTCAGAAAGCTCAGGATAAAGGCTAAAAGAGGAGCTGGATAGTCTTATGGTTTAGAAATTGTTGAATATGTACAAGAACCAGTATAATAGATACATCTGCTGATTAGTGAGGGAAAAGAGCATGGAAACCAGAATAATTAAATATGAAACCATGGAAAATTTCCCACAACTAGCAAGTGGAGAAGCCACAAGAAAAAATTAATAACTTTCCCATCATCAGATACCAGGTAGTTTCCCTTAGAAAAAATGCGTGCATGTGTGCAAGACCTCATCTTTTTGTAGTGCCAGTTGAATTGTCTAGCACAGAAGGTATTTTCTTGTTGAATAAAACTACTTTAAGATGCCTTGAAAGGCAGCACAGCCTATAGATAAGATGCTTACAGGAGAAAATAATCATTAGAATCATAGTAATCATCTTGAGACTGACACCAAACTGTACCTGTCTACTTACAAGCGTTTAAGCTCTTATTATAATCAATGCTTATTATAGGCAATAAAGTGTAGAGAGCAATTCAGTTGATCAGCAGGTTTTGGAAGAACTGAATTGCTCACTGGGTTCCACTGACTGTACTATTCAGATCTGCAGTAAGAACTTAGGCACAAAGTACATGTGCAGCTACCTACAAGTAGACAAGACCATTTCAGTGTCCAAATCTCAAACCAAATCCCACTGGCAGACACTAGAAAAAATAAGGGATGCATAAAAGCATCAGTACTATGAAAGGATGAAGGTTCCCTCAGAGATATCCAATGCACTACAGCAGCAGGTATTTAGAATGAAAAGAGTAGTTTAAGGAAAAAAAATTGAGTATGCCATGGACACTATGAAAAATGTGCTTTAGCCTCAGTGCATCTATGTGGAATATTTTGGGTTTATGCTAATTGAAACTCAGTTCAAACCATTTACTGCCATTAGCAAGGATGGGGATGGAAGTACCAATGGAAGTCTGAGTCCCACTCATCGTTTTGTGAGATGTTCTTCTCAGTTCTTCTACAGTGGTGGTGGTTACTGCACTGGAAGATGGGGAAACAAGGGTGACAAGATACTCAGAGGAAAGGAAACAAAGAGGGGAAGAAGAGGAAGATCAAATAGTGAAGATGCCTCATGACAGCTTTTATTGCCATTATCAAAAACTGTCTAGTAACTATTTTGGCATAGAAGACGAGAGGTTATTTTTCCCAGATACATAGTACGATTGAGAATTTGATACAATAGGGGATGGAGTAGAAAGAAGGCTGAAAGTTGTAAATGTACTGACTAGATAACAAATTAAACAAAAGTACGTGGAGCAAAGTCTGCAGCTACTTTGTTTCATGTCAATAGTTGAAATAAATAAAATAATACCAAAATATCTGTGGCTTGGAGTGACTAAACTGCTGCTGAAGATGTGCCAATGGAATAGAATCACAAGTTAATTAAGGAGGTAGTGCCACAATGGTATTTTCTTTAGTTGCTATCATCACTTTGATAAGAAGCTCAAGTACTAGATGAGTTTTTGGTGACAAGTCTGGCAAATCTTAAGGTATTAAGAAAACTGTATTAAAAGCAATAGCTGAAAGTTATATATTGGGAATTGAAATAGAATGGATGATTACACCTCATACTGAACTCAAGTGAACAATCATATTAAGTAATTACTTAATACTTGGATGGTGCAATTCAAAGGACAGTGTCCACATCAGTGGAGAAACAAAAATGAACCCTTCTGGAAGCTAAGAAGTAGATAAAAACCACAACTCTTAGGTTACATGATAAAATCTTGTCTGCACACACACAGAGTACAGACAGACTACAGCAGATGGGGGAAGTCCGAATAACACCCTACCTAGTTCCATCGAAAGGGACATCAGCCTACTGAAGGCCCATCACCACAATGATAGTGTTGAGGTTTTAGTTAAAAATTACACTATGTGTAAGCATAAGGCTGCTGATGTTTTATTTAGGCATAGGCATTTGATGAAAAGTAGGTTCAAAGTCTATATTTTATTAACTTTGACTGGCTTGGGAGGAAAGCTGTAGATGATAGTTTTCAGCATTTCCTACAAGTGACACCAGTGATTCTGTGGCATAAAGCTCATTTTACACAAAGCAGATAAACTGGGGTTGAATCCACCTCATTTAATTTTATTCATCTAAAAGCTAAAGAAGCTTTCTTAGGGTCTGCAGATTACGGAGCTTTTTTAGGATGGGTGGAGTCATCCTCTCCTTCCCTCATCAATCATAGAAGCTCCAACAAAGCAGCTGATTTTTAAAGAGCTAAATTTGCAATCAATACCTCCATTAGAAGCTAGATACAGAATGAAACAGATTTGTCAATGTACTTGCACTGTAAAGGCTAAGATAGGACTCATATGCCAGGTCATCTTTCTGTGGGTGCTCTTGTCATTACTGCTGCTGGGCACAGAGTGAAGTTAATTGCCACTAAATAATCTATACTAGTGTACAGTTTAAATGATAACATAAAAATCCTATGAAAATATGATGTATCTGCCTCTTTTCTTCAATAAGTGCATTCAAAAAGAAATTAAAAGTACCCAACAAAACAAAATGCCCTTAATAACATGCTTTAACTTCTGGTCAGCCCTGAAGTGGTCAGGCAGTTGGACTAGATGATCACTGCAGGTCCCTTCCAACTGAAAATATTCTATTCTAAAAACCAAACCTCAAAACCAACAAGAATGCTTTTTTTCCAGGCAAATAATTTGGGATATACTGTGTTACAGAATTTAGACTGTGCATGGACCTTCTGCGGTATTAAAGCCTGATACATAGCATCCTGGACAACCATCACAGTATTCTTTCCTAAAGGCAAGTTTCACTGCAATATTAGTATTTGACCCTACTACTCCTTTCAGAATAATGTCATGATTTAATGTTCTTTAGTCTGTTTACTTTCTCTTCCCCCCTAACTTATACCAATTTATTCTCAGGTCAAAACTAGTTTTAGCTGCAGTTAGTTCTTGGTTCTACTCCTGTTCCCATCCCTCCACTTCTATTTTTTATGAGATTGTGGTCACACTTAAAGATATGGCCAGTTTTCTTGTTCCCCATCCCTAAACATTGTTTGCAATTCTCAGCATACAGGTAATTGTCATGATTTTTTTAAAATCTTAATAATGCATTGACATCACGATGTAATTTGGTGTAAATGGTTCTCACTGTGTCTCAGTTGCTGAACTTGTGAAAACGCATTAAAACAATTTGTTCATAGAAAATCATGGGGTAAATAAGATGCCCTTTTTAATGTCTACAAATACATCTCATTTACTTTCTTTAAGGCAAAGTTAGTATGAACACAGAAAGCAAAGCACTTCTCCCATCTCTAGTGGAGGTAAAGTATTTTGCATTGACATTATGAAACTATACCTATTTTAAGCAAAAATAATTCTCTTACCTCATCAAATCAAAATGGAATTGCTTTTCATTTTGGTCATCTTCACAGCTTCTCCTCTCTCCCCACCCACCTTTTTCCCATACTTCTACATGTCCCCCTTGATTTTGCTGAACAGCGCTAGACAGATTTCTGGCTCCATTGATGTTTTTCTTCATGTACAGGCTTTCAGATATAAACACTTCACTAAGAGCAAAGCTCACACAAAACATAGCTACCTGCACCTACATTGTGCCTAAAGAGGTAAATTGGAACGGACAAAGGTGAGGGCTAGTGATGAATACACCTGGGCAAATTCTTTCATCTTCTACTACAAAGTCTGTCTGCCACCATAAAATGAACAGCTGAATAACTTATATTTGATTATATAATTCCTCTCATTTCAGGAAAAAAGGGTAAAAAAAAGGATTTTGCATATAAAAAGGATTAAAAGTTCATTGATTTTGATTCTACTATTGCTTGAAAAGAAAAATATCTGATCCTACCTCTTCACAGGCGGTCCTGAAATCCATGTGCTATCACACAGCAAGTGATATTTGTCTAAAATGAAGAGAAAGATTTCATTAGAATGAAAAAGATACTGCGAAACATAAAAGTTACCTGTCTGAGCTGAGCAACTGCACTTCTCTTTGTTAGGTCCAGTTATAGTCATTGCTTAAAAAGAGAAATGATCAAAGTTGCAACAGGATTAGGAAGTGTAAGGTGTTAGAAGTTGTTCCTGGTTCTTATAAAGTACACAACCCAGTTTCATTGAATATAATCAAAGGAATGATTATGTTCCCACAACCTCCTCCCTTCCACAGGACACTCAAACTTACTTTTCTTATTGCAAGTGTAAATTTCTTTTTTTGTGTGTTTTGGGTTTTTTTTATCTCTCAAAAGTAAGAGTATACTGGAAAGTAACAGAAATTGAGACAATTAAGTGTTGGTCTTCAGAATATCCCCTCTCTTCTAAAAGACTGTTGTTTTTTCTTTTCTCCCCTAATTAAAAACCATGATGCATCAATACCTTTTGTCTCACATTTTATTAACATGCATAATCTCTCCAAGGAAGCCAGTGTCTTTTAACAGTGTGTCTACTTTGCAGAAATATTTATGAGCTGAAAAAACAAATGTTAGAAAAGTCAGGAATAAGTGTGAGTGCTGGCAAAATGTCACACCAAATCCTGTGATTATTACTTTGCCTGGCCTTTACCTAAAGTGTATTCATCCCAATGCACACTTATGCATTCATTTATTTATGAGATAAAGCCACTGGAACAGGCTGTTATCAGAGGATAATAACAGTGTCCTGCTGCTGGTTCTGCAATAGAAATACTCATGCATCAGCCAATAACTTTTCCAGGAAACACTTTCTGGGCAAACGTCGTGGTTTAACCCCAGCCAGCAACTAAGCACCACACAGCTGCTCACTCACTCCTCCCTACCCAGCTGGGATGGGGAGGAGAACCAGGAAAAAAGTAAAACTTGTGGGTTGAGATAAGAACAGTTTAGTAATTGAAATAAAATTAAGTATAATAATAATAACAACAACAACAAAAACAACAATCACCACAATAATAAAAGTAGTAATAACAATAGTAATGGAAATGAATATAAAACAAAGAGAGAGAAATGAAACCCAAGAAAAGACAAGTGATGCACAATGCAATTGCTCACTACCTGCTGACCGATGCCCGAGCAGCGATCCACCCCTCCCAGCTAACTCCCCCCATTTTATAGACTGAGCATGATCTTTTATGGTATGGAATATCCCTTTGGCTAGTTCAGGTCAGCTGTCCTGGCTACGCTCCTCCCAGCTTCTTGTGCACCTCCTCGCTGGCAAAGCATGGGAAACTGAAAAGTCCTTGACTTAGGATAAGCACCACTTAGCAACAACTAAAACATCAGTGTGTTATCAACGTACTAGGAAGAAAATTATCCCAGCCAAAACCAGGTGCTCACTTCCTGGGCAAAACAGTCATTTAATTCGATGGCTAGAGAAACAAAACCTGTAACAAAATCCTCTCCATCAAGCATTTTATTGCTATTCTGTATTAAATACATGCTTACAATTATTTGTATAAATATAGTACTCAAAGCTCCAACATAAAATTTGCCCCATTAGCCTAAGTTTAAAATAAAATTTAAAAACTATAGCTCACATAGTTCAAAAATTTAAGTCCTAATAATAATAAAACCTCTTAATCTCTTAATTAAGCCTCTTCATTTGTTTTGCTGCCCTGGATGCAGTTTTATTAAACCCAAGCACACACACACATACGAGGTTAATGTTCTGTATTTACTAAGCTCTGCCTGGTTCACAGCCTGTGCTCTAGACTAATTTCTAGCAGAGCTAGCCTAGGTTGGCTGGGTTACAATGCAGGGATTTCAAAGGGACCCATCATAATTCCTTCATTATCAGCTTTACAGGTGCACCAAGATCCAGTAAGGAACTATATCTGTAATTCTGCTCTCAAAGTGCTCATAAAAAACAAGGTCACTATTACAATTTTGACTTTTCTCTCTGGTGGGACAGTCAATGTGCAATGAAGTATGTTTCCTTGTAATTTTTATGAACTCTCTTTCCAGCTGCTGAGTAAGCTGAAATTGGAAAGAAGCTTTACTCACCTTAGCAAAGTATTCTGAGGACTTTTTAGCCTTCTGGAACTATAACTGTATTTATCTTTATAATATAAACTGAAGTACTGCACAGTATTCTCCTTTCTTGGGCCCTAACTGTATCAGGTCAGTAATTCCTACTGCCGTCAAAAGTGTATTCATGCATGTTATCTTCTGCTTTATTAATAAAAGTTCTGCAAAGTTTGGGTTTGGGCAATTTTGGTTCCACAGTCAGTGACAATTTCTCTTTGGTTCCTTTTTAGCTACATTTTTATCTAAATCCTACCTAATCTAGGTAATTTACACAACTGAGTATTACTCCATTTTCTTTTGTTGTTTTCATGTATTATGCATTTATTTACTTATTTCAGAAATACTTGCATTACCACACAGAAGAACAGCTTCGCAGCATCATAGCTGATTGTATATGCAGCTCATGATCTAAAATAACTTCTAATTCTGCTCAGATAATAATTTAGCAATCTTATGAAGCTTCACATGAATACCAAATTCTTTATGGAAAAACCCTTTGAAACTCTTTTTAACCCCCCCCCCCCCTTTTAAACCCTTTTAAAAAACCCAACATTTTAAACACCACTGCATTAACTCTAGTACGTTTAAAATTATTTCTGAAAGGCAGAAGCCATAGTTCTCTGTCCTGTGTCTTGAGGGCTGTCATGGCAAACAAAGCCCTCAGCCTTCAGAGAGAGAGTCCTCAAACTATAAATATTGCCTCCCACTACCTGTTGATACTTGATGAATCTACCTGCCAATCACCTTGGTGATATTTCCTTTTTTCCCCTACATGCTAAATTACAAATAGGTAAAATAAAATATACAACAAATACTCTCCTGACATCCATGTCCTACTGAAATAAGTTGTCTTGTTCCCACAGAAAGGTTACACACAGAGTATACTCTGGGAAAGCTGGCTAGAGGCAGTTTTTCATGACCTGTGACAAGAGCTTTTACTATTAAAATATTGTCTAAAATGTAAACCTGGAACTACATAATTCTCAACACAAAATCATACTCATTGCAATGAGTGTACTTGTTTCTCAGGCATTCAACAACTCTGTTACTAATCTTTGCAATATAGCTGCCACTGCTTCTGTATCCCTCTATTTCCTACCGATTCTCATCTGCAGCTGCATGCAGAAAATTTAAGCCCATTATCAATGTTCTTTTCCTGACTACCAGCAATTTTACAACACTTGATATTTTAGAAACAGTACATAGAAGGTTTCATTACAAAGTGCAGTACCTCATAAATCAGCTCAGAAATGTCATTGTTTCCAGTATTTCCACCCCAAATAAACACTCTAGATGATTAAATTACAGGAATACGTATCATGCATTATGCAGAAATTTTATGATCTTATGCTGGTAAAATGCCCCAATGATTAGTAATTGTGTCCTCCTGTAATACATGAAAAAAAGGCAGAAAATATAAAACCAAGTAATTTTAAAAACAAAGCATTTGTAAAATTATGAACTGTGAAACCCACTGCTGACAGATGTCCCTGATCAGCCTCTGGCTAACCTCTGCAGCCCCCTTATCTCCAAATCACAGCCACTTTCACCGGAGCACCTTTCCAGCTCTCCTAGGAGCTTCCTTCAGTCTCACCTAGACAGCCCAACGGTTACCAGCCCACATTCCCCTTCAGCCCCAATATTTGATTTTTTTTTTTGCCCCTCCCCACCCTTAGGTTGCTGTGGGACAAACTGTGCTCCAGAAGGTGAGAAAGGAGCTGCCTGTGGCTTTGAAGGGAGGAGGTGCAGAGGAACCAGCAACAGCGTCAGGACAGAGTAGGGTGTGAAAGCACGGTGGGAGGCATGAGCAGCGTGCATTACTCAACGAGAAAGAATGGCTCCAACAGCAGTGAGGCTTCCTCTGAAAGGGTAGGGAACCACTGCAGTCAAAGATAGGTAAAGAAGCAAGCTTTGAAAAGTTACTTTCCTTCCTTTCAACTTGATTTGCGATCTGCACTTCCTCCAAATCTGAGTTACCAAACTCACTTAGCTCATCTCTGCTGACAGATGGAAAGGAAGTAACATGACAGACAGGTTGGGAACAGAATTTGACACCCCCTTGACAGAACAAGCAGTTATTCAATACTGAAGAAACATTTACCGAGCAGTATTATTACGGCATTTGTGTTCTAAAGGGAAATCAATGGCTAAAACATAACGGTAAAGTTGAAGGCTATGGCAGCCCTCAGAGACGAAGCTTCATTTAGGATAATGCACTGAGCACTTGAGCTATGCTCTGATCTTCTTATAATAAATCAGGTCATATTCCAGTGGTATAATAGATGTAATTTCACAAAGTACTTCCGTGACTGAATACTCCAGTACACTTAATAAAATAAGATACCAAACAAAAAGAAAATTTCATGTGCATGCAACAGTAGTAAGAGACACTTTGTGGGAATACCACAAGCCAAATAAAATACTATTGAAGCAGTAGCAGGAAACACTTCATTCTCAAGGTTACCGGTGCAAGGTAAGAATACAGTATGGCATGCACAAATAACAAGTTCATGGAGAAATGATGTATTATCAAATGCAATTTAATTTAGCATATGACATCACTGCAGCTTGTATACTTACTACTTGCTGGAGGTGAGCCACAAGAAATTCTTATTATCTGAGAACCATCTGAATTGCTAACTGTGAAACAGACTAAACCCATGTGTCAAAGGCACAAATATCAGATCTGCAACTAACTATGATAGTAGTTCACTACTAAACTTCATGTTTACCTTTTCAAGTCCTTCTCCTGCCTCCATTCTTACCAACATCTTTTGTGCTCTACATTTTGGAGATGTCTGAAGGAAATCACATCTGTCATTTTTGTGTGTGTTAGGAAATGAAACATGCACATTTGTAACTCTGCAGGGGCTTTTTTTTTAGCAATAATTTAAAAAAAACCCAAACCCATCTCTATCATAAATAGGGAAAAAAGGCTTAGAAATTATCCTTACATGTAGCATAGCTAGTCCTTTGTGCTTTAAGGGATAGAAAAATATTTTGGGGAAAAAAGAGGCATACTTTAAGTGCAGATTCCATGAAGGCATATTCATTCCATCCAGTTTGCCACTGGAAGAGTGGTCAGAGTTATGCAGACGGCACAGTAAATCAAAGGAACAGCTTAGTAACCACAGATTAATAAAACCCTATTCAGTTTCTGTTTTCCAGCACACTTGAATTATATTTCATTTGAACACTGAGTTACTTATGTTCAGTTAACATAATGATTTTTAATAATTTATGATAGTAACATATTGGACTTATCTGGTGAAAAATTTCTCAATGAGTTGGGAACAGATAGTCTCTAGATCCAAACACAGCCTCATACTTCCCTCACAGAGTTCAATACATGAACGGGGAATCCGCATATCCCTTGCACAGAATTACGTAATTTATAATAAATAAGAAATTAAGTTGAAAGACACTCATAAAGCTGGAGGGCCCTATGCTGCACATCCTTCAATCTACCTGATAGTTCAAGGACTGAGATGAACTTTGAACTGAGCAAAGTTGTGCACTTCTTTGGCAGTGAGGAAAATAATTGCTTGACAAAGCTTTTTAACAAAATGTCCAGCTCTTAGCAGAGCTATGCTTCAAAAGAATTGAAGTTGGCAATTAGTAGCTAACAAGGTTTTTAACGTTTAATTCATTTTACCTTGGTTAAAATGAGAATATTTACCTGCCAGTCAAAATTTATTATTTTAGTTGCAAGCATTTGTAATCAGAAAGCTCAGTTAAGGATTCACTGTATAAACATCAATTGTTTCAAGAATCAGTGAGCCACAAGCAGTATTAAAGGAATGAATGTATCTTGGACTTCTGTTTGTTTATCCAGTACTGTTTGCACTAACAATTATCTAGTGCCCCCAGAACAAACACCCACAAAATGATTTAACGAGTAACCCAGTCTGTTCTGGCTTGGCAAAAGCAAACTGATGGAAATGGCAAAATAAAAACCCAACACAACATGTAATCTTTCAGAGGGAAAAAGCAGTATTACAGGAGAATCATCTGAAAATGTTGAGGTTAAATACCAATGGGCTGCTACTGCATGCCTTTATATGAAATGCTCTATGGAAAAATGAAACAGGAAAGTTTGGCTTTGGGTTAAAGCCTGGAATGTTGCTAGAAAAAAAATCTGTGTCTGATCTCTCGCTTTTCCAATGATACCTTTTGGTGATTCACTAGAAGTGTCTGAATATAATTACGTACTTAATTTCAAAGGGAGAGAGTGCAGATGTCAGAGCCCAAGCAGGGACTAAATGTCTCCTTATTCTTAACTGCTCTGGGGGCTGCATGAACGGTTTCATGATTTAGACCATTTCACAGTTTTGCCTAAATAACAGTGCCTTGTATCAAAGACGAACAGAAGTTCTCCTCTGACTATCTGGCACTGCAGTCTCATTTTTCTCGCCATTAGCTCTCAGCACAGAATTTCCTTACAAAAAAGATACTGGGATTTCTCTGCCAAGGCAATTGTTTCCCAGTTAAATATAAATTTCATGCTTCTGGCATTATGCCTACTGCTAATAGTTTGGAATGTGACTTCCCACATCATATTGCATCTTTTGATTTCACTTAAGTAAAAAAAAAAAAAAAAAAAGCAATGTACCAATCTCCTAAAGGAGGTAAGGAAATACATTAATGGTTATAAACACTCAGGAGATTTTGATTTGCAAGGTTCTTGGGAATTGCTTGGATACCTAAGTAAGCTAAAGACAGGAATGCTTCCACTTCTTCAAATACTGAGCATGCTTTTTCAAATTAACAAGCAGGTAAGATAATACTTAATGACAAGGTCACAGTTTAATGTAAGTTTTCTCTTTCCTTTACCCTCAGTTTAGGACATTTATTCAAAAGTTAATATAATAAACCACACATTTAGTCCTGTGAGGTCCAGAGAAACTAGACTTCAGAACCATGTGGTAATAACTACATTTATATATATTTAAACAATCATAAAAGTTTCTAAAATTTTCCTATGTGAGCAAAACAAGTTGGATTGATACAAACGAAGATAAATGGATTCACAAATAGGGAAGTGCAAAAAATCAATAGGACCACAAATTGAAATAAGCGTACAAAATATTTTTGAGTTTTATATATCTACAGACCAAGGTGGTAAAATATACTTAGTGAAATTGTTTGGGCTAAATATATTTCTTTAGGAACTGGATTCTGTTTTCACAAAACTCAGTCACAAAATCCCCACTAATCCTAGCTCTGCCATTTCAGTTTCAGACTAAAAAACCATGAATGCAATACCAGCACATAATTTATATTTCCTCACTGATAACATGACTACCTCTCCATTTCTGTAGACAAGTGTAGCCCTATTGACTTAAAAATATTGTTTAAAATTAACTGCTGTTTAGACTCTAGCCTGCCATATTCTTTGGGCAGTGTTTTAGATGTGTGTATTACAGGACACTTGTATAAAAGCATTTATGATTTTAGCAAAAAATATGGAAAAAACCCCAGTGGAATACAATGAATGGAATGAAATGGAATACAATGAATAAAACCAATGGAATTTTTAGAAGGTCTCATCCTTTCAGAAATTCTTTAAGTGCCTGTATCCACTTGGCATAAAAGGACATTTTTACTTGCTAATGATTACATGAGTGTGGACAGTGTAATCCATTAATGATTTTCCCTTTAATTCCCCAAAATGGAATAGTATTATAATGTCATTTAAAAGACAAAAAGTGGTTTAAGTCCTAAGTACAACAACATGGCATACCATTTTAAAAAAAGCTAATTTTTTTCTGGTATGCTTTGACTATCAGTAAATGGAAATAATATAATACCATATATTTATTTGAGATTTTCAGATCCTGTACAAATAACTGATATATATATCTGTATATATGCACGTGTCAGATCCAAAATTAACTGCAGAAGGTCTTAATGGAAAAATAATCACTCACAGTGAAATTTGAAAAATCTGTATTTCCCACAGATGACACAGTGTAAAAATCCTGCTTAAAAAAAAATCAAAATAATAGTGTACAATGAATAATGAAAATTAAAACCAGATTAAATGAAGAAGGGGCATGATACCAGGCTTAGTACAGAAGTCGTCCATTGAATCAACTGAATACAAATATGGTTTACTTCCAGTTTACAAGTGTATAAACTAGCACATATTTCCGTTTTGTTAATTGACTGAAATGTTTCCCATATACCAAGGAAAACGCAAACCAGAATTTCTCAACAGATATGACACCATTTCTGCTCATATGCTACATTGTGAATCACAAACTCTAGCATGTCTTAATAGAGCTTGAACTAACAAGATAAGCATAACTGAAAGAAATGACAAAATCTAATCTCAGAGAAATTCAGAAGTTTCATTGACCTCAATGAAAAAAAAAAGACAAGTAATTTTAAATGGTTACAGGATAAAAAAAAAATAATCCAAGTTTCATTTGGAAATTCATAACCAAAACCATATTTGATTTTGACCTTTCCTCATTTTGATGGGATTGAAATTAGTTGAGTAAGGTCAAAACATTTTCATTCTATTTTATATTTTGTTTTTATGAAATGATTCATATTATTAAAAAGAATATTCCTGTTCTACACTCACAAAATAAAACACTGTGTTATATTTTAAATTAGCAGGTTATATATCACAATGTAATAAATTTGTAATTGCTTTGAGATAGAGCAGTGTCAGTGTTTTAAGATGCTTTCCTGTTAGGTCCATTGGTGTGAATACAAGTCTTGTTCTGGATTTGTAGCAGAAGCTCCCAACCGCTTCAGATAGAACTGGATACCTTGTTGGGATGGGGTGTCAAATGCAACAGTGAAAGACACTAGACTTTATGGTAACAAAAATCACAACAGTCCAAAGAAAAAAACTGGTATCATTTAACTTTCAGTGTTTGTTTTCATACTGATATTTGAATTGGAGATTGCTTTCTACTTAGTAATTACCATCATCACTGGTTTTGCAACTGCTAGCCAGTTTTCTCACTGATAACTTGGAAATGGAATTGGGCTATCAGGAGTAAAAAGGTTTGGGGAATATGCCTGGAAGCTACCTAGGAAGATGGGCAGAGAAGCAGCTTGAGAAGCTGTGAGATAACACTGACTCAGTGCAAGCTGGCAGAACAGAAGAAACCAGGTATACTTATTTTTGTTAAATCAACACTCTTTGCTGAGACACAGAACTTAAATGACTAAACTCTGGTACCTGAATCACCTAGGTGAAACACCAGAGAACAAGACAAATTGGAGATTATAGCAGAAAGACTCCAGATTTCTTATTTAAAGTGGACTAAGGAATCTCTGTGTTGTACTGCAGCTTAGACAAACTGTGTTGTTTCCTGTGTCAGGTCCTTGAATGTCACTGATTTTTCATAGGCTTTTTTCTTCTTCCTCACCTAAAGTATGAACTTACAGATTTTCCATAAATAACCAAGTTAATCACAAAAAATGCAAGGAATAATTTGAAAAATTGATTGATTTAAATTAATGTGATTAAGTGACCGTTTGACAGCTTTAGACTGAAGTCTGAACTGCAACTCAGCTTCTGCTACCAGGTCCTGTAATCAACAGTGGCTTTCCCATCTAAGAATTCCTGTGACAACAAGCATGCACACACTTCCAGTGGTCACCATTAAAAACTGCATTTGTCATCTCTGGGACAGCATAGAGAGCCCCAAGGTTCGTTGCAGTTGCTGCTACAGTGTTGCCTTATCTGCAAAGTCACTTATAAAGACTACCCTTAAACATTAATTTTCCTCAGGTTAAGGTAAAAAAAGGTAACCTATTTCGAATAGTTGCCAGTGAAGGAAGGCAGAATAATACTGTGCATGAACCAGGGAATTCTAGTCATCAGAGATATCATGGTCATGGCTTGCATAGTCTTCACCACACTTCTCTTTTTTCAGAGCAGATACTTCTATACAGAAGAATTCAGGACTTATGGAAAACAAACACCAATAACTGGGCTCAAAATTAATCAACATAATTAGATCTTCCACTTGAGTTTTTATACGATTGCAGCAAAAGCCTCTTTAACTCCTCTCGAATCCAGAAAGCAGGAATTTGTAGCAGTACTGTTGTAATATCATCAAGTCAAGTTTATTTATTGTCAGAATGTTCCTGCAGTAGTACATTGTCAAAATGTATAAAAAGAGAACTTGAGATATGCAAAATATGTCACATAGGAAAACACAGCACTTTAAAGTACTGTAAAATTAAAATAAACAACATTAAGTAGCCAGTGAGAAACACTTAGAGCTAATCAGAAAATATCCCTCTGAGAGCAGCACCCCTCACCGAAAATCTTTCTGTATGGGACTGGATTGGACTGGGATGCTGAAATGGTCATCCCAGCTGTCCATACAGCCCTCTCCTGCAGGTTGTTAATCCTGCCATAAGGATATAGCAGTAAGTTGCAAAGAAACACCAACTACAGCCTGCTCCACTTCTAAAAACTGTGGTTGATTCAGACAAACACTGGCTAGTGGTAAAATGTGCTGGTCCAGGAACACTGAGCTGCCACACAATGATACCTGGGCAGGGCAGACGTGGGTGGACAGCTATAAGTGCCATCCCTATTTAATCAGTCACCTTATGGGAATTACTCATTTCAGTTATCTCATTTTCTACCTAATTGACTACTATTCAATTTAGATTTTACTCAATGTGTTCTTGAGCTCATTGAGAGCCAGGATGCCCCAAAGTGAAAGTTGTAAGAATTTTTCTTTGTAAAGTCTTGGACACACTCATGATGCAATCTGATTATAATAGGGGTGGGACTAATATCAGTAACTCCTTCTATGATTGTCTTTCACACTCCACTAAATGCAGATGAGAGCCACTAAATGTAGATGAGACAAGATGATGAAAATTTGAACTGTACAGTCAAGCAGACTGGAAGATGCTGAAGTCATGTTGAAAAAGTGTTTACCAGGAATAGAATAAGAAGAATGTGGAAGGGAATCTGAAACTTGGTAGATCAGCAGAAAGGAGATAGGGTAGGCCAAACTGAGGAAGCTTTTGGGCCATGGGCAAGTTGAGGGATGAGGAAGAAGAAGACAACCTTCAGGAGACTGAAAATGAAAGTCTGCAACCTCCATAGAGTACTTGCCTCTAGAGAAATGTACCCCAAAATCAGATCAAAATTCCATAGGCATGGTAGCGTTACACCTGTTTTACTGTACAGAATACTAAAATTAAGCAACATCAGCAAATTTATTGTATATATTGTTAAGCTGTTAGTATGGACCCTCATATGGGTTTAGTCCATGCCAGATAGTACTCTCCAAAACAACAGGCTACATGATTCAGGAGTTAGTATAAGGACCATTCTCAATAGGCAATTTTCCCACAGCCACCCTACTTCTGAGGATAAGGCAGTTAAATACCATGGATGTAGCCTGTCTTATGCAACTACCTTCAATGCCAGAAGCCAGTTTCACTGATAATGATAAACATAAACTAGGAGCTTCGTTGTTTGGAAACTCACAAGAAGTGGCAGAACATTACAGCTGGTACACTAGCTCAAACGACAGCTCTAAAGCTTCCAAGCCTATCCGTGAGAGTATCAGAAGATACTTCATTATGGGTTACTTTTTATGTGAACTTTTTTTTAAAGTGGATTCCAGTGGAAAATTTAGATTGTGATTGTGTAATTGAAACTGAGTCATAGTTTATACATGAAAATATGATGGCTTCAGTTTGCATAGCTATGCTTAATTCAAGTATTTTGTAACTTTTAACTTACTTGGAAGATTTTAAACATGAGTCTTGAAATCAAATGGGACTCAAGTTTAAAAAATTCCATTGATGTCTCCAAAACTCACAGGCATAGTAGGTGTACATCTATATTGGTAGACTAAACAGTACCAAAGCACTTCTGCACTTCAGACACAGTCACTAAAGCAAAGCAGGAGTTTTGCTCTTCCTTTTTACTTTCCAAGACTCTCAGTGAAGAGAGTAGGGAGAGGACAGAGTTCACGTCACAATTTCTTTAGTCACTTTAAAATCTATTTCAGGGAATAGAAAGGTTATAGTTTAAAGACTCCATCCCCTCACCCTGTGGGGATATGGAACTAGAGGGAGGTATAGGGCTCTTTTTTAGTATACTGTTCCCCCAAGGTAATAGAAGTAGGAAAGAAAATTCTGCAAACTATCCACAATGTGTGTGTGTTAATAAATGTAACACAGTGCCAGTCCAAGAAGACTGATGAAAGAGGAAAAAGCATTAAAAGGGGAGAGAGAAACATGAGAGAAGAGGGAAGAGATTGTTGAGAAGAAGGGCAAGGAAAGAAAAAGATGTGAAGGATGGGAAGATAGAAACATGTTTTTAAAAAATCATTTGCATTTCCCTATTACATACTATTTTTCAAAACTGTTCTATAAAAGTCAGCTTGATCAAATCCATATATACTAAGATAAATTTTATTTTTTTCATCAATATAAACATTTTGTTTGTTCCCCCTCCCCCCCCCCCAGCAGACCTGGGAACCAAAAGATTAAACTTGGAGAAAGAGATGTAAATGTTAGGGATAAGCTGACTATAAGCAGTAGTATTGAGAAGAGAGGGTCAGAGATGCATTAAGAGATACTTTCCTTACATCTTCAGTCACATGGTTATGTAACTGTGCTGTACATGAAAATCTTTTCACAAGATTACTAGAACTATCAAAGTTCATTGCTTGTGACATGCCTAATGAAAACAAATGACTTAAGTGCAGTTTTGGGTACCACCCGAATCACAATTGCTTAAAAGCATTCTTTATCAGTTTAGAAATACTCAAGTGAAAGAGAGATATGTGAAGAGAACAAGCTCTGTACAGAAGTCCAGTGACACACTGAATTAAAGCCAATTAAGTCAATGTTAGCACAACACACTGATGCAGGAAATGAATATGGGTGTTGTGGGGCTCTACGGCATGTCTGAGGATCTGGGATTTGGCAAACCTGTCACAAAGGAATGATTAAGGCAGGAAGCTCAGCTAAATTAAGATCATGCAGCAGAACAAAATACATGACTATTTTTAGAAACTGTTGACGTCCACATAGCCCAGGGAAAAGACTGGCCTCTTACTTTCAGTGTAAGTGACAGCAGTACCATCAGGGTAAGCTACAAGGACATACTGAGAGTAAATGGCAGACAAGTTAAATCTAAGACATATACAGGACAATGTGAAATGATGGCTTAGCAGAAGTTCTGTAAACTTCATGTCAAGGACTCGGCTGCCCAGAGTCCCCAAAATAAAAGGTCTTTTGCCAGTCAACAAACATGCCAAAGTGCAAGTTAGTCTAGGAAATCCTGGTATCAAGCAGCTTTACCTGAGCTTGAAACTATATAAGAAAAAAACAATTTGTGAAGTATAAATACTGATATTGAGTGGGATTCCTTTGGGACGGTTCTAGCTTCAGAAGTGTTGTTCTAGACTTGTTGTGTCTGTGATACTTGATCATATTTTAAAAGAATTCTTCACAACGCATAACTGACTGAGCCTGATTTAAAAAGAAGTGGAAACTACAATTCTAAAGAAGATATTAGAGGGTGCTTCACTCTTTGGGAAATGCTTCTCCTTTGAAAATTGAGATTTCTTTTGTGAGCTGCTGATATTACCTCTCCTGGCAACAGCACAGCTTCCAGGTTCTTGTATTTCTTCATGGTTTTAACAGCCATCAGCCTCTGTTTAAAAAAATGGCTCACTCAATGAGAAATATTTAAGTTTCTTGCTGTTTAGACCAGTCCAAAGCTTATGTTTCTTTTTTTCTGAGTATTGCATTCCTGCTGTAAAAATAGCAGCAGTTTTCAGGCAGCAGTTTTAACAATCATTAACAGTCAACCTAGAAAATATTGTGAGAGTCCAAAAGTATTGCTATGAGAATTTGTAACCTGCAGCTTGAACATGAGCATGATTTGGGAGAGATCGTAAGGACTGATAACTAGTAAATATCCACTAAGTTTTTCATTCACAGTTCTTTTGGATTCTTAGAATCAGGTGGTGGAAGAAATAGAAGATAGAGGACACATTTGTTAAAAACACAGGAAAAAAACCCCTTTCATTACTGAATTTTATTTCTTTAGAGATGACATGTTAGTAGTTCAAAGGATAAAAAAGAAATGTCCTTAACACATGCAGTCACATGGTCCTCTACTACCTCCTCTAACTTTTAAAGGAGACTGTCTTAGAGAAAACCAATTGACAATCTGCTGCCATAACTGCAGTATAATGTTTGAGAAAACAATAGGCACTATCTTCTTGATCCTGGTACAGATAACTTGATAACTACAATTATTGCAAAACTGTGTTTTTTCCACTTTCAAAAACAAATCCCTCATAGTGTGGTAGGGTCATGAAACTGATCATGCCAGTCCTTGCACGGACTGGGATCACTGTCTTCACAAAGTCTGAAACAGCCAAGTACCTGAGTTTTTCCTTTACAGTCCATCTTTAAGTTCAGCTTAAAAAAATTAAAAGAGGAAGGAAAGTAAACTCCAAACCAGTCTCTCCTCAGTCTGAAGTTTTCAGCAAACTTCAGTTCTGCTCAGTATCCTCTAGTAAAAATACCAGAATAGCCTATAAATAACTAGCTTCTTTTTAAAGAGTAAACCCTGCAATCCCACCTTTCATCATCTGGGATCTGAAGTGTATGCTCCTTCTAACTTTCACTTCAACTGAGCTGGGTTTCTCCCTTACTGGATTCTCCCTTTATTCCTACTACACATGACAAGTTATGGTGAGGTGAGGTCATATGAACACACAGGAACATCTCTTTCTGTACACGAGGGTTTATCAAAGGATATAGGCTATGGTTTGACAATCATTACATTCTACTACTAAACCCTTCTATTCAATAAACAGACACAACATTTATCAACTTTTCTTCAGTGATTTATTTTATATATAGAATTGGGAGTTCTTACTCACTTGTGAACAGAGTAGTCCTGCTCCAGGCTTGAGAGTAGTGTTATGTATAGGATTTTTAAGAGGACCCTAGAGCAGCAGTGAACTCCTCAAAAATGGTTTAGATTTGCCAATCCAATGAACTTTTTTGTTCTCCTTCATGGGAACAGGGCAGCAAGACAAAGCTTGTATCTTCAGACCTTCCCCAACAGAACACTGGAGTGTATGTGCTCTCTTAGGTTCCCAAATTACACTTATCTAGACTGTACTGCTTGTTTTCAAAAGGGATGCAGACAATGTCTCTGGCCTGTTTTTGTGGGATGTTTCTATATGGCACAAATAATAATGTAAAAAATATTCCTTGTCGTGGTTTAACCCCAGCCAGCAACTAAGCACCACGCAGCCGCTCACTCGCTCCCCCCCCATCCAGTGGGATGGGGGAGAAAATCAGGAAAAGAAGTAAAACTCCTGGGTTGAGATAAGAACGATTTAATAGACCAGAAAAGAAGAAACTAATAAAGATAATGATAACACTAATAAAAAGACAACAGTAGTAATAAAAGGATTGAAATGTACAAATGATGCGCAGGGCAATTGCTCACCACCCGCCGACCGACACCCAGCCAGTCCCCGAGCGGCGAATCCCTGCCCCCCACTTCCCAGTTCCTAAACTAGATGGGATGTCACATGGTATGGAATACACTGTTGGCCAGTTTGGGTCAGGTGCCCTGGCTGGGCATGAGAAGCTGAAAAATCCTTGACTTTAGTCTAAACACTACTGAACAACAACTGAAAACATCAGTGTTATCAACATTCTTCACATACTGAACTCAAAACATAGCACCGTACCAGCTACTAGGAAGACAGTTAACTCTATCCCAGCTGAAACCAGGACAAGTCCTCTAATAATAAAAATAATAGCATCAGTGTACACTGCACAGTGCCATGTTTGGTCAAAGAACTCAGTTGCCTATCCCATCATTACAAAGTCTATGTAACAGGCTAAAAAGAAGTCTTTTCCCAGAGTTCCAGCATCATGGGATTTTTCAGTCTCTTTCAGTGTATATGACAACACTCAGCTGCCTTAGGATTTCCTCTGTCCCTGGACTAGTTGCCTGTAAACCCTCAAGATACCAACCTTGCAACAGCCAATACTAAAATGCATTATGCTGTCAAGCTTATCATATCACCTTCACTGCCTGTGCGTATCTCCCACCACTCCATCTAGAAGCCTGTTCTGCTATGGCTTCTGATCAACTTCCTGCATTCCCTGGGGAAGCAGCTGTGGTTTCCCCCAGATGTGTTCACCTAACACCACTTCCACACAGCAGTATGCCAGGTAGGTCATGCTTGGGCAAAACCACAGTAGGCAAACAAACAGCTTCCATTCCAAGATCTCTTTCCATGTAAAAAAGTTTGTGGTGCTTTTAATGAGGGCCTAGGATTCAGGTTCTAGAGAGTAAGAACATGGGGTAGTCATTCACAGACCACTTGGACTTTCAAAAGGTTTAATGGAAACATTGGGGTTTTTTTACTTTTTCATCAAAACCTGTAACCAACTGTTCCATTTGTCCCACAAATTTAAAGTCTTTTGTTCAGAAAGTTAGAGACTGAAATAACCAGTAAAAGTGTAATCTATCTGTTCATTTAGATACTTTCACAGAAACTCTACGGTATAGGCCCATTCCTAGTTCTGTACTCCGGAGTAAAAACCTCTCAGACTTGGAAGACTTACCAGGCCATGCCTGTAGCTTTTGCTCCCATTTTCTGATATTCATCATTGGGGACCGATAACTCTTTAACTATATAACTCTGCCATTAGGGGAAATAGGGGTAACAGTTTGTGCAATGCCTATTGTAAAACAAGCAGGAGTGAGCTGAACATATGGATCTTCCTCATATGTCTTTCCAGAGCTGTGGTCTTCCACTTCAAAATCTCCTTTCCACTGTAATTGACAACACAGGATTCATAACTCTGTCCCTTCTGCTGCTTAGCATATGGGTTCATATTCCAAAACTGCCTAATAAATCATTATGGCTTTCAAAAGAGTGATCTATACTTTCAGAGTCAGGGATAATTCTATATTACTGATAGAATCACACTAGGATAAAGCTGTGATGAGATCAAAATAAGGTCTCAAAATCAATACTTAAAAGTTTGAAGATACAGTAATACAAATCAATACATCTTTATTTAACTATCACTTAGTATTTGCTGCAATATTTCAATGCTTCACAACATTATCTGAGGAAGTAGATAAAGGGACATTTTATTACATTCTGTTCATTTTTTAAGTCAAGGATTTAGCAAAGGGGTTTCTTCCTTTCTTTCTTCCTTTCCTTTTTTCTTTCTTCCTTTCTTTGCCAAGAAACAGCTTTGTGAAACTAGCACTTAGAAGTACTCATGTTTAAAGTTAGAAACACATTTAAATATCTTGCTGAACTAAGCCTTCATATCTACTAAGACTGAAGTTGAATTTTATTCTCCCTACATGTAAAAAAATTATGATGCTAAAATTATTTTGGGATTAGCTAACTTCCAGAAGTAATAAATTCAATAACTTGATGGAAATATATGAATTACAATTTTGATCATATCATAAAAAATAAGTGTTACCAGTGCATGATATAAAGATATCAGATGACATCTTTGTAGAGGAACAACAAATCCTTGTAACTTAAGGAAGCTGAAATAGTTCACGTGAGCAACATCAAGTAAAATCCCTGACACACTATTATAGCAATTACTGGAAAGTCTCAGGGAGGGAACATCCATATTTACAAGGTTGTATGATATAATACATAGTCCATAAATATGGCACAAAGTAATTTAAAAGCAATATAAACTAGTCTAACTGCTTTAGCTGTCACTCAGTTAGTCCTGAACCACACTGATAAAAGAGAAATTATATTTCAAAATCTAACATTTAACAGCTTTAAAAGTAGTTATCTAGAAACTACATTTTATGCTTTCCTTTTTTGTTGTTGTTTTTTTGTTTTCTTCTTTTATCCTTTGTTTTAAGGGATATAGAACAACAAAATAAAGATTAATTCCAGGTCATGAGATACTTTACTAGCCTCTACTGCTGAGGGTGAGATCACTTGCAGTGATTGCAGTAATTTTCAGGCTTTATAAAAGACCACATGCTTCAAAACTGTAATTCCTTTGGGCTCCAATGAAGTTAATCATGTGGCATATATTTTATGTCTCCTTTCCTTGACTTCCATTTTCAGCAATGGCCATTTAAAAAAACAAGCAATAAGAACAACAAAAAATTCAAACATACTACTTTATTTGATTATTTTTTCATCCAATATATTTGGACCATGATGAAGCTGAAATTCTAATCTGTATATTATTGTGTGACTGAACTATGTTTTCTATATTAAGTTTGATCTTAAGTTCCTTGGGGAAGCAGTCATGAATTGCACTGATTTGCATAGAGCTAAGAATACTAAGAAGCTGAGAAATAATAATAAATACATAAAATCTGCACTCACGTATCCTTTTCACTTCTAATTATTTTGCTTGTGCCATCTTACCACCCCCACAACCTGCTGATATTATCCTTATTATTCTTTTTAAATTTTTATGTCTCACTCCTTATCTTTTTACAAGTTATATGAAGACTTGGTTTCAGTTTCTGCTGGAGTTCCTCCTGAACTCAAATCCCTACTATTTATGACTGAAAATTATGTAAAAAAGCTGCATGTGGTGTATGATAAGGTTTAAAAGCATCCATTCTTAAATTACATTATTAGAAATATCCTACAGTACACAAATTTTCAAAAGCTTGGACTGAAAGAATTTGCTCTAATGGTCTAGCTTTCAGTCCTATAGTTTTCTCATTTCTAAATTCTGAAGATGAGGTATCACATTTATCACCTTTTGGACAATTGTAGGTCATTTAATCTAATATACCCAAAGAGCTGCCTAAACATTTTTTTTTCTTCTCCCTTTTAATCTTCCAGATAAAAGAATCATCTCCCAATATCAGAAGGTAGTTCAAAACCAGAAAACAAAATGACACTGAAAGAGTATAGCTGAGTGTGTTTCTCACATCCTAAAGAAAGAAAAAAAAATTAAGCATATTTAATTTATACACTTACAGAGTGATGCAACCTAAGTTTGACCAAATATAAGTGGGAAGAAGTTTGAAAACTGCCCTGTAAAATGCTGAAAAGTTCTGTATCAGAAAAGGAAGAAAAACTGCAAGATGTGATACATAGCAGTGTGCTGTGCAAAGTCATTAAAAGAACACATTTCTCAATATGCAGCTCATTTGATGGACAAACTGTGTCCAGGATGAAACCTATTGCTCATAGATACATTTTCTTTAATATGACAACATTGCTTAAATAAACGTGCAATCAGCTTGTATTAGCTCTCTTTGAATTCAGGCACTTTGCCAAATTCTTCATTTTCTACAATCTTTCTTTGAAAAGAATGCATAATACACCTGGTAATGCTTAGCAGCTAACTGTCCTTCACCTATTACACTGATAAATGACGCAGTAAACTGATTGTGGTTTAAACAATGCGACAGGTTTGAGAAATTACTCTCATGCTTGTTAAGTTACGAATAAAGTGAGGCTTCCCCCCGTGTGTCCCCCCCCCCATACTCCATGCTCTGTAATCCCCTAGGTAGAAACCTTCAGAGATACTGTTCTAAAATATGGAACAAAGCATCTTAGAAACATGTGCTACTTCAAGATTAAAATTCAGAGGGCCATTAAATTAGAGCACTGACTAATACTCCTTCCTTTTTTCTCTACCACCTCTCCTTTCACATTTCACGAAACCATGTCAGGGCTAGTCTGCTGAAGCAGAATTAGAATTCCAGAGAGATGATTTGAACTGCTGAAATGTTAAACATGTCAGCGTGTTACAGATCCACACTTCTGCTCTACAGCAATAAGTAGTACAAGGTCTAACTGCCTCTTCCTGATCCTCAGGTGAAAAGAACAATCGATGTCAGTCACATTGAGCAGGCATCTACTTACTGTGTCTTACCCTGGCAATCCAGGCTGAAATTAAGTGCTGCAAGACCATTCAGAGACTCTGAAACTGCCTCCTAAAGGTAGGTGTGGTATACAAACTGAACAAAATATGTATAGCTCCTGTGTATTAAAAGCATTTTGCAAAAGCCAGTAAGAAACATCACAGAGTTTTCTTAAGGATTCTCTTGATAATAAAGCCGATTATGGAAAGAAACTTAAGAGAAAAGGTCAGTATATACAGTTTAACATGGAAATTAATGTATTATTTAAAACATTTTTGAAGTTTCTGCTGTGGAGTTCAGCGAGTGAAGAGCTCTAATCTCAGTTAATATGCTATAGAAGAATATCTTCCTTTTTCTGTCCGCTATTCCTTCACTAAATAAATTCCAAATCAATAAATAGAAACTCCTATCTGCATGTAACATTTAGCTTCAAAATCCAAATGCCAAAAGGCATGAAAAGCAGGGGTAGAAGTATCTCAGGACATAGTCGCACTGAATAACGTTAGAATGAGCAACACATTTTGATGCGTGTCAGAAACAGATAATGCAGATAATTTACTGTTGCTTTCAGTGTCCTAATGTTAACTCACAGTCACCTAACCAAAAGCAAAAGGCCACCGGTTCTGCAACTATCAGTCAAATAGCTCATTTAAGATTAACAATAATCTATTCACTTTCATCTGCTGTAGATAAAAGGGAATCAGTAAAGGAAATTAAACAGCAGGATTTGGTTCAGGTTCAGCCCACCTTTTAATTAATGAAAATCCATTAATTCAGTTGGGTTTTAATAGTAAACTTGGGGTGAGAACATGGCCACAAACCACAAGCGTGGTGGCCCTCATTTGGCTCTCACTGTCCTCTAACTCCTCAGCACACAGACAACACAGGATACCTGGCGATCCAGAGCTTAACACCAAGATGTGCACCACCCCAACAATCACCTCCTTTCCACACACTCAAATTCAAATAGTGGATGTTCCAAGTAAGGGGGTGGAAGAAGGTATTTAAAGAGGGATGACAGAGGGCCACACCAATGCACAGGATGGGAGGACTGCTCATGCGTCCCACTGAGGCCATCCCTTTCCTCTTGGCTGTGAAGGACACATTAACACTACTAAGTTGGTGCACAAAGAGCAAGCATGAGCTGGAAAGACTCAACAGACGGATCCATTTTATTTCGGGTAGTAGGACTCAAGCAGACCACATAACAATGTATTTGTACGCAGTCTTCTTACTGAATGAATTTTTCTTTATGCTGCCTGTAAGAAACTGTAAATGGTTAGCTACTCCTTCCTTACTCAATAAAAAAATAAATAGTATTTAAACTGTATTTAGAAATTACATACTCCATGTACTTTTTTTTACTATGCTATACATCATACAGCTTGCTCCAAAAACATATTTTTAGTAGTTCTCCTTTTCATTGAGGGTATCATATATGCCATAAAATTTAAAATATTGCTGCAGCTGGAATTATGGCTACAATTATGGAGGATTGCTCAGTGCCTTCAGCAATAGCATAATATAAATGCTACATAATAATTCCATTTCCCCTCCAAATGTTCAGTCAGATTAATTTACACAAGTACATTGCCCTTTTCCTCACATGCCACAGAAACAGTCGCCCCAGAGTAAGAGATAATCGCTCTTTAGACTCAGTGTTGTGCAACTGAATGGGGTGAGACTTCCTCATTGAAATGCAATGATTGTACAGCCAACTGTTGCACAAGTGACTGGATGAAAAGTTGTTTCTATGAAAAAGTTGACTTCTATGACCGCTGTTTAAAAAACTTTGCATCAGCAACATGAAGAAAAATGTTTTCACAAATGAAAAGCTACATGTGAGACAACTACAATAACAGTGACCAATTTCACTGGGTAAGGGAAAATAATGGCTGAGCATAGTAAAACCAAACCTCAGTGCTAATATTGTTTTATAAATACATGCTGTATATTAAAGTTTAGTATAAAATACAGCATTCAGTATGAAGAATAAGGTCACTCTGTCTTTATAGCAATGTAGCTGAAAGCATGGCCTGTTTTAAACTTTTATATTGCAATGTCTAACACTAATTTTCAAAGGACTAGGAAGGCATTTATTTTCATATAGTCAAATCTTTGTAAGTAATAAGATTTACTCTGAATATGAAATGAATTAGATACATCTTATACATTATAGGATATTTAATGCTTCAGAAGAATGTTACTTTGGTAATGACCATGTCATGATTTTCTGTCCATTTTGTGAAATCAGATTAAGTTAAACAATGAAGAAAAAATCTATAGCAACGTATCAGATATCTAAGAGAAAACCCAGGTAACTTACAAGTGGTAACTGTTAATTACCTTGTCCTATATTTCATTTGTTCTCACATTTGTAATTTTATGAATTCTGCACAAATCTACCAGTGTCGTTGTTTAAGCCCAACCGGCAACAAAGCACCATGAAGCTGCTCGCTCACCCCTCCCCTCCAGCCCTGGTGGGATGAGGAAAAGAAAATATAAAGAAAAGCTCGTGGGTCGAGACAAGGACAGGGAGGGATCACTCACCACTTATGGTCATGGGCAAAAGACAGGCTCAACGTGGGGAAGAAACAAAATCAATTTCATTTACTACAAATCAAATCAAAACAGGATACTAAGAAGTAAAACCAAACCTTAGAACACCTCCCCCCCACCCCTCCCTCCTTCCCAGGATCAACTTCACTCCCAAATTCTCTACCCCCTGCCCCGCAGTGGTGTGGGGGGACAGGCTGGGGGTTGGAGTCAGTTCATCACACATTGTCTCTGCCGCTCCTTCCTCCTCAGGGGCAGGACTCCTCACACTCTTCCCCTGCTCCACCGTGGGGTCCCTCCCACGGGAGACAGTCCTCCACAAACTGCTCCAGCGCGGGCTTTCCCATGGAGTCGAGGGCATCCACCTGCTCTGGCGCACCTCCTCCCCCCCCTTCCTCACTGACCTCGGTGTCTGCAGAGGGGTTCCTCTCACATTCCAATCCCCTACTCACTGCAGGTTTCCCTTCTTAAATCTGTTCTCCCAGAGGCACTACCACCGTCACTGATGGGCTCGGCCTGGGCCAGAGGTGGGTCCGACTTGGAGCCAGGGAAGCTTCCAGCAGCTTCTCACAGGAGCCACCCCTGCAGCCCCCTCCCCCGCTACCAAAACCCCACCACACAAACCCAAAACAACCAGACACCAAGGATATTTCACTATCACTAGTTATGCCTTATTTGTTCAGAGTTTTGCAGATGAAGTTTTTCTCTGATGACCTCAGTGGAAATTTTGCCATTATCTTCAAAGACAATAAGGACTTCACATTTCTTGGCAGGTTATTCTTGGCTAACAAGAAGGTGTTGAGTCTCACTATATTTTCACACACCCATTGGAATCTCTAAAGCTATAGTACCTCACAGAACTAAGGAATCACTCCCAAACCTCTGGTTCTGTAACTGACAGATTGGCATTTTACACAATGGCACAGTCATACTAAGGCCCCACAGTTTCATTTACACCAACAGTTGTAAGAACATGTTACAGGGACCACTGTTGTGAGAAGTCTTCTGCATTTGCCCTTCACTGGGAGAGCAACATTCCACTACCCCCACAAGCTTCATACAAAGCATATCACAGTAAATATAACTAATGTTTTCACTTGTATAATTGACAGCAACAACGCTTCTTTTCATAGTAATTGAATGGGCATCTGTTACAACCCATCAAAAGAGCCTTGCTCGCCAAAATGCTTAAGCAGAAATAACAAGTTCTGATTTTCAAAAGAAAATGTCATTCATTATGACTCATGTAATGATAAAATATAACAATATTAAAACAAAATTCTCTAAAAATTATCAATATTTTTTTAGATTAAATAGCCACAAATTAAGATCATGAAATGAAGAAACAGCACATATGAACGTATTATCTCATGTGAAGAAAAAACAATATTTTGCATTTTTATGGCCACTAATGATGATTCAACTTCACTACAATGTTGTTTATTGGGTTTTATTTTAATTTATAATCTTACATATGCTTCTCTTTGGAGACTGAATGATTTCTATTTATTTTTTAAATTCATGGAGCCTACTTCAGTCCCAAATTTACTACTAAACTAAACTCATTAAAAGGAGATCATCCCCATTTTTTTAAATAAATGTGAATTGAAAAAATGTTCAAGTGACCTTTATCAGCTATGTTTTATCATCTGTACTACAAAGTTCATCCTGGGACCAAAACAAGGGAAATCTCTCAGACGTGTAGGAAACTATATTTATATGTTTATGTTAATGTTAATGTCAATGAAAAGAAAAAAATTCTTTCTACCCATCTTTCCATTTCAGTTCTGAAGACCAAATAGTTACATTACTTCAAGCAAGCTTTGGATCAGCAAACAATGCTTTAGAACTAACTCTCTTAATCCTTTGTGATATTTGCATCTTAGTCACTCTCTTTACTTCAGTAATAAGTAAGCAATAAACTCATTAGCAGAGATGTGGCATAGAAGGTCAGTCTGTCTCAGTCATAGAGGACAAAGAAATTGTTGTGGAGGTTGATAGAAAACATGCTAAAAGTCTTAAAGATAAAAGAGTAATTTTATCAAGTTCCATCAGTCATATCATCATTATCCCAGATTACATTCAGCCTATGATTATCACAGTCCAAGAGCACCAAAGCAGTACCTTTTCTTTTCACTTCTGGGCCATAATCTGCTTTTTCCAGTTGCATGAGGGCCTCTCCTGTTCACTGTGTTTTCAAAGACTTTGTAAAGTCAGTACAGGCACTTTTATGACACGAGCTGCCCAATGTTTTCATTGCTAAAGGGCATATATTCTGGCCCTAGCCCCCTAAAAAATCTCATGATCTCACTCTTATTTACAGAAAAGTTCTTGTTAGCTGGGACCATATTCTCTCCAAATCTACAAGAATAATTCCTCCATTTTTTTTCTGAGTGGTATCCTTTTTGAATACTCCCTAAGGCTTTGTCTCATATTTTATTTTTCAGTAAGGAAAGGATCCCCCACTCCTGGTGTGTTTTGTTTTTCAGGAAATTATTAGTGAAGGCACCATCAACCACATTTCCCACTTGCAAGTAAGATGGTTATTAAATTCCTTCTGATGTCTCCCGTGGGAACTTCTTTCTCCAAGTAATAAGGACAAGCTCATGGTTGAATTTCTAGAGTCTTTTCTAAAATTCTCAGTATGGGAGCAATATCTGACATCTCTTCACATGGCAGTCCTGCAGAGCCACTTCTGATGGAGAAAGCTTTTACCAGGGCAAAGCTCTAAAATATTGTAAATATGAAAACTTTATCAACTCTATTTTATTATATTTATCTTTTAGCAGGTATAAGAATAGTTAAGCAAGAGATATGCAATCCCAAAATGTAGAAATGTCACTATTCACTGCATTCAAATGTTAGTAATATCAGAAGAATTCATCTAGGTTTTCCTCAATGAATAAAGAAACCAACATACAGTCTCAATATTTAATTTATTTCTCACTCCGAATTTAATTTCCTGTCAGCCTTTTGTTTTTGCAAAGTGCTTCAAACCTGATTCACATTATATAAAAGCAATTGACAAACTGGGCAGCAGCTTTTGACAGGACTTATGAAATACTAGCATTAAGCTAGTATCAGTCTGTGCTTTCATACAATTACCTGTCATTTTTAAAGCTCTGAACTAAAAATTAAATGAAATTGTCCTCTTTTTTGTTTTGTGTTATCTTTCCTACATGTTTCAGTTTTTGAACACAGCTGTCTGCCACTACATACTATACATATTTGTGCCATCACTACCAAGCAGAGGATGGTAATTCTGTAGTCTTTCTCAATACTAGCTTTAGAACAGAACATACCATATATCACGTTATCCACTGTAATAAAAAATTACATAGCATAAGTATGAAGATAAGCAATCAACTTTTAAGAATGAGCTAGTCTTTAAATAAAGTATAGCAAAGGTTCTGTTGTGATAATGCAACATGCTGAACTTCAATAATATCTCTACATATTCTCTAATGTACTATCAAAGCAGTCCTTGCCTCGGGGAGCTAGAACACCCCACAGCACTGATCACATATTTGGTAGGCTGCTGTGTTTGCATGGTGTCCCACCAAAATCAGTGGGGTATCAAATAGGAACAGCAATCTGGCAATGTGTAAGAAACTGCTAAATGAGTGCCTAAAAGACAGACACAAAAGACAAGATATTCTGCAAAAACTGAAAGAGAACGGAACTGACAATTTTTTGGTTTTTTTCAGGAGCAAGCTTTTAAAGGTTTGAGAGACCTGATGAAAAAAAATCCACAACTGAAAAAACATTATGTGCATTACCTTGATTATATGTGCCTATTTTGGAATATACTTTGCATACAAAAGCAATCTAGATTTTTTAATAAGTAGGCAACGTGAAACAGAGTGTATTTTTGCAGCTTAGCTTAGTGCTCTGGGCTTCTAAATTCCAAAACTCAGAGCAAAAACACGGACTTGAAATCACAATTTTAAAGCTGGACTTTAACTTAACCTTACTGAAAATCTCATTGAGGTTGTATATTCCTCAATTATATAATTTGTCTTTGAGAAATATAAGCAGGATATACCAGAAAGAAGTTTGCCCTTACAGCAGAGTATATCTATCCATATGAGAAAGCCTGCCAAAGAAATTAAAATGTAAGGTAAAGCCAAAGAGAAGTGCATTTTATCTGTTAAAGTTACTGAGGGTGCACTCCCAGTCACACAATTGTATCCATGATTAAGCCATCCATTCACTGAAAGGAGAATAAGTATTTCTTATTGTTGTATATATCAATATCTTAATAAATGGACAGTATCAACCACAATGGTGAACTGATCTAAAGAGATAGTAGGAAAGGTCAGAAGCTGATGACACATCTCCATTACCTTACATCCTACCTTCAAAAGCACCTCACTGTATTTTCCACTTAGTAATTTGTAAGAACGTATGAAGAGTAGGTTTGGCCAGATTAGTACACTAGTTTGGAGAACACAATGTACTTTACAGAAAAACAGCTGTTCCTGCTGTGCTGTACCAAACTGTTGTGGTTTTTTTTTTTTTCCTTTGGCATTGTAATCTTTAGAACTCTGCAATACCTGAAATATCATTGACACTAATGTTAGTTACTATGTATGGATCTTCTTTACTCCAGAGTATGAAGTGCAATTCTAATGTTCCTTAACACAAGTTACTAGTAAAGTTTTCATTTTAATTTCAGAAACAGAAGCTCTGTCAGCAGCTGAAATAAGGTTTCCCTAACTTACATTGCCAATGGAGGATGGCTCGAGATAACTACAATAAAGGAGCACTTATTCCATCCAATCTGCTCAAGAACTACAAAAGCCTCCTGTGGTCTACTGTTTATAGTTTTGGGTACAATACATCAAAAAAACAAACAAGGAGCAGATGGAGGCAGTTCAGGGGACAGCAGTAAGAATGATCACACATCCAAAAAATACGGCCTATAAAGACAGACTGTGAGAATTTAAGTCATTATAGCCCAGAATAGAGAAGCCTGAGAGAAGGCAACGCATACAGCCATATACTTTTATATATTACACACATAAATATATATACACATATATGCACATATAAAAAAAAACAGAGAATGGGAACAGACTGCTGTCCATGTTTAATGTGCATAGGCCAAGAAGTAATGGGATTAATTCACAGTGAGGAAGATGTAGGTTACACACCAAGAAGAATTTTCCAGTAGTAGAAACCCTTAAGCAGTTCACAGAAATCAACTGCTTAAGGAAGCTGTAAACTTCTGTCTCTAGAGGTGTTTTGTTCTTCTTTTTCTAAGAACTAATTAAATAAAAATATTCCAGGAATAGTTCAAGTACAGCTGATCTCATGCTCTAGGGAAGGACTGGACAGGATGATCATCTCTCAAAGTTCATTCCAACCCTCTTTTCTTGAATATTACCATTTTTAAAAGCTAAATTTCAGGTAAATTAAATTTCAACTTATATGGTTTTTATCTGCAGCAACAAAAACCAAACCCAGCATTACAGTCCCTAAAAATATGACTATGCAATATATTCATTACATGTCAAATATTAATGCATTCTGTATACAGGTTGTGCATACAAATTTAAAGTTTTTACTTTATTTTAAACCAGCACCACATAAGAAAAAAAAAAAAAATCAGTCATGTTCCCAAATGTTGCTTTTATACAGAAAATTAAAAAGAAAAATTAACTAGGGAGTTACAGAGCACTTTGAAAAGCAATTTGAAAATATTTATACTCTGTTCATTAAAGCTGCCAAAACTGGGTGCAGCATAGATACCAACTTCAGAACAGTTTCATTCACTATAAGCAAATAGGAATGTGTGAAAAGGACAAAACCAGGCTTTACTTTAATTTCTAGTCAGGTGATTTGCTGTAATTTATTTTTGCTATTTATTACTACTGATGTTATAGTCAGTATTTAAAGTTCACACTGACCATCTCTTTAAAGAAAACAAAATTGTTCACACCAAACATCAGACCTTCAGTATGTGCTTTGTGTTTCTTTTTGGTGGGGATCTGATAGCTTTGTTGTTTTTTTGTTCCGTTTGTGTCCATTTTGTGTCCATTGTTCTGACAAAGAACAGGAAAGCACAGAACAGTGATGAGTGACTGTTATGTACAATTTATAAATGGTGTTGATTACATTTCTGTTGCTTCATTCATATAAATAAGGTGAGATACCTACAAAAAGCAAAGTCTTAAGTGCATTTGTGAAGTCCTGCTCATCTTGCAAGAAATACTTTTTAATTATTTTTGCAGTGATAAACCATTTTACTAAACCCCTGCCTCTCGTCTTTTGCTTAAGTGGCATTATAAAAATGTACATTTAGCAAAATCCTTACTCTTCATAAAATTGGCAGGTTTCCATCAAAAACTCAGTGCCACAATTCAGATGTGCAAGGGTACTCAAGTACAAGTAGTTTGCTAGCTTCAAGATGTAAATGTTATCTAGAAGAGTAAAATTCACCCTTGAAACAGGATTTTCATGGGGCATAGACTTCATGCTGGCAGATTGTATCAGTGCTGAACTCCAGCAGAGGTAATTCTTACTGTGATTCAGAAAAAATTCTATTACTGGAACTGCAGAAGTTTTGCTGGGGAGCTGGCAATCATTCACTGGTAAAAAAAGCACTGAAGGGAAAATGTGTATTATGTCAGAAAAAAATTGCTACATGAGACATTCCAAATGTACAAATTATTTGTTTCATCACCAGTGTTTCATTAGTGGTGATGACACAGCAGAATTTTGGTTTGCTATATATAGGAAACTCAATTCACATTCACCGTCATAAATTTCTCTAATTTACTGATTTAGACAGAAAGTTCCCATAGCCTGAAAAAGACAGAAGTGCTCAAAGGGAAAGTAAATCAAAACCATAAAATTATGAATCTGGTATCTCTAATTATGACCTCCCCTGAAAACATTTAACCTTCAAAAACAGCACGCCTGGATTATTTCCAGTCATGATCTTTTCTTGGAAAATTGCATCTATAGAAAAAGATCATGAAAAATAACACATTTACTCCATTAAAAAGTAACTTTTTTTTTTTTTTTTTAAATGAATGGCAGAAGTCCAGTAAGGAAAAGTCTATAATCATTGGCCAAATAATTACAAGTACATTAAATCTTATACTCTGAAGACAACATTTTAATTGAGAAAACTGGAGTGCAGAAATCTATTGATGCTCTAAGCATCAATAACACACTTTTTTTTAAATATGCATCAAGCCAAGCACTGTAATATTTTTGGCCTATATGATGGATGGAGTACTTCAAAGCTATAGCAGCCTTTTGGTACCAAAAGGGGGCCTACAAGAAAACTGTAGAGGGACTTTTTACAAAGGTGTGTAGTGATAGGAAAAGGGGTAATGGCTTTAAACTGAAAGAGGGCAGATTTAGATTAGATGCAAGGAAGAAGTTCTTCACTGTGAGGGTGGTGAGGCACTGGAACAGGTTGCCCAGAGAAGTTGTGGATGCCCCATCCCTGGAAGTGTTCCAGGCCAGGTTGGATGGGGCTTTGAGCAACCTGGTCTAGTGGAAGGTGTCCCTGCCCATGGCAGCGGGGGTTGGACTAGATGATATTTAAGGTCCCTTTCAACCCAAACCATTCTATGATTCTATGAAGTCTACAACTGTCTGGAATCTGATCTTTTCATGAAGCAAATCTCAAGATAAGAAAGAAAAACTTATGCCTGGCAATTAACAAGCCTGAAAAGACAGGACCCATGGTGCAGAAGTTTAAAAGACAATGCAGCATGATGTGTGGTTCTATCTGTACCTTTATTTATAAGTTAGTCCCAGTCCTCATATGCCATGTCCAAAGTTCACTTCTTCTGTCACTGACAAAAATGTAAATCTTTTGTCACCAGGACCAAAATTTGATGTCATTTTTTGCACTTTTCAGATAAAGATAATTTCTACTTATTCTCCCACGCCCATAAAAAAGCAATACTGTAAACATCCATCTAACAATATCTATAGTTCTGATAAAGATCTAGTTTGCTTTCAGTTCCCACGTATTGGGGAAAAATAATAAAAAAAAAAGTTACAATTTCCTGTTTGTTTCCTATGGCAAAATAGACTGCAAAAGAGAAATGAATTATTTTATTGAGGAGACAGTTACTGGAGATGGTATATAGTTAACTAAGCAGTTTTGGTTAACTTGAGTGTCAACAATCACCATCTTTCTTCAGACAGAATTATATGCAAATACACTGTGTAACAGCTAGATTACATAAATTCCACATTTCCTGCAAAGACATTTTCTTCATGTATGGTAAATTCAGTGTCTCTGGAATCTATTAAACACACCCAGCAACTGGATGATCTGGAAGCCTCGAGCTCAGCAGCATATATGCATACACTACTGATACCTGTTTGTTCTGCAAGTCTGTACCGCCTTGAAATGTCTGAAGTGCTGCCTTGAATGCTATAACTGGATAATGCAAGCCCAGGAAGCACACAGTGCAGGAATGGCTGCAATTCTCTGATACTCCGCAGTCCTTGCAACAGTACTACACGTAGGTCTCAGAAGTTGTGATAGATCTGCAAAACTCACCCAGAGAAACTCCTTAGATATTGCAAGAAGGGTGAGAAATCTCCCAGGAATGGCAGCTGTATGAACATACAAAGTACTTAAAGATTGTATCAGATGTGAATCTGTAGGAGTCATATGATGAAAAGGTAAGAATATCCTCTTCTACACTCACAAATACATTGGACTGTATTTACAGTGAGAAGCTTGTTTACTCTTAATACCTTTGAATGTCTGCCTTTTTACTTAGAACACCAGAAACCATATTACACATACTACATCAGTGACAGCTGGTATGCTATAGATATTTCTCAAGAATAAGCTATAAAAAATATCTATCAACTGTCTCTCAGATACCAGCTGGCTTGGAGCAACCAATTCCTTTCATGCTTGTCACAGGCTAACACTGATCAGTAACACGAGCCAGCAAAGCCGTATAGAAAAGTGAAAGAATCTAGTTACCAAACCATCTTGAGAAGTCCAGATATAACACTAAAGTCCATATTTCTTACAATTCACTGCCAAACTTTTTAATAACATAAATTTCCAAGGTTAGTCAGTCATGTATTTTGTCTTCAAAGTAAGAAAACACTTTTTTTTCTCTTTCTGTAGCAAGGTAAAATAAAACACTGGTAAATGTGTATGTCTAATGCTGTCATATTTTTATTTTTCTGTTTAAGAAAATGTCCTATTGGGGCATGAAACAATAAAAGAGTGTTTATCCCTCCTTTGAGCATTCTTTAAAATCAGTTGCCCACCTCTGACTGTGAAGAATGAAAACTGCTAGAGCACAATGGAAGTAATAATGAGCTCTCTGAAGTTATGCATGTCATGGTCACAGATGCAGGCTCTGCAAGCTAACAAAAAAAAAAAAAATTAATCTAGACAGTAGATTGCTGTTGAATTTCTCCACTGTCATCAGCTGTTTATTGTCATGCTACATTATGAATAAATGAAAGATTTAAAAGGTTTCAGCATTTATTAAATTCCTAATTGGAATCACAGATATTGAGATCTGAGAATACTTCAAGTCATTTTCACTGATAAGCGAGCTCATCACAACATCCTCAAAAGAAGCTATTCAATAAATATGCATAAGCAGTTGCTGAAGCAGAAAGCTGTTTCTCTCCACTCCATGAGAGCAGAAAGTTTTGGGTAGTTTCTTTACCCATAAATGTATCTAAATCAATAGTCGGAAGTAAGCGGTCTGATCTGAGGCTGTACTGGTGTGCAGAGATAGATGTAAAACAAGAAAGAAATATGAATTAGGAAAGCACTTTGAAGTGGGCATGTTTCACAAACTCAAGGAAATGAAAAAGTTAGGACTATTTTCAACATAGTGCGTATAAAAATCCATCGTGCGTCCCTACCCAGCATATGCAATAATTCATACACAACAAAAAAAGGGCACAGAAATTCTCTTGACAGAGAAGGAACTAGAGGTGTATGTTCCTGACTGAGAGCTTACAAAATACAGCAGACAAAGCGATCCAGATACGCAGACTCCACTAGATTTGTACTGTAACTGGGACTGTGACCAACAGTCTCCACTACATCTTTCAAGCAAACAAGGACATATCTCCCCTACTTATAATCTGTACTAATATCCAGTATTATCAGACCATCTTGGACAAGATTTGGGAATTCACATATATGAATACCCTTACAGTACAAAAATAATCAGTGACATTTAAAGCTATACTTCGCTTATCATTAATGAGTCATTTTGTTGTCAAGTAGCACTCTAAGATCTTGGCAGTAGTATCTCCTAAGTGTCTCCCATTGGGGCAACTGCCAACTTATTTTGCTATTCTATCACTCATACACAAATTTTATTCTTTGAACTCACCCATCTCTCCCTACTATCTCCCTTTTTTTAAGTACAGCACAAAGAATCAAAAGTAGGATTGAGAAAAGGAAATAAAGAAGAAAAGGAGTCTGACACTGTTTCATGATCACCCTTTTGAGCAGCTGCCTGGTTCTGAGATTCCATGTTCAGAAGTTGGAGGGTGAACTGCAGGCAAGGCAGACCAAATGGTGAGCACACTGTCAGGGAGTGAGGTGAATTCATACCAATGAGTTAAAGAACAAAATCATGCAGGTAAAAGAAATGGCAAATTCTGAGTTTCTAGACCTAGATAGCAACCTACAGGCAAACTGGTGTGATTTGTTAGTTGAAAAAAAAGACTCCTCTACACGGAATCATCTTATGTTCTATGTAATTTTCAAGCTGTCAAATCTAAGCTTATGATTTTATTGCCCTTAAAGTTGAAAATATCCTCAAGGAAAACATTAGTCTGAAAGCAAATTGAATTGCAGGCATTTTAATATTAATGTGCTTTACTCCATACAGCTCCCCCATTCAGATAACTCTTGGTTGTTCCCGAGCAATTCTGCTGTTGACTCTCAGGAAGAATGACAGGGAGCTTAACACAGATAGGTCTGAATCCCACTACCTGTCTGTCCATAAAACCCTTGAGGACACAACCCAATCTACCTAAATCCTGCCAGTCTTCACTTCCTATATACTTAATAGAGCTTAATTCTGGAATAGTTAAGTCCACTAAAGTAGACCAGATCATTTGCTGTACATCTTCAGGGATACTTGCTTTTTGTCCTGTTGCCTCCATGCAATGGGAAGCTTTGGCTCACCCTTTATAACTAGGAATTTCCATATATTTAAAAAGAGAAAAAGAAAACAGCGTATATAAGAAAATAAAGAGGAATCCTCTCTCTCTGGCAGGCTGAATATTACAAACATTTCAGTTCTGTAGCTGAATTAGTAGTAGTAGTAGTAGTAGTAGTAGTAGTAGAGCAGTTGCTTCTGATTTAGTAGACAAGCCTTTTCTTTTTTTCATAGCAGCAGTTAAAGGGAAGAAGTCTATACAGATTTGCTGAAGAATCTTGTAGGTAGGCATTTAAAGGTATACAAAAAAGATCCACGGTGATCTGCATCCAGAAACATGCAAGTGTGCCAGAGGAAAGGACTGCTTTGGCCAGGCAAATATTATTGGTTCTTTCTTCGATCCTGTTTACATATAAAAGCGAAAGAGGGGAACCTATGAGCAGTTCCAAATTTTACGTAACAGGAGATCCCAAATGAAATAAAACACCGTTAAGAGCAGACTATTGAAGTGCAAACTGCAAGACCAGAAAATGGGGACTGCTGCTTTCACATGCCAGGAAAGATGCACCTTTCAAAAACAGGCGTTTGGGTAATGAAGTTTGCCGCTCATGAGCACTGCACAGTGTCATCATTAGACAAGACAAAGACCACCTTCTTTTTCTTTTGTTATCTGAGATCATCAAAATTCAACCACAGAAATAAAATCTAGTGAATTCTCAAGGCACAAAAGAACAGAAAATTGCTCACAAAGAGAATGGTTGCACTATACTGCTGCTTCCCAACATAAAGGAATGAAAGGAGAGGAGTAGAATAGCAGCATTTCTGAGGGATGCTAAAACGAAGCCGTTTATTGTCTTCTTGTTTGTGTAATCTGGATAAAATGAACGGCCCATCTATTTCCTGTAAAGTGGGGATGGAGTGAGAAATAGTCTTAAAGAGGGACTGTGGTACTGACAGTGAAGCTCCATTAATCTCCAAAGAATGAAGCATGTCTAAATAAATTGTGGATAAATATTGTTCCACAGTGGAACAAATAACTGAATTGTTTACCTGGTCCAGCAGGTGCCAAGTGCTGCTGTTCCCTCTGATTTCTCTCTCTTCACAGCTCTCGATTATATTGGTCAGGCATTTGTAAGGCAACTCTAACATTTACAGCCAGATCAGTTTCAGTCTAGACCAATGGACCATAGATTTTGATAGTGGTGCAAGTGTTTCGTGTATTGATACGCTCTACAACGTTCTTTCCTGAAATTTAATCTCAGGAATGATATGTAAGGGAGATGAAAAGCATGAGTGTGTTTTTGTCAAAACAGGTAAAGACAAATACCAGGCCAAACCACCAGCTCTTGAGAAGTACAAAATAATGTCACTGGGAAGGAAATTGTGTCTTAGGGTATGTCTGTTTGAGGGGTTGTGTCTGCAATTTGGCCGGACAGGACAGCAGTGCATCTGTAATCCGAGGCAGCCAGACGTGGCCCAGCTACTGACAGGAGGGCCTGTAGCTGTGCTTTGCAGCACAACTTCATGAGCAGAGAGGCATAGTTTTCAGTCTAACGATGGCTCGTGCCAATCAGCTTGCCAGTCTTACACTGGGTCTTCTTGCAAAAGATCACATGGACATGCTCTTGTCCATGTGTTACACTTAAGTTATCTGATTATTTACTTTTATTCCACTAATAAAGCACATAAAAGATAGGCCACTGGGTTTAGAATTGGATATAGGGTCAGAAGAGCCACTTTCAGCTTCTTACTTAATACAAACTTATATTGTGCTTTAAATGAAAAATTTAGATCTAAGTTATAACAAGATATCCAAAATGCATCTTCAGCTAACTCCAAACTCTGCCAGCAGAAGCTGGTAGAAAATGCCTAACCTTCTGTCCGGGCAGTTCTTTCAGTGCCTAAATGTTTGCTCAAGTTCTGTGCTCAGGTAGCCCTATTTCAACCAGGATGAGCAAATACTCTCCAAGCTCATATCCACAACCACTTCAAATCCAGCAAGTAGGATTGCTTGCAAGATCCAGGCAGAGAGTAGTTCTCAGATGACAGCTACCTGTGCGGACTCCATAAGTCAGGTAATACTACCTACACAGACAGGTTTTTATGACTCAGCTGCAAAATTTACCCTGTATTGTGAGAAGCTCTTTTTCCTTTACTCATAAAAAGCAGAGTTTATTATAGAAAGCTATTGTCATTTCAAAACTGTAACATACTTCCTTGGTAGAAAAAATGATTACGTTTATTCCAAATTTGGGAGATTTCTAAGCTTGCAAGGGGCATTTAAACTTGGTTCATATGGAAAGAATGAGGTTTTAGAATAGATACAATGGACTGCAGCTAAGCCTTAGTAGCCTTAGTTTTGTGTATACTACAGAGAGCTTGTAGGAAGACTTTAAAATTACTGTGGACATTTAAAATTGGTAAAAGAAAGATACATTAGGTGTCAGTAACAAGAGTGATAAGGGATAAAAAAACCTAGCTAGCCTAGGAAAATATTTTCTGATGTAATCAACTGAAGGACAATGGGCATTCTTGAGAACAAGAATCACTTTTAAGGTAAAAACCATCAGTATGTGAAACTAAAGGCAGTTTTTAAGTATCGTGACAGTTGCACGCGAACAAGAGAGATAAAATGAGATCTGAATACTGTGGGGCACCAGTAATTCGAAAGATCAGAAAGAACAAAGCATGAAAAAAAAATGCTTCACTATTATCTTGAAATATATCGAGAAAGTAATTTTGATAGGGAATGTGAAAGAAATACAAATAATGGAGAATCACAATAGCTTGATAATCAAGAAAAAAGATGATAGGAAATTATTATGGAAGATCCAAATAATTAAAAAATAATTAACATAATATGGAAGAATTAACGTCACATTGGAATATATTTATATGCATTAAATATAAACCAGAACAGAACATCAAGTGAATTTATATAAAAATCCAGTACAAGAAACTCTAAGTAATGTAATATGCTAATAAAAAGGCAAAAATAAAATCTTGAGTAACTTCGCAGTGAAAAATTCTGTAACTAAGTAACTTTGCAATGAAAAGATCTGTAAAATCAAGCATCATGGCCTACTTGGGCATAAGAAGACATTTAAAGAAAATAAAACAACATTGTGAAACAAAAAGTGCTAAACTACAGCCCAATATATTTGGGAAACATGCACAATATACCCATTTTCATGTAGGCATGCAATTCTGAAGGAAAACAGAAACACATGAATGAATTTATGTGTGTTGTTTCAATGTAAATTCTTGGCAAAAATGCTTGGCTTCAGTATTCTTAACTTTAGATCAGGTACCTAATCATGGTAGGCTCCGCTCCCTCTGTTGTCAGCAAAAAAGACATTAGCAGGCAGTCACTCAGATTTAGACCCTCTGAAACACCTTCTAGAGATGCTTATTTCCATCATCAGGAACACAACTGTTTATTAATGGAAGGGTATACTGGCTAAATAAAACAATGTAAATAAAATAGATGAGTTTTCAAAAAAAGGTATATGAAACTAAACATACTTACTTCCATTTAGAGAAGCAGAGGACAGGAAAGAACAACACACTAAGTATACACAAGCAATTTCAATATGTGTCTCTCTGAGGACTTAAAGTATCACAGTATTTAGAACCACTTTCAGTTTGGAAACAGTATGCGTGAGATATGATGTGCAGGGAATCTGTATATCTCTGTGCAGATGTGAGGGGACTAAGTATGTCTAGGATGAGTGAGTGTTTTCCTTGCTTTGGAAATTATTATGCTCCCTTTGAAAATAGTGGCAAATTAATAGAAAATAAATAATCCCTTTGCATAATAACCTAACAGTAATATCAAGTAAATAATAAAATTACTTAACAGTAAACATCAGTAGATATGAATTCCCAAGAAAGACACATGCATAATGTGCAGAAATGTATCACATGCTAATACTGTAAGTATAATATTCTTTAAAATGTAGTAAATGCCCAGCATTTATATGTTGCAGAAGTAGTAAATACAGTTAGTAAAAAATCTGGAACTGGTTATGAATGAAATACATTATAAAGTAGACTATAGTGAAAGAACACTACTCTCTTGACATTCTGACAATAGTCTGTCTCAGAGGTAATAATGCTCATACTTTAAAGAGGATTATCCAGGTTGCTTTGAAACACCACATGTGATCTTTGTCATTTCATAGTGAAAAAGGCTAATATAGGTAGGAAGGAAGGCTCTACAGAAGGATCTGGACAGGCTGGATCGATGGGCCGAGGACAACTGTATGAGGTTCAACAAGGCCAAGTGCCGGGTCCTGCACTTCGGTCACAACAACCCCATGCAATGCTACAGGCTTGGGGAAGAGTGGCTGGAAAGCTGCCCGGTGGAAAAGGACCTGGGGGTGGTGGTGGACAGCTGGCTGAGTAGGAGCCAGCCGTGTGCCCAGGTGGCCAAGAAGGCCAACAGCATACTGGCCTGCATCAGAAATAGTGTGGCCAGCAGGAGCAGGGGAGTGATCGTCCCCCTGTACTGGGCACTGGTGAGGCTGCACCTCGAGTACCGTGTTCAGTTTTGGGTCCTTCACTACAGGAAAGACGTTGAGGTGCTGGAGCGTGTCCAGAGAAGAGCAACAAAGCTGGTGAAGGGTCTAGAGAGCAAGTCTCATGAGGAGCAGTTGAGGGAACTGGGGTTGTTTAGCCTGGAGAAAAGGAGGCTGAGGGGAGACCTTATCACTCTCTACAGCTACCTGAAAGGAGGTTGGAGTGAGGTGGGTGTCAGTCTCTTCTCCCAAGTAACAAGTGATAGGACAAGAGGAAATGGCCTCAAGTTGCACCAGGGGAGGTTTAGATTGGATATTAGGAAAAATTTCTTCACTGAAAGGGTTGTCAGGCATTGGAACAGGCTGCCCAGGGAAGTGGTTGAGTCACCATCCCTGGAGGTACTTAAAAGATGTGTAGATGTGGTGCTTAGGGACATGTTTAGTGGTGGACTTCGCAGTGTTATGTTTACAGTTGGACTTGCTGATCTTAAAGGTCTTTTCCAACCTAAACGATTCTATGATTCTATTAAATGGTACAGAAGGTCATTAGCATAATACAGTAAGTTACGGATCTTAGCTCCTGAAAATGGTTAAAGAAAACATTCACATTTCTAGCTGAGGGGATCTTACTAACATTAACACAATTAAGGAAGGACTGAAGCTACAGAACTGTCTGATCTGCAACAAACACAGACTCAGGTGTTTACAAGTCCAGACTGAAACAGGAAAATGTAATAAAGTGGAGGTGGAATTCTATTAGCATGTAGTATGAGAGGAGGGATAGAGGGGAGCCAATCTTACAAAAATAACTCTTGACTCCACTGCTTCTTTCACCTAAACACATACCTTAAACATGCCGTTTCTTTGATATATTCTCTGTCCACAGTAATAAATACTTTAAAATATTCCTGCCTCAAACTACAATGATAGACTTGTATTATTCACAGATATTTTCTAGAAAATTATTGTCACAGTCCTCCTGCAACAGCAGAATCAAAACTGAAGACCCTAAGCACTTAAAAATTTAAAGCAGAATAAAGCTTTAGCCTCAGTTATCTGGTGTAAATTTTTTCGTGCTTTTATTTAGGGAAGATAAATGTTTGCTTAAGTTAATCAAATCAAGAAAGATTTTTGTCTTCAGCCACAAAAGATTTCTCATAACGGAATGTTAATATAGGCTAATTGGTTGCAGACATGCATGTTAAAATGCCTGACACTCTAAAGATACATGATGTACATGCCAACCTTTTTAAAATCACTGATGATCAACAACTTACCATTGTACAAAACATGGATTCTGATCACTCAGCCTATTCTTCACCTTGTTTATAAGGCCACAGGCTGGCAACAATCTCTCCTGCTTGAGATTTCACAGCCAGTGGGTCCTGCTTGAGGCAATGGGCGATCCCAGACATGCATCCTGACCAGCTCAGTAGAGGTAGGTGCTCCTCTCCCCCCATCTTTCCCCTTTCACCCTAAACCTATGTTTTCATGCAAAGGACATTTGACTGTATGACAGTCTAAACAGGTGCTGCTATCCAGGGACTAGAGGAGCAATGTACATGTCAGTACAGCACACATCAGAAGGCAATTCAAAAAGGAGCCTCAGATACTGACAGAACTGAGGTGAAATGTAGGCTGGTTCCCTGTTTTCAAAATCCTGTATCTATATTTTAAATGGGATTGTTAACTGCTGTATTTTTTATGGTATACTGAAAAAGTAAAAAAAAAAAATCTTAAAAAAATACAGTAGGAGCTCACCACTAGGACATATGGAAAGCTATGATACACAGAGCTGAGACCTTAGACTTTAGATACTGAATGTGGCAGATCGCTGCCTGTCTGCTAAGAAATTTCTGAATGACGAAGTCTGCAGTTAGACTGTAGCATCAGCAGTGCTGCATAGGGAGAATATCGGTAACAGTAGTGATGCGAATATACTTTTCGGGAAAAAAAAAAAAAGAATCTAATTCTTATTTCTCCTGAAAATATAGAGAAGATTCCTACAATACCCAGCTGTGGGTTTAATCATCTGGAAAGAACCCAAGGCACCCCACAAAGAATGCAATTAGTCTGCAAATGGGGTAGGCCTAACCACTTTCGCCTGGCTGCTCCTCTCCATTTCATAAGTACCCAGCTCTACAGGGTGCCCACGTCATGTAGGCAGCTACAAGATGGAAGCTATGTCTACTCTTCAGTATTGGTCCAGGGACTGTTTTGAATAAATGAGATTGATCAAAAATGAAATGGTTTTCACAGTGGCCTACTGTTTCTTTACTTTTACCTGTTAATTCAATAGAGGATGTCAAACCACTCTGGAGAGGAAGTTTGGAAAGATCCTCAGATAAACCTTGCCAGTACAGTCATTATGCCCTGCTGATAATATGTTAATGCAAATAGCAGATTACTAAGCACAGATGCAATCCAGAAGTACAGAACAAGTAAAATGCTTTATTTATTCAGCATTACATATTTTCTTCCCCTATAGCAGAAAAAGTCCCTGGTTCCATGTTTTGGAATTACAGCAATATTGTGCAATGTAGATAAACTTCTCTGGAAGAATATTCTCTAGCGGTATTACTATTAACCACAAAAAGCTCTGCTGTCAGTTAGCTGGTAGACATACACTACCAACAAAAATTCAATCCTACGCTTTGTTCATGCACAATCAATATGAGTATCTAGAAGGCCAATACATACACATAGCCAATCAGAAGAAAAGCATCAGCTTTATTCCAGCATCTTCAGGTTTTTTATTAGCAGATTTTCATGAAAGTCTTCAACTAACAAGCATAGGCAAAATTAGATGACCCTTTACTACACTGTTATTCTCCATCACAAAGAAGAAAATAATCAGGATATATGGAAACCAGACAATGCAGCAGGAAAATGAGACATTTAAATTGAACAGAATAAATTAACCCAAACGGGTAATTACAAACATTACAAATATGTACTGACATTTCTCACCCTTCTTCTATGAACTTTGCAATGTCCAGACTAAATGTAAATAAATTTTATTTTCCTACAGGTATGATTTAAATTTTAAACTTATACCTATAGATGGTGAAAGAGATACTCCATCTATATTTTATTTGACAGGCATGTCATTGCATAAATACTGATTCTTATTTTTCCACATAAATGGTGCTGTTGGCCTTTAAATATAGTATTCGTGCAAACATATGTCTTACTTCCACCTTTCAGCAGCCTTGCACTTGTGATGGTAATTGACAAAACAATGAATCAACCCATATGTCTACCCTAGGTTATATATATACACACACACACATACACACAAACAGCTGTATCTAATTCTCCCCCCCGCCACCCCCCCCCCCCGCTCCCTGCCCAAAGCATGGTGTATACCAAACTATGTAGTCACCCCAAGAGCATAGCTAACAAACTGTTAGCAAGCTGGGCACATCCCTATCTTGAACTCAGTTTAAAAAACTGTTAAACACAGTCACACTCTCATTGCAAAGCCAGGTGAGCACACAGATACACATTAAGAAAATGGCCAAGCTAAAAAAACTCCACCCAAGTATAGTCCTGATACAACTTAAGTCTGTTTTGTCTTAGGAAAGCCATATTTGGTCTAATGGATCATTTTCTTTATGACTATCAGTCTTGCTGAAAACTGTAACTTAAAGAAAATAAAAAAGGAATGTTTGTCTTTCAGATCCCGGACAATAGTAGGCGATATGCATTTTTTCACTATCACCTTAGCTTTAATTTAGACAAACCACAAAATAGCTCCTAATCCCTTCAGAATTAATTTTGAAAATTACAAAATATTTTAGGGCACAAGACAGGGAAATTAACTGAAAACTTCTCAACACACTCTGTGGTTCTAACAGTTGATTACAGAAATCCCATTCATCATCTCATCCTTTGCATTTTTCCGTTACATGTGATATATTCCATGCCTTCCAGAGCTGACATCTACACAAAGGTTACCTTTAACTTGAGCAGTCCTGAGCAGACTCTGTTCTCTAAGGTATCTTTGCTATCAGAGGACAGAAACAAGCTTTTTTGGTCAGTTCAGATGATACAGTTAATATAGGTGAATTATTCTCTGTAAGGGATAACATCTGCCTTCATAAATTATTTTTCTTAAAACATAATTTAGTTTATAAAGGATGGACTAGTCAGAAAACAAAAGCCAGATGAGATGATCATGCTGGATTCAAGAAAACATTAATTCTAGAATCTCTTTGGAGGTATTGACTGATCCTGTTATTAAGGCTGTTAATTAACTGCAAATATTCTGCTTGATTTAAAACATTTAAAGTGACAGATATGTAAATATTTTCAGGGCTTCCTATGTCCCTCTCTACTAGCTTATTCTAATGTAAATCACAAATGATTACAACAGAAACATTGTGTATGCACAAGGATTCATTGTCTTCCCATCCAAGCAATTAAATAGCAACACAAACATATACAGCAGCATATAAATAAAATAGGCCACTGTTTCTTCTGGTATATTATGCCTACTCATATACACATCCTTTTTATCAGTGTGATAAAATATGGGTTTCCAAATGTTAAGCATTTTCCTTGTTATTTTTAACAAATATTTGCATTTTACTCAATGTCAAAGAATGATCAGACTTAAAATGAAGATCAGTATACAATCAAACCTTTGAAACATCTCGCAACAGGAATCAAATAAATATCCCTGTTTGTAACTTGAGATTTATTTTTTTTTTCCTCATTAGCTTATGCCTATTTCTTAAAGAAAAGAAGAGGGATCAATGAAATCTATGCACAGGAACTTCTCAGTAATATTAGCCCTTCCGTAACATAAGTGTCCACTTAAATGTCCAGTCCTTCACCTTACAGCTACAGTCTTTAAAATGCAAGTCATTTGTTAGAAACCCATTTCTAGGTAGGTTTTAAAACATCCAAACCCCCTCCTCATCACCCTTTATCACGCAGCTCCAGGCTTCTTTTTGTCTTTCCTAGCTACCTGCTACTGTCCTCACACCTACCTTGTACCTGAGGTTACCTCCCTGAGGCTCTCCCTCACCCCACAGCTGTACAGTGGGTATGCGGGAGGACAGACCACAGCCACAGGCATGCAGATGGCTCACATGTACAGTCCATGCAGCTGAAGAACCCTTCAAGGAGAAACCGTTCGCTCTGCCCAGAGTACCCCGATAGCTGCAGCTCTACCCTCCTTTTTCTGGGAGGAATCACTATTGCCGACCCCAGCCGGCAGCTCTGGGGTCTCAGCAGACATAGGCAACAGTCCGGAGAAGGAGGGGTGGTGTGACCTGAAAGCACCATGACTGGAATTTGAGTAACTCATTAGATGTAGGTTTCCTTTTACAGAGCAAGGCTGCCTTTTTCTGGAGGGTTTCTCATCCAGTGGTGCATTTCTCAGTCTCCTCTACTGCCGTGGGGACACGTGATCTTCAGCCCCCTGAAGATGAAGTGCTAGCAGAACCAATGGGACTAACAGAGCATGACGAGACAGGGGCAAGGGGCCACAGTCTTCAGAGAAAGGCACATCCTACAGAAAGGACAAGTGGCAGAAGCTGATTGTTTTTCTTTAAGCCACTTTATTACCAACTATGCAAAATAAAATTGTTCCCATCTTTTAAGATGTATCATACGTGTATACATACGTGTATCTGGGAACTGCTATTCAGCGTCGTTGCTGTCTTACCTCCAGCTAAGACTTTTACTGTCTATTATTGGACAGTATTTATTTTATGGCTTTGGCCTTTTTCAAGACAGATACAAAATGATATGCCATGATGAAAAAAAAAACAAAACCCAAAAAACCCCCAACAACCCAAAACATAAAATTCCTTTTTAATTAACTCAAAATTCAAAAATTTTCAAGGAAGATTACTACTTACTGTTTCCCAACATAGTGAAGATGTCAGATTGCTGACCCAACTGCACATTTCTCAAATACAGCAGTGCAAAGCACCTCAAGCAGTCAAGAAAACACTGATTCCCAAAACAACCCTTGTCTTTTTGAACCATGTGACCATTAAGTCTGCTCATTTAGCAGCCCTTCCTACAGCTTGTGGAAGGCAATGGATGTCTTCCCTCTGGGGTAACGTGCACAAGAACTGCAGAAGTGGATCCTACTACACGTACAGCTGAGTACCATTAGCCCATGTTTCAAATTCAAGAAAGACCCAGTTGTACTTGAGGCAGGGGAAGAAGCTCTTGGTAGATATATTAACTGAACAGTTTCAAGAAAGTCTAGTAAAGCTGAAGATCCCATAAAGACACTATGAATCTCTGTAACTCACCTAAGTTTTTATGTAATTATAAATTAAATACATTTAAACACAGACTCTGCTAAATTTCCAGCAAATTAAGTCAACTCTTATCTCTCCAGATCACATCATTCCATTCAATAAAAACTCCAATTTGTGGTACAGAGATGGTGTATATGGTCAGACTCACTCTTTAACCTTACTGCAGAGCATTATTTTCTACCATGTAATTTATTACTTCTACACTAAATCATTCTTTTTGTTAGAAACAATTGAGGACTGCAAAAAAATTGCGTTGTGGAAACAGAACAAAACTGGGACTTTGGAAAATGTGCAAACACATCTCTCAGTGGGATCTTGTCACCATGATCACAGCAGTATGCAGTAAATAGCTTCTCTTTAGCTGAGTTGGACAGGCTTTAGAATGACATTAGTATTAAATGGAACCTTTGGAAAGTAGCAATTTATGTTATAAATTCTCTGTTGTTTTGTTGAGGTTTTAAATGAGAAAGTGCAACTTTATTTTAGAGTTTCTGTAAATAGGAAAAGTTTCACTGAAACAAATTACAGTCTTCAAAAGTCAGACACAAGTGCTTGTGGCAGGCACAGTTTGAAATCTTAAACTGCTAATGGCAAGATATATTTTCACATTCACTTGCAATGAAAGATTTCAAAAGTTTTTAGAAAGGCCGTGCAGGGTAAAAGTTCAGCATGTGTGCACAGCTGATGAAGAATCATTTGGAGACATGCACATACCTGGGGCTGGCAGAAAATTTTATATGATAGAGATCGTACATTAGGTCAGAGGTAGCTAAAAGTGAATTTCAGATTCTTCAGGGACATTCTCCTTTTAGTGAATAAAGGGCAAATGTCCATCCTCTTGTTCCATTCCTCTCTGCAGGCTTCAGTGAAGTTGACCATAAGGTAAAGATGTACTGTGTGATGGGTACGGCCAGGTTCCAGGGGAATTGCTTAAAAGGCCTCTTATTTGTGATCTCTTTCATATGCAACTGTTTTTTCATCCTTTTCAAAAACTGAAGGCTGATTCCAGAAGAAGTGCCATAACAGCACCAACTCAAGTGCTAATAAGATACTAATAACATGCAAATAACACTCTCCTACATGCTCAATACATGATGCCACCAAACTGGTCCATGTGCTTTGAAGAAAATCAGGCCACTGCTGAAGAATAAGCATGCAAAACTGAAAACAAAAATTAACTCCTCCACCCCTTCCCAAAAAAACCCCCAACAACCCACCCCATAGTAAAATTTCCTTGAGTTAAAAGATCAGAATGATAAATTGTATTTGGTCCTTAGTTCAAATGTACCTTTGAATTTTTTGCTAGAGCTCAGCTTTCACGTATTACTTTTAGGGTGATTTGTAGTCCCTCTCAACGAAGAGATTTTTTTCCCATTTATAAGGATTTTATATGCTATTCACCTCTTTATCCTCCCATGGTTGAGTTACAGAATTGCAGTAAACCTGGAGATATTGGAGGTATTTGAGTATCTCGGAACTCCCTAATAAATATAGAAAGCTACAATAGAATTACACATGAA
>NW_010972864.1:7951378-7952527 GCF_000737465.1 Haliaeetus leucocephalus | reverse complement strand
CTTGACTAAGCTACCTCATCAAACATTAAGTTCTATACACTGATTTTGCAGTGTATAGTATGAAACTCAAGTTCTTTGCTCTCATCTTTATGTTGGGATCTCCACACTGGGATTCAGGACAACTGAAGTTTCCTAAAGCACCAGATATGGACTGAAATTGATTACTTCACCTTCTAAGACAAAATAATTCTCTTTAGAGAACTGTAATCTTTGCCCATGACGCCAATATAAAGTTTTTGAGATCATCAGCATGCCCCAGCATATTGGGGAACTAAGGACAATGGGTTTTAGTCTTTTTCTGACGTGTGTACAGCAATATGCATATTGCTTCAAGCAGAAAACTCCTACTCCACTGCATGTATTTCTCCTCCTGGAGAGAAGACAGAACAAACAATATGATTTGACACACAACAAAAAGGTATTCTGCTGCTACCATGATGCAATAAAAAAATTTTAGAAAGGGCTAACCACTTCCACCAAATCCCATATCTGATACATGTACTTCATGGTTGAAGATAACCAAGGTTATTTTATTTAATTTAATTTAATTTAATTTAATTTAATTTCATTTCATTTCATTTCATTTCATTTCATTTCCCCCCCCGCCTTCAGCCATATTTCTGCTTTTTCAGCTTAAAATGAAAAGGGGATTGTATACCTAAGAATTCACCTAATTACTTTAACTATGGATATTACTTACCACCCTCGTCCTGTCTATGTCCTTAGATACTCAGCAAAAATGTGCTCTTGCTCAAACTGCGATCATATTCTGCTTATTACATCATAACAGATGGAAAGGCAAGGAAGTGACTAAACCAACATTCATGACTTTGCGGGAAGTTTAAGAAGGAACAAAATGTGAACTAAGAAGGCTATGTGTCTTCAATAATTAGAAGGCAGGCTAAGAAACTATGTATAATTTCCATAATTTACAGGCCTTACTTAAAAAGGAAATGTATTGCAACTTGCTGTATTTTAGTTAAAAAGTTCATAAAAGTTTTATGAAATCTAACCAAGCAATTTGCAGATACAGATACAAGGTAAACCAACGTAATATGAAGGCTTCACTGTCATCTCATGCCATGACAAATTCCACTGTTTCCAATAGGTCTGCTTTACTTAAGTATTGCTTAGATGAACTACTACTAC
>NW_010972864.1:7949888-7950676 GCF_000737465.1 Haliaeetus leucocephalus | reverse complement strand
GAGGTTCCCCTGCCCTCCTGCCACCAGGCAGGAGGGGACCTCAGAGATGGAGGGGAATGGATACAGGTGCCTGCTCAGGGAGGCAGGCGAAACCCCTCCTGGTCTCCCTCACCTTCCCAGTTGCCCCTACGCAACAGGTATGGGGCTCTGGAACTTGAGGACCAGGCCAGTGAAGATCAGGGTGTAGATGAAGCCCTATCTAGGGAGGTGCCTAGGCTCAGTTGGGCAGCCCCACGCATTCTCACATCCTCTGAAAAAAGAAAAAGGAGGGTAATTGTTGTAGACGACTCCCTTCTGAGGGGGACAGAGGGCCCAATATGCAGACCTGACCCATCCCACAGGGAAGTCTGCTGCCTCCCTGCGGCCCAGGTGAAAGACATTACCAGGAAAATCCCTGGTCTGGTTCGGACCTCTGATTATTACCCATTGCTGGTTGTGCAGGTTGGCAGTGATGAGATTGCAGAGAGAAATCCAAAGGCAATCAAAAGGGATTTCAGGGCACTGGGACAATTAGTAGAAAGGTCGGGAGCATAGGTAGTGTTTCCTCAATCCCTTCAGTGGCAGGGAAATACACTGAAAGGAACAGGAAAACACACCTGGTTAATATGTGGCTCAGAGGCTGGTGCCATCGTTGGAGTTTTGGGTTTTTTGATCATGGGGAGGTTTACACAGCACTGGGCTTGCTAGTGACAGATGGTGTCCAGCTATCTCAAAGGGGTAAAAGAATCCTCGCTCATGAGATGGCAGGGCTCATAGAAAGGGCTTTAAACTAGGTTTGAAGGGGGTAA
>NW_010972864.1:7860631-7946234 GCF_000737465.1 Haliaeetus leucocephalus | reverse complement strand
TACTACTAGTCTGTGACTGTGCATTAGCAAACAGAAGAGCACTTCTCCCTATATTGAAAAACAATCTCCAGGCTGGAACAAAGGTCAAGGGAACTGCAGATGCAAATACAAGAAAAGATCATTACCAGGCTAACAACATGAAAGGCAGGTATGAATTAAAGCATAAACAAACAAAAGCTATAAAAGAGAATGGTCTTCTCTGCCTAAACAACTGCTATTGAGACAGGGTCTAGCTAGTTTGGGGGGATTTGTGAGGCTAGGCTGCAGTAAGAACACCACAGCTGTCAGTTACTGTACAGATGAAGTACAAGATGGTTGATGAACAATGAAGGGTGATTTGCTGCATTCTGCACTCGGGTATCTTGCTGACACATAAAATCTCCACTGGCTGTCATATACACCAACCCATCACACAAGGGCAAGAGTCACAGGAAAAGTTATATACACTCAGGCAATATATAGGGCTGTTTGCACATGACTCTACACATTTCAGATCCTAATGTCTCTATAATTAAAACATTCTGAACATTAAAGGGAAGGACAGGAAAATAAAGTTTTAGGTACTAAGAGCTCACACAGTCTTGTTTGCCTCTCCTTCAGACACAGTAATAGAAAGACCTTACAGAGGATCTGGTCAAAGTTAGTTCTTTGAGGAACTTCAAAGTTAGACAGTAAGGAATTACATCCTAGGCATCGAGGAGAAAAGGATTAAGAGTTTAGGCCATACTGTCCTGATCCATGGATGGTTTAGATTGTCTATCTGGATGCAAAGCAGATCCTGATCTATGAGAGCTGGATTTAGCTTGAAGGGGTGAATGCAGAATAAATTGGATGTTTAATAAGCATCTGATTGAGACAGTAATTCAGACCTACATAGTGTGGAAAAGCCAGTCACAGACTGGTCAATTCCATTTAACCCATCCTTATTTTCATTTCCACCTCTTCTATCTGCATTTTGAGAGAAAGGACAACAGCAGACACCAAAAGAAAGCCTGCTTCTTCTCTGGGTTTTTTAGAAACTTAAGTTTCCTCAACAACATGTTCTTTTGCAGGTTCTGGCTCTTTCTAAAGCTGGTTAGGCTCACCAGTCCTAGTCGTTTCCGATTTCTCCCCAGACCAAAACACCATCTAGATGAACTTCCCTACCACCAGAGTCATAACAACATTGATGCATTTTTTCAGTGAAACACCTAAGATGAAAAACATAGCCCAAATATCACTCCCACAAGGAGTCATCAATGATCATAAACCTCTGCCCTGGTTTTCTATGACTGACTGCCAGAATCCTACTTACCAAGTATAGAAAAATATCACCTGCTGTTTCTGAAAACATTTCAGTTCCACACAAATAATGAAAAGGTTCTCCTTTACACAGCAATGTAATTCCTTTAGAATACTAAGTGCTGAGTTCTTCTGGTCTCTTCATATTTCCCAGAGCAGTTAGTAAATTCATCCCTTTTTTAACCTCTTAGGGCCATGGAACATTTCTTGGATCCTGACCCTCAAAGAACCAGATAATTTCAGATTTCTGTTCACTGGTCTCTTAACAGCTTTCCCTTCTCTTGAAGGATGGTGTTTTTACATACTAACGTGTTCACTCCTAGTCCTTCCAATGACCACTTCCCCTTAGCAGGGGAACACAGGTAACATAGTTGAAGTGATTTCATTTAATCAAACAATGGATATTCTCCCCCTATATAACACATGGCACCTTTCTGTTGCACAGTAGGAATGGATAGCTAGACAGCTCACTGGACACTGACAGACAAAAATATTTAGTTTATCTGAACAGTCAGTGTGAATGAGATTGTCCCTGCAAGTCCTGCCTTTACCTAACTGCTGATGTTACTGATTTTTTGACACTAATACCACTGTTGCTGGCACCACATTGTTTTATGCACCTGTTTCAGAAGTCGAATGAACAAACCTCCCAAGCTGCTTATAAGCACTTGTCTCCTGCAAAGTCGTTCGTTCCTTCCGAGACTAATTCTCCTGAACCAGTCCTCCTGCTTGCCCATGCTGTGCACATTCTGCTACCAGTTACAAGCTCTCGGGAAGTCACATAGGCCACTAGGGTTCCTGCTGTTTCTTCCAAATGCTTTGGCTTTCAAACACATTACCTTGGCTTGCGCTCACCCCAGCATGAGCAGCTCCACATAGTGATTCTTTTGTTTAATTTTTATTTTCCTAGACTCTGATTTTGAGCGAAACATTTCTTTCCAAATCAGAACTCCATTTTAATATCGCTTTGTGCCCTGAGTTTTGCCAGAGAAACTGGTGCCAGAGATAGCTGCTGGAATCCACCTGGAGTCAAAGTGCCCTGGCACAGGGAGTGGGCTTAAAGCATTTCCAAATGAGAAGGGCGAGTTTAACTGTGGTTATGTGAAACTGCTAACACAAGAACCGAAGAAAAAGTTTCCTTGGGGATTTAAAGTACGAAGAGAAAGACCAGAAGATTGCTACACACACCAGCAGAAATGGTGAATACAGGTTTTAAGGTATTTATCCAGAGATACGAAAGAATGAGAGTGGCACAGCATAGCAATGGCAAATAGCCTAGGGAATGTGGGGAGAATTCAGAGCTAAACACTCAAAGGGAAGGCAACCCGTTCATGAAAATCTTTGATTTCCTCTTCAGATCTGAGCAACGTCCTCTGTTGTCCAGCATGAATATTACAAAATTACATAGTCCTATTTTATTACAGTCACTATTTTAACATAAGAATAACTTTCTGTTATCCTAGTACTTAGTAACTACATTATTAGTTAACACGACCAAGTAATTCAGTTGTTAAAGCACACCTTCTAGGGTTTGCTTATTTAGTGATACTTGGCCCGGTATCAGTGTAAGCACAGCAGAGAACTGAGCAGATTACAGAAGGTATATCAAAAGTCATATTTACTTGTAGGATAGCTCTCCAGACATAGCAATCACAATCAGTAAATGGAGATTTAACCTCTGAAGTATTAAAGGTAAACATTTTGAGCAACTACAGAGACTACCAAAACAGCATCCAGCATTAACTCAACAGCCTGTGGCTGCTCAGCTTGTACAACAAACATTAACACTGCACTCTCTTCTACCTACAGTGTATTTGGGACTACTACAACGCACAATAAAACTGCAGTATCTGGAATAGTAATTTTACATGCACGTTGCTCGATAGGGTTTTGAACAAAATGCTTAGTTTTTCTTTACTAAGCTTTCCTTGTAGAGCATAAAGTAAGCTTTCAAGGAGCTTTCTGTCTCCTGCTGAAACACTATACAGTAAAGCTTCTCACAATGTACCTTTACCTACATCTACTTCCAAAAAAGTTCAGCATTATTTGGCATTAATTCACAGTGAAATTCAGAAACTTGCAAGATGTGTCCATTAACACTTTTGAGACATCTTCTCAAGCCATTTATCACATAATAATGAAATGTATCACTGGGAAGTAATTGCAAAGAATGACTGGCAGCCATAGCCAGTCCTGAGTAAAGAGCAAACCAGTGCATGGTTCATTAGGTATTTTCCTATAAATGGAATGACATAAATCCTTTGTGACTTAAAAGACTGTCTGGGCTATGTATGTTTGAAATGTAGTTGAGATAACCAAGGCCAGTAAGTATTCAGCGTAATGATAACTTAATTTTATAGAAATAGAAGTGATTAAACTGAAGGAACTCTCTGAATTTTGAATTGGCCCAAAATGTGGATTTTTTCCAAATAAATCGCCATGTAATTGTAGCATTTTTAAAATCTTATTAAAACTGTACTTAAACAAGCATTCTCCTGCAACATTGAAAATTCAAACATTCACATGTAATATTGAACTCATTTAAAATTTTCTTAGGGGATATGAGAGGCTTAGGTCCTGTACTCTCATTCCACTGCACAATGTCATTTAATAATCTCAGTCTTATTGTGAAACCAACTACAGAGACTTTCATCTATTAAAACAAGCAAGTGTAAAAATCAAACTACAAAACAGTGAGAAGAAAATTGGATTTTTGGAATCCCTTTAGTTTAAATAATCAAAAGTTATACTAATAAAGGCAGTGCAATCATTTTCCTCACAATATGTGACATAATAATATTGAAACATGTAGATCTAATTTGTAATGTAGCTTTATATATACACACTGAAGCTGCCTGATTCCGCTCAGATGCTTTGTTTTGAATGTATTATTGCTACTTCTATTGGGCCTATTTCTACTGTCTTTCCTCTACCATCCAGTAGAGGAGGTACTTCTTCATTCACTAGTACCTTTCTGGATGAATAGTTCCACTGATGAAGGGTATAAATTCTACTCCTAGATAAGGATTTTAAGGTACTTTGTTTAAATAAGAGAAACAAAAGGAAGCAGTGCAATAGAAACTCATTCATTTGTTTCTTAGTGAAAAACAGAATATAAAACAAAGAACCCCAAGTCTTTACAGGCATGACCTGTAAAGTCTTGTATTTTTGGCTATGCTTACAAAGATTTTCTCAGGCACTAAATTCCTTCCTAACTCCTTAGGCATTCAAGTTTTCATAAAAGGGACTTACACACTGAAGTAGCTTTCTCATGCATGACTATCTCAGGCTAGCTATCCTTTGGATGCCTTAAGCATCTTGAAGCTCACTCTGTTAGCTGGCCACCTAACCATTGAGCATCATGGCACTACATATCATGACATGAAAACTCATACAACTTTTGCAGCAAGTCTGTGAATTGCCAAGTGGGAAAGCTACAGCTGAGAGATACAAGCTCTGGGGTTTTTGCTTTGTAACATAGTTTAAGTTACATGAAAATCTGTGATACAGAGCATACAATTGCAGGGAGGCTAGGCCATTGTATCTTTTTACACTTTTTTTAGTAACAGCATAATTCTCACCACCACTGTTTTATGAGGAAGATAAAGTACTGAAGTAAAAGCCAATGAGAATTTCTACCATTCCCAAATTCCTTTTGATGTACAAGATATGTCTAAAATCTAAGCACAGGAATAAAAATCAAAGCATGGATGCCTATACATACTTGGTATCTCTTGTGAATTTATCTTCTACACTTTAAATACATCCAGATAGATGAAAATGAGAGTACTAGCTATAATAAATTGTAATCTGTGAAAAACTGAGAAAGAATAAAGAGAGACGAAGGAATACAGTGTGTTGCCTTTGTCCATATTGTTTATTAAGGAATCCACAAATACTAGTTAGTGTAGAAAACACTGCCTTGTGTAATAGCAATAAATAAGACACATGGATAGAAATAAAACCAGAACCTTGACAAAACCATTTCCCTAATGTTAGAATATATAAATTTTCCCAAATTTAAATGCGTCTCTCTGTATCTAATTCACAGAAGGCATACTGCAAATGCAGCCGGCATACAGTGACTATAAGTTTGAAGAAAAACATTACCAAATACTATGACTAAACTTGTGATTTTTGGAAATGTGAATACCAAATATGAAAATGAAAACACAAACTGAACAACAGTAACTATAGCTCTAGCATGGCACTCTTCATCACTTTGCCCTTGGATACAATTTCATTCAATGCACTTTACTTGTAAGAGAAGAAATAATCGTGATTTTCATTTGTCTATTCAAAATGTTTATAATTTATAAAGAACATTATCACTTAGGGAAAAAAAAACCACAAAACAACAATGTCAATTTTTTAAAAAAGTCCAACATGGACTTTATTTGCCATGGGGGTCTTTCAGATGATGCCAGAAGACGATGAACTAAAGAATCCTTGACATTCATCTATGACCACTCCCAGACTCTGTGCAAAATCTCTGCTACATGAAATTGAAAGCTTTGCACCATTTTATGACTGATGGACTCAGAAGTCCTTTTCAGTGGTAAAATCACTGAAAGTCATAACAACAAAATCCACATATTACTTTTGGGATGAGGGAGCTCTATCTCTATCTTACCACAGCATTTTGAAGCTGTGTGTGTTTAGGTGTGTTTATCATCTTGACAATGTATCTAGGAAGTAAGGAAGTTTTGCTTGTCCCATTTTAAGATGGTGACCACTGGTTGCCACAAGAAGGCCAGCACGAGAGAAGCTTGAGCCAAATATTCTGTAACACAGCATACAGCATTTTAATCACTGAGAAAACCAATGGCAAACACTGAGCTAATAACACTAATCATATAAAGTCGGTGTGAGGCTAATTAAGCTGTACTGATTACTACTTCTTTATGTCCTAAATACATATTTTACTAGATTCCTTTCTACTTGGTAGCAGGCTGTTGAAGTTATTCACATAGGATTGTTTGGCCACCTGCAGTGAAGCTCCAAACAAGTAGCAGGAAGTCTTCAGTTCAGTTTCCATTAAGCTATGGCAGAGAATTTGGCCCGAAGCCAGCCTTCTGTTCCAGCTTTAGATTTGGCCCACTGTCAACATCTGCAACCCAAACTTGCATGGCTTGCACAATTCAGCATTTAATAATTATTAAATTTAGCTACTTAATACTTGACAGATTTGTGCACAGAAAATAAAAACTGAGGTTACTGAGCCAGAATAGCCAAAAAGACAACAGACAAAACCATGTACTACTTTGGATAAGACATAGTTCATTGTACTTTTCACATATACAGCTACAAATAATGAAAATAATTAAGAGGGAAGGGACATTCCAATCAAAACTATTCTACAGTCAATGTTTATACAGACTACGTATATATGTGGATTATAAGATATTTTTGAGAAAGAGTAGAAGACTGAAAAAATGCTATGCTAGGAAAGCTCTGGGAAACTCAAAACAGCATAGAGCACTGCTTTCTCAGTTATTTGATTAGGAGTAGGACATACTGTACATACACAGTTTTAGCTGTGGAATTTTTAAATGTCTGAAATCCCCGTGAGTCACTGTTACTATTGTCCACAGTGGGGCAGAATTAACTGCTGATCATTTTTGCAAATCCAGCCTAAATAAAAACCTGGAAAATGTGGGTCCAACCTAGCCCCATCACCCTTAACATGCCAGTCATCCTTTACGTTATGCTTGCCTCTGCACCACTACAATCAAAAATGAAAATGTGTTAGTCTGTTTTTAATGACTAAGGCCTCCCACACATGCAAAAAATAAACATTATTAAACTTCATACACAGAGACAGATAAAGGAACGGTTAAAATTACCCCATTTTCATGTTTCTTTCTCTCCTTGCTTCCTACCAAAAGATAAGATTTTTGTGTCCAGTAATGTACCAAGTTTAACATTATCCTTGTGAACAATACTTTACTTTACTTGTTCTATGTTTTACTGAGAACTGAGTATATTGGTACATGGAGAATTGGAAATGTAATAGATTTGATATTTCTTGTACAAATAGGCTAGCACATACAGTTTTGCTGTACCATTAACTGTAATAGCTTGTTACCACACTAACAGTTGATGTTCTCACGAGACAGATTTTTATGATCTTACGTAAGATTTAGACTTACGATTCCTTAATAAAAGCACTTTGAGATTTCTTTAAATGGGGTATATAGAATGACTGTACTCATGGGAAAAGACTGCTGCATATCCCTGATATTGCTTCAGTCTAGAACTGTTACAGCAGCCGCCTTTGTGGACGGTTTACAGCTGCATTACAGCTCAAGACTGTATGATTAAAAGCCCAGCATCTGAGTTTTCACACAAAGCTGAGAATCATAATGATTCAGGCATGGTAGCCTTAAAAAAAAAAATAAATAAAAAAAACCCAAAACAGTTTGTGTGCTGTTCTGATAAATGTTTTTACATATGGACATTTTATGTAAATAAATAGATACGTGAATAGAGTATTAGGTACTAGAATTGTCAGAGATTGGTGGTGAATCTCAGTTAGAGAATTGTTGGTGATTTTTAAAAGGTTGTTTCTTCAGAAAGGAAAAATAAAAAAATTCCTACATATATTTTATATATCTTACCATGAACTAACTGCTTTTGCTTATGTTAGATGAATTCCTTCTTCCCTTCTTTTGCTAACCCCACTCTGGAAAGGAGTACAGTACTGCTTAATTTTTAACAGAAAGGTAAAACATTTAATACCTATTTTCACATGAAGGAGAATATTTATTTGTATTAAGATGCCCCTAGGTATAACATCTGAGACTAACTAACTTCTGTTTGATCTTTTTTTTAAATTGCATTCAGTTAAAGTGGAACAAGCATGAAAATCCATCTTACTTTACATGAGAAAGAAAAGTGAGCAATAAAAATAAGCAGGAAATACAGTTTCCGATTATCCATTTTGTTATTATAGATTCATAAAACATATAAATTTTTTTTATATGTATGTTTTAAAGAAATGTTCATTTAAGACTTTCACCCAAAGAGCCAGTTTTCTTTTTTCTTTAACTTTACTACACCTGTTGTTAATATAACAAAATTAATGAAACTTTTGAACTCATCAGTTAACTATTTCTCATCATGTCCTTATTTCACAGACAGTAGTATCTCTCTGCTTTCTCTACTGCCCTACTTTCCTACTTGTCCTACTTAATGAATTATGAACATAATGACCAGTTACAATTCTGATAATCAGGGCTTGTGACTGTCATCTTTTCCCTTTTCCTGACCTTACCAAAAAATTGCGATCTAAAAATGAAATTACTACTTGCTTGTAAAACACATATATTTTGTATTTTCATTTGTCTGTTGGGACATTGAGATATTGTCTGGCTTTTAATTACAGATTGCACAATACAAAAATTGTAGTGTGCCCTCAAGGCTAAAGTGCCATTTTGGATTGAATCATCCATCTTGCATTTAATTTTCACTCCTGACACAAGCCACAGCTTTTGTCAGGAAGAATTTTTGTTTGGATGTTAGTTTTTTATATATTGCGAGAGAAAGCTGTCTGATGCATTCCCTTAACCCAACAGCATAGTCAGAAGCATTCACAACCATTATGAAATGACTCAAGAAATCAGCTATTTAGAATCCATGAAGATCACACCAGAGGTTTCAAGAGCCTTTGTTAAGCTCCTTTCTTCCTAAGTAACCTTCCATTCCACAAATGTCTACCATTGGATATAGGGAAACATTAGGAAATTAGAAACAGAAATTGCCACATTAGATCAGTACAATGCTCCTAACAATGACTGGTATAAGACATTTCAGAATATATGAAAACAAAACAAATACGCAACCTACAGTAGGTGGGTACAAGAAAGTTCATTCTGGCTCCACATGCACATTAGTTACTGATGTTCTCCGACATCACCAAAGGTAAGTATTTTGCATTTTACAATGCATTTTAAAATAAGGGAGTATTGAAAAAACACTATTGAAGAGCAACAGTGAAGAACATCAGAAGTTCTCTGCTAGTGTTTAGTGAAGATTCAGCCTTAAACATGCTTAAAAGATAGCAGTGAATCCACAGGATGACTGGACACCTGCCCAGGATGCCTGAAGCCTGGGCACATTTCATCTTCTACAGTGTACATGGTGTTGGGTGGCTCTAGGAAGTAGTCCAATAAACTGTCCTCTTGTAAACCATGGGATGTGTCTCCAAGAGAGTATGGTATAAAACGTCTTAGGCTTAGCTCCTCTACAGTGGAGTGAGTGCTACAGAGATAGAGAGACACTTTTTACAAGGACCTGTAGTCACTGGGCAAGGGGTAACGGTTTTAAAATTAGTGTAGATTTAGATTACATATAAGGAAGAAATTCTTTGCCATGAGGGTGGTGAGGCAGGGGAACAGGTTGCCCAGCGAAGTTGTGGATGCCCCATCCCTGGGAGTGTTCAAGGTCAGGCTGGATGGGACTTTGAGCAACCTGGTCTAGTGGAAGGGGTCCCTGCCCATAGCGGGGGGGGGGCGGGGGGGGGGAACTAAAAGATCTTTAAGGTCCCTTCCAGCCCAAACCATTCTATGGCTCTGTGATTCTATACTTCAGCCTGCACTAAGGAATAATGTGGACTCCACCTTTAAACTTGCCTTTTTTTTTCTACCCAGGGTTTTCTTCACATCTACTGAATGACCGAATGTAGAATGGGATTTAACATGGACTAATGCTTGAATTTGAAATACAAAATATAAATACACTATAAAATATAAAAACACAGACATACAAAGAATAACTAGATAGGCACTGTGACTTCTCTTTAGCCATACAGGAAACTTGTAGAAGAACAAATGCCAAATTTAGATCCTAGCCACTGAGCCTACTTCACCCTCAATGAGGAAGACCTAAACCACTTCACTTTCCCCTCCCCCCCTCTTTAAGTTACTAAGATTGTATTACCAAAATAACCCTGCATTGCTAAGTTTTTGGCATCTTCAATAGACAGAACTTCATAATGCAAATGGACTGTCAACAATTTCACCAAATCCTCCAAAACGGAGAGCTGCTGAGAAGCCATTTCAGCAGAGCTAGGAAGCTCAGGCTGGCTGTGGCCCAGGGCACCTGGTCCTGATATGGTGCCATGAAGGAAACTTCGGGCTTTTCACATGATAAATGAACATATTTGACCTTGCTGATAGGTTTGCAAAAGCTATCAAGATGGAAAACTGTTATCTGTATTTTTTCCTGAATGTTAGTTTACATTGTTTAGGCACAGCTGAGCTCTTCTATTTCAAACACTGAATAAATAGATCTTTGTCAGTTCCTTTGACTTCATTTGGCTTCAGATGATTTAGGGGTTTTATAGGAATGCTATTATTATTATTATTATTGTTGTTGTTATTGTTGTTGTTATTATTGTTATCAGCAATGCATTCTACAGGGGATACACTGTTCTCTTTTTGAAGCAGCAGGTGTTTTACTTCAGTCCTGTATACGTTTAAGGAATAATGTTTAGAACTTGACCCAAACCCCAATGAGTCAATGAAATAATGTAGTTCCTACTGATCAACATACCTTAAATGAAGACAGGAAATTCTTCCTACAGCAGAGGCTAAATATGAGGAAACTCAATGCCAATGATTTTACAGTATGTGACTGAGACTCTAAGTGAAGACTAAAATGATAATAGATATAATAATGCATTTTTAGTGGTATTCAATAGCAGCACATTAATGGTGCTGATATGCTAATTCCAAAAAAGAAACACTGACTAGCCTCCTAAAAAAAATGGAACATCACTTAATACTACAAGGAAAATACACTCAAAGACACATATAATCTTCATCATGTCTGCCAGAGCAGTTCAGATGGTTACAGTATGCTGATGGGAGACAATATGAAGAACATTTTTTCACAGTCATGTAACATATCTACATAGATATTGATCACTAAAATTGTAAACATTACGTAAGAGAGTATATGGTACAAATGGCCCACTGTTAAAAAGAATTGAGAACAGGGTAAGAAAACAGAAGCATTCTTAACCTTTAAAAAAGAAAAAAAAAAGGTGAATGCATACAGACATGCGCATTCATCTCTACACACAATTATTTTTTATTTTATGAATTTATGCATATGTGTGAGCTCAAGTGGAGGAATGGGAAAGAACAATCACTCATCCTCTCTCTGCAAGTGATCCATTTTTTTTTCTTTTTAAATAAAGGATAGGATGCCAACTTGGAGCATTTATGCTAAATTAATATTGATGGCCAACACATATTTTATAGTTACGCAGCTTAACAAAACTACAAGAAGAATGCTGTTAAGATTTCAGAACCATTCCTCAACAACACAGAAGTGTTAGAGCTGAGACTGCCTGCTTTATCACAACGCAGTCTTTTGCCAGTGCTTTGTGATACAGCTTTCAATTATATAGTTACATACTTAGTTTTGCAAGATAAGTTTCTGAGGAATAGAAGACAAAGTCTTTAACGTAGGAAATGTCAGTCTTCCAGTCAACCAGTGATGTTGCTAGCCTTGCTTATAAATAAAAGAAGATTAAAATTCAGCAGAATACATAACTAGGAGTGAGTAGCCTACTGGTGAATTTTAATGTATGCTTTTTTCCACTCACTTGCAAAGACTCAGAAGATTGAATGGACAAACAGAAAATTCAAATTATAGTAAATGAAATACAAATAAAAAATAATATCCAAACCTTCAATTACTGGTTGTGTCCTTTTTTCAATGAACTTCCCCTCCCAAAAAAATTCAAACCCAAGCAAAACCGTAAATGTGTTTAAAAAATTGTAGAATATATTCTAATTCTCACACTTACATATGTATTAGATTGTTCAACAATTAAAAACGTTTGTCTAGGAGGTAAAATAAAAAATATTTAAATTGCAGGAAATCTCCATCAGCAAACCACAACTTTTCAGCTATGGTATAATGCTAGAAAGGAAAGATGTTCTGGCAAGAACCCATGCTGAACAATAAATTCATACACTTCTAGCAGCAGACTATCTGATAACACATAATTAATCTTTGGTTAATGACTTTACTTTAGACTACAATTATTTTTGCAAAGACTGTAACAAGCAGAAAGAGTTACACAAGGTTTTTTCAGTGTAAATTGCAATAATTCTACTTAAATCAGGCTTGGATATATTCTCTTCTAACCTCTCCTTTATCCAACCCTGACTAATTTTTAAGTGCAGAGTTTGTTTTCAGTTTTACCTTTCTTATGTCTGAATTTTCATTCATGCTTCAAGTTAATTTCTGCCTTTATTCTAACAATTTGCTTGTTATGGTACTCCTGAATCTTGTTTAACCTTGCAGAACTTTAGAATCCTAAGCTCAAAGCAGATACTTAAATTGGGTCTCAGACACTATCTCAACTGTTCTGCATTGTGAAAGATTTAGACAGACTACTGTACAAATTTTACCAATAACTGTATAGCTGAGTGCTATACAGTGCAATCTAATTGTCTGCCTACGAAGCAATGGATAATTACAACATTTGCAGTAAAAACTTCCCTAATATTCATTTTATAGATCTGAAACCATTGGCTTTATAGTTAAGTCTTTTTATAGATTGCCTTCTACATTTTGGCTGTGGTTCTTCAAAGACTATGTCCATTTTATTAGCAGCTACGCATCAATACCTGAATCCACTTCAAATTGGTTGCACTAACAGAATATGCTGCCAGAGAGATTTATTTTGCCTTGCCTCACAGATGACGCTCATTCACTCACTCTCATCGTCATTTCGGTCTTTTCTCTATGATGTTCCATTTTCAAAGTTTTCAAAGTTTTATGAAGCTTTTGAGAAGCACAGGTTGCTGCTTTTCCTCCTGGAGTCACTAATTCTTTGCAGCACTTTCTGTTTCCAGTAAAGCACTTAAAATTGTTTTGCATATTCTTTTTTCTTCCTAGAAGCTGGAAAATTCAGGTCATCTTTCTGGGGTTTCTGGACAGCTAGTTCAAATAGCAACAAAATTTGCTCATTCTCAAAGACTAACATGCAAGGTCCTAAAAACTACAGTTTATTTCAGTGAATTCATAGTCTTATGGTTTTCTGTACAGTATGTGTATACTGGGAACAAAATGTTCAAAATGAATCAAAATAGAACATATTCACTGTCTAGCATACATGAACACATTTCTGTCAAAAAACCTTGGTTGGTAATGTGGTAAACCAACAGTGGGAAACACAAGTTAAGTAGTGTCGATATCATTTCCAAACTTCCACTGATTTTTCAGTATTAAAATTAAAATATGTAGAAAGTGGTAACTGCTGCACTGTTGTAACGACTTTCAATTTTTTAAAGACAACGTGATAGAAAAGGAAATAACAATCAAAACGATCAAAATATTTAATGAGTTCAAAATGCTTTCATCAATATAACATTCATAATACATTTTTTCAGAAGATATACCTTCTTTTGCTAATTAAACTACTTGAAAACAAGAAATAGCATCAAAATACAAATTATTCACCAACACGTCCACAATCACTTGCTCCAACTATTAATGTGTGGCAAGAGAATATCACAGATTGCGTATTTATAATTGCTTGGCTTTTAAGAGTTAACACAAGCATGAAAGTACCCCTTGATGAGATTTGTAAAGCCCACCGAAGTGCTACGTAGGTCACCATTTGCTAATGCAGCTCATTTTCACTTCACTTCTTGAACAGGATTTCGTTTTCTTTAATTGCAAATGAATCTGAGGTGGACTATAAAGTAACTGCCCCATTTCACACATAAGCACTTCTTCCCTTGCCAAACTTGTTGTCCTGGTCTAGGCGTATGGACCATGATAAAGCTAGTCATCTAGGTAATAATTTCAGTGTCTTTTTTTCCCTACCATCTTAGCAAGGAATATGACAAGTTTGGCACATTAGCTACAGGAATCTTTAACTGACTTTTCAGAAGACACCAGACTCTCATAGTTGTTCTTGACTGCTTTATTTCAATTTTCAAATCAGAGTTTGTCCAATTAAAAAATGTAAAAGAATGTTTCCAACCTTTCCCACTCCAAGATGTCATTGTTTTAGCCATCCTATTTGCCTGTACCTCTCATTTTCTCACACTTCTCATGCTCTGCAGCTGTTGATAGCTGTCATTTTCCTCCTTCACTGGTTTTTAACAGTTCAGTAAGCATAAATTCTGCAGCTTGTTAATCCTGGGAATCATTTCCCTCCAACTCACTGTCTTGTTACAGCGCTGTATCTTTGCTTGGCTCCTGCCTTTCAATCTGAATTTCTTCCAAGGCTGCTGCTTTATGAAAATTTTTAGGTTTGTGTATTCTTTTCAGTTGGGCAGCTATTGGATAGCGGCACCATTGTCCTCCAAGCAATTTCTGGCTTACACACCAGAGGTTCTTTTTCTCAGTCCAGTCAACTCAGGAGCTTAGCCTAAGCCCAAAAGCTGTGAGTTTTGAAGGAGATTCTACATGAAAACTTAGTATATAAGAAGAGAGTTCTGCTAAAGACATAAGAGGCAAACCAAAAGGAATGAACTAAGTGGGAAATGCAGACAAAGACAGCAGCATTAAAGAGATAAAGTGGAACAAAGCATGAGACCCCAGAGGAACAGGGAAGGGCCAAGATGTCAGTAGAATGATTTTCTGCTTAAATAGCTCAGAAAGGATTCTATGAACTTTGCTTCAGAAAAATTTAACCCCAGTGGTTTCAATTGTTATTGATTCAAAGGAAACCATATTACCTTGTAATATGATATTTAGTTGCAGTTTTCTCTGTCATTGGGCACTACCTGCTACAGAGTACGTGGAAAGAATCAGTTACTAGGCATTGGCAGTGGTCTTTTCTAAGAACAGAAATTATTGTTTACCTCAGGATAGCTGTCATTTACTTAGCTGGCATCATTGACTGATAAAAACAACCTTTTTACTTTTTTTTTTACCCCTGTACCCCAAAAGACACCTTTTATTTTTGTCCTTCTCTACATCCCACATACCTACACAACATCAATTACTTCACAGCCATAAAAGAAATGCAAAGTCCAAGTACTTAGCCACCAAGTCCTTTCTAACCCATTAGAGTTAAAAACAAAACCAAACCAAGGCAAACCAAACAAAACCAAACCAACTAACCAAACAAAAACCACAAAGCAAAACTCCACAAAACAAACAAACCAACCAACCATAAATAAAACACTGTATAGGCACATTAGGATTCCATGCCTGTGTCCTGGTTTCAGCTGGGATAGAGTTAACTGTCTTCCTAGTAGCTGGTACAGTGCTATGTTTTGAGTTCAGTATGTGAAGAATGTTGATAACACACTGGTGTTTTCAGTTGTTGCTAAGTAGTGTTTAGTGTAAAGTCAAGGATTTTTCAGCTTCTCATGGCCAGCCAGGGCACCTGACCCAAACTGGCCAACAGTGTATTCCATACCATGGGACGTCCCATCTAGTTTAGGAACTCGGAAGTGGGGGCGGGGAATCGCCTCTCGGGGACTGGCTGGGTGTCAGTCGGCGGGTGGTGAGCAATTACACTGCGCATCATTTGTACATTTCAATCCTTTTGTTATTGCTGTTGTCATTTTATTAGTGTTATCATTATCTTTATTAGTTTCTTCTTTTCTGTTCTATTAAATCGTTCTTATCTCAACCCAGGAGTTTTACTTCTTTTCCTGATTTTCTCCCCCATCCCACTGGATGGGGGGGAGTGAGTGAGCGGCTGCGTGGTGCTTAGTTGCTGGAGGGGGTTAAACCACGACAGCCTGGCAGGCAGTCACTTACTGGACCAGCCCTTTTTTCCATATAAGCTCCAACCACATACAGGTTTCCAGTGTATTGTTTTAATTTATTTTGTTAGTCTTTCCTAAGACTAAAGATGGATGGCATGGAAATAAGCATAGCCATCAGGGCCTTTCCACACTAAGTCTTATAGTGCAGGAATAGCCTTTTTAGCTGATCACATACATCTTCCAGACCAACGTGGCAAAGGCTCATGTTGGCATAAAGACGAGGTCCAACAGCACTGAGGACTGTAGTTTCTTACAGTCTACACTTGGGATCCAGTAGCTTAATTAAACGTTGAAAAAATCATTATGACTAAACTTGCAACAAAACTTATGAATTTGCCACAAAACGTATGACTCTGATTTTCCTAGTATAGACAACTCCCTGAAAGATTTGCATAATCTAAATTACAGGCACAATATTTATTCCTCTGTCTTTGCCACTATGTCTGAACAGTTTTATATATAACCATTTCTCATACATTTTTTCTTGCCTTGACTGGGGAGACAGACACACATTGGAAGCTCTTAGTTCAGCAGATCCATTACAGCAGGGCAGAAACATAGTGGACCCAGAGAGCTTTACATTTTCACTTTCCTCAAAGCACTTTATTTTTTCAAGGTAACAATTACTAACAACATTCTTCTTCCTTATACTTTACTAACATAAGGCTTCCTGAAGCAAGAAGCTGAGATCTATAAAACCTCCCAATATAAAAGAAATATTTCATCTTTCTTCCTTATCAATAATACTAAAAGTATGCTTATTTTATCCTTTATCCATACACCTTATCCTTAATATCTTTCATTATCTGAATGCTCACATTTCAGCCTTTTGCTTTCAGCTTTTGTAGTATTCTACCCCAAGAACTGCCAGTCTTCAAACTCCATCAGATATGTCTATTCACTTCCAACATCTTTTCCTTTCACACAAAATGTAATGCTTTAATTTAACCCATTTGCCTTGCAACTAATCTTCCCAAGTTTTGCTTCTCTGCTGTGATTATGGCTCCCATTCTCCCTCTACCTCCTAACAATTCATTTTAATTACATTAATCAGAATCTGGAGCTGAAAACTACAGTAGTCTTAGTGTTGAAATATATTTGAGAGGAAAATGGGAATTCTTGATTTGCTCCTTAGTCATCTGCTGACCTTTTACTTTCTTTTTCAAATAACACCATAGTTTATAGTATTTCTCCTTAGAAAATTGTGTCTATTGTAACTTAGATAATCATAACTAAAACAAAACTACTACTAAATACACAATAAAGACCAATAGAAACTAGAAGACCAGTCCTGCAGTCACTGTACGTGAACATTTCTAAGGCTGGAGAGGAGTCCAACCTGAAAGGCAAGATCCTTTGCCTCAGCTGGAAACAATAGTAATTTGCTGGTAGGAGTGAATTGCATAGATAATTGGGCACTACTAATAAGTATTGAGTATAGCAAAACACTACCATGCTTTAATATTTAACAAATAGAGCATTGTACTGCAGGTGGAATAGTCAAGTATTTTACATTTCAGTGGTTAAAAGTTTCTAACAGTTATTTTAAAAGACATGCTTTTGAACTTAAACTCTCTATTTTCTGTATCAGATGCACTTATGAAGGCACATTGGTGATATTGCATGTTTGCTCATATGACTATTTTATAGTACTCCTTTCATGATTTTTTCCACACTTGATTTTATGATTTTTAAGTATTTCTTCATAATGAATATTCCTTTATATAAAACCTAACTACAAAGGTTAGCAAATGCCTTACTATACTACCAAATATTACACAGTGTTATGCCATCTATATAAAAAAAGCTTGGACAAAAAAAAAGTCACATTACTGTTAATTTAAAAGCATAATTGAACATTAAATGCTTGGACTAGGACTCTCATGAAGACTGAAAGATGCTCAAAGGCTGAGAGGGAGAGCTAAGAACACCCCATGGTCTGACATGGAAAACAATATGGTGTGCCTAAATGTGAGAAGTCAAAAAGGAAAGATAGCTCCTACAACGGATGGTATAGTAAGAATTACGCTTAAGGACTGGTAACAGAACTGAAAAAGAAGCCAAAAAATGTATGGCATGCATCTTTTGTTCATTTTTACAACTACCTCAGGTCATAACCATTACAACCTTTAAAATTAAAATATCCAGAAAACATTAATAAACATGACAAAAGTGTAAATTAACAGCACAAGAACTGTAGATTAGGGAAAGCTGACAGTCTTAGGATGGCCTTACATGGAAAAGATACCAAGGGGCTTTTCTGTAGTGATGAGAAATACAAGAAAAATCCTTTCCTGGAGAAAAGACAGTACACAATGCTATGTTGGAGAAACAGACCCAATAGTCCTCTATTTCTTTAAATTCATCCTTCAGTTCACGGATATAATTTCAGGCTTTCTGGATAGAATCTCAGCCAACTGACTTCCATTAATAGCCAAACCTCTTTTAGACACTGAAGAAGCAGCACCACAGATACGACTGAGATTCAAAATTTAGAACACTGTCTACAGCCATAATTAACTGCAAAAGTTGGATGATGTCCAGAGCTGCAGTCCTTAGCTTAGAAGTCTGCCTATAACAGAAGGATCTATATTAAATCCAAGTTAACCCAGAATACCATTTTAAAGCAGACTATTCTGTACTCATTTTAACACAAAGAATACTGCAGACAAAAGATGTAGTGGGTTTTTTTCGGATATACCTTGTTTCTTTTCTCGTGGAAAGTTTCACCTATAAAAAATTTCATTCTTTCTAAGAGTGAAACTGAGGAAAGAAAATTATTTCCCCTATGTTAAAAGTACTTTCTTAGAAATTGAGATCTTCCATCATAACATCCAAGAAGACAGGGAATTATGCAGGAAATTGGCTTTTACGTCAGAAATACTTCTTCAGACATTTCCATAGAAAATAGACCTAATTAGGCAGCATATAGCCCTTCAGTTTATTTTAGCAGACATACATTGCACACAGACTTGTAAGACTTTGACTTAGAATCATAGAATCATATGACCATTCAGGTTGGAACAGACCCTTAAGATCATCGAGTCCAACCGTTAACCTAGCACTGCCAAGTCCATCACTAAGACATGTCCCTAAGCACCACGCCTACACAGCTTTTAAATACCCCCAGGGACAGGGACCCAACCACTTCCCTGGGCAGCCTGTTCCAGTGCTTGACAACCGTTCTGGTGAAGAAGTTTTCCCTAATATCCAATCTAAACCTCCCCTGGTGCAACTTGCGGCCATTTCCTCTTGTCCTATCACTTGCTACTTGGGAGAGGAGACCAATGCCCACCTTGCTCCAACCACCTTTCAGGGAGTTGTAGGGAGCGATAAGGTCTCCCCTCAGTCTCCTTTTCTCCAGGCCAAACAACCCCAGTTCCTTCAGCTGTTCCTCATAAGACTTGCGCTCTAGACCCTCCACCAGCTTCACTGCTCTTCTAATCTTTGAAGATTGCAGCTTTATGGTGCATGGTAAATCCATTACAGCTTTTTCATTTTGCTAGACTTTTGATGTATCTGAGAATGGCACCTTATGGCTGTAGGAGTTGTTAGATTTGTCTCTAGAATTATTTCTTAAGGCTTCTTAATCCACTGCAGTGCTATAGATAGGTAGCTATTTAAAAGTTCTTCCTTCTTATATTCATTCTGCTGCTGCCCAAAATGCTTGGATGAAAAGATGTGATCTAGGCAGGTGGTAATAGGAAAAGATGGAACAAAATAGCAGTGAAGAATAGGCAAAAAAAGTCTGTAACCAATTGAGGATGTGCCTTAGCAGGCTTAAAATCAACCAGTGCTGAGTCTTCATAGTCCTATGCTATCTAGCAAAAACCTGCAAAATCAATAGGAAAAGTATGCCTCTGTTCTTGACGAGAGGCAAGTCTCTATCGAGAAAAAAGGCTTTCACCTCTTCCACGTACACTACTATCTTCAGCCACTGAGGGTTGTGCTGTGAAACATTTCAAGTGTCTAAATGAAAATACTTAAACCAAACTGGGAATAGGAACGTTCCTTCTGCAGAGGAAAAAAAAAACAAAAACAAAACCACAAAAAACCAAAACACATTAGAAATAAAGCAAATTAAATGCACATTTAAAAAAAAACCAAACACCAAAACCAAAACCAAACCAAACCAAAACCCAAAACCCCAAACACATAAAAAGCACATAAATTACAACTGCAGTCAAGTACTCCAGAGTCAGTGATCAGTAACACTGAGTCACCCATGACACATTACTTCAAGTTCCTGGTATACATATATTAACATGTGTTTAATTGTGTGTTTTCATATACCATTTTTCTCCCCACAGAACTTCTGCTTCACTCACTTGACTGGCCAGACTGTGCACTCAGCATTAATTTCTCAGTCACAGCTCAGCATCGCAAGGCAGCAATGGGCAGTGCTGTAGTTAAGTCAGTTATACGCTACTCTGAAACACTAGATTCTTTTCTTGACATGACCATGCAGTCCCTGCACAGTGATGGACAAGAAACGTAAACCACAGGTGTCACCTGCAGCTTTGGTATGCTTCTAGTGTTATTATAATATTCTCATAATATGATTCAACCCCTGGGATCCTGCAAGTGCTTTGTTTATTTAACTAGTAACAGAGGCCTGTTTTGAACAAATAATGTATTACAGCATGCAAAATAGTCTGCAAGAATGAGCTGACAGCTTTGATAATTTTGTCCGTAATCATTTTCTGTGTGACTTTTACACGTATGTAAAGGGGCAAATATAATAGGTATGTTATAAAAAGAAACTTGTTAACATAATAAAGCATCCTGAAACTATTGCAGGAGTGCAAGAAAACAGCTAATGACAATATTCCGTAAAAAGGAATCTTGCTGGTTCAAAATAGCTATGGCACACTGACACTATATGAAAAGGATATGTTGCATTACTACACCTTTTGTCAGTACTGTCTACCTTATGCATTCAATGAGGCACTTTGGTTTTTTAATAGATCATCGTACAATTACAAATTTTATCCACCCAACTGTGCATTAGAAATTGCATTAAGGTTGCACAGAGAATCTTACTGCTGCCATTTCTTAACTCTTCAGGCCCTGGCTTTCTTGCATTAATATTTTAAACATATTTCTATTTCACATTATCTACATATGTAATTATTCATTCAAAGCACAGCATATATTATAGAACTCAGCAATATCCATAATTCAGAGAAAGAAATCAGCTGTTCCAAGAGAATCCTCCTAAACAAAAGAAATGTGTCAGAAGAAAGATTCGTAATCAGAACTGAAATGTTTGGGATCATGCATCACTATCCCAAAAGTCAGGAAAGAATTGCTTCAAATGCAAGCTAAGTGCCTAAGTATTTACAACAACAGGGAAAAATGCATCTGTAGAGAAAATTGTGGGTGTATCAAAGACAAGGATTTCTTGTTCTTGTGGATTTTCTGCTCATTTGGAGACCATTTCTGTACACAAGATGCATCCAATAACTGCCGCTGCCATTTAATTACTTCATATAGAGAGCTCTTTTGTTGTGCATATGCAAGATTATTGATTTCTTTTACTGCCCATTAGTGTTTCCCTGATACTTTTCTGTCATTAGAATAATTCAAAGGACAGTACGTCAGCCAACTAAGCAACTCGTGCAGAGCCCAGACTTTTGCTGTGCATCAATATGCATAGTTTTCTGTAACTTCAGGAGTGCTTGATTATGATTCTCAACATATTCAATCAGAAGGGGTTCTGAAGAGATTTTCATTTCAATTATGCATGCCTCATTATCATACTTTTAGTGAAGCGGAAAGTACATTACAAGGTGAGAGCCAAAAATGATGAGATGAAAAGCACAAAGCATAAGTATCTTAGGAGGATTTCTAAATTTGTCTGAAACAATATTAATTCATAATAATAATAATCATTCTTTCTATAACACTGCATTTTTACATGGCACTTTACAATCAGCTCTTCAGAGCATCTTTCACAAGATCAGGTGTGGCGCAAAGCTTCAGTAAAGACAGCACACAGTTATCACTGGGGAGACGAACAACTTAGTATTCTGTGATGCAGTGGGATTTAAGGAGAGACGTTCTGAGATTGAAAATAGGTGCTCAGAAAAGAGGAAAGCCCTGAGCTGAGGGGAAATGGGGCAGTGTTATGAAAGGCAGAACTGCTGGAGACTAAACCTTAGGCTAACAGAGAGAGCTAAAACAACAGTGAAGCAACATATAATTAGGAGGTATATGGAGCATGACACTGGGGTCATCAGATCAGGAAGTACACCATGGTTTGGAAGGGAAAGAGAAGAAACTCAACTCTGAACATAAAAGAACACAAAAGGATTTAATGAGAGAAATAACGTGGTTAGAAGAACATGATTTTCAATAGCAATATTTTTGTTAGACTGGAGAGCTGAAACTCTCAGAATAGATATATGAGTAGGGAAGAAAGAGAGGAGGGATAGATATAAAGGGACTAACTGAAAAAGGAGTTGGGGGGGGGACGGGGGGATGGACTATAACCAGGAAAGAAGTGGAGAGTTGTTAAGGTCAGGAAGGGAGAAACTAGATGAAGAATGAGAATGATGTACTGTGACAAAGATCCCTGAGAGGCAGCAGAAAAGGCATAAGGAAATAAGAGAGAAATCTATGCTTAACAGCAAGACTGTTTTTTACAGAGCAAAATACAGGGAGGCCAGATTGCAGACATCCTAGAACATGGCTGTTGGAGGAACAGTGTAGGCGCCCTTTATTTACACCAAAAAAAATTAAAAGGCAAAGAGGGAGGATGAAGTCAGTATGTGAACAGAAGAAGAAAAAAAAGAAGAAAGATTTTTTTTTTTAATTAGGTGAAGACTGTGGATAATATAGGAAAAAAAGCCAGAAAGTATATAAAAGAATATATGAAATATAAATTCTTAATATAAATAAGAAGGATACAAGTTGTGAAGTGAAGGAAAGAGAGTAAGAAAGGAAGTGAGAAAGAGGAACAGTATAGACTGAGAGATTGTGAAGACAGGTTGACAGAAAACATGAAATGAAAGGCTAGGGGAGGTAACAAAAGGCAGGTGAGGAGGAATGAATCTTTCTGAGTATCAAATTTAAACTGCAAAATTGTAAAAGATTATTTACATGAAGAAACCACATTTGTATGAAGAAACCACACTGAAGGATGGGGCTTTGAGCAACCTGGTCTAGTGGAAAGTGTCCCTGCCCATGGCAGGGCGATGGAGTAGATGATCTTTAAATGTTCCTTCCAACCCAAACCATTCTATGATTCTATGATTCCACCTCTAAGCTCTAAGACACTGCTAACAATCCTGATCTGTCATCAGAAAATGGGTGTGCTGTTGAATCAGAGCCAAACATTAATTTAATGGGAGAGTGAAGACATGACAGTAGAATATGCATTAAAAAAGCAGTAAAAGAAAGTGCTGAACAGACCTTTGAGGAAAATAATTAAGAACTATAATGCTGTATGTCTGACAAATGTGAACTGTACAAGCTAAGCACAAGTGGCAGATACCTACCTGATGTAACAGACATAATTTCTTCAACAGACTTAAGTATTGGTCTGTAGCTTTCTGAATAAAAGACTGACCTTAAAGTATCTAGGCATAGATACTTCTAAAATTGGTAATATTAATGAATCTTTTTAAGCCTGTGGACTATCAGTAATTTCAAACAAATTCAGATGTCAGAGTTTGATAGGAGTCATGACGAATCAGAACAGGCACTTACCTTCCTCACTATAATTAATATAGTATTACAGTAACACAGCTATAGAATAAATAAGCCACCTCTACTAATAGGAAAGGCCATAAAGACTGCAGGAAAAATGAAAGGTGTTTGATGAGCTTGTTTGCATGATAGAAAACAGTGTTCTTCCCACTGTCACAGCAACAGCAACAATGAAAAGCTTGTGTACTTAATTATTGGCTATATTTTTCTATCAAGACAAAAATTTCAATTTACTTTACCTCATGTACTCATAATAGAAGCAGTGCTGCAAAATCACTAATAAAATACAGTACAATACAAAACCATAGAATACAATAAAACAAACCTTTAGAATAATCAGTGGGTGGGAGCAGGCTTTTAGAACTTGTTGGTGCACACAGAACAAAAAAGATTACTTGTATCTATTTAAAAGGAATTATGTCAGTACTCAAATCTAAAATTTTGTGCAAGAATTGTAGAAAAAATAAGTAATGAATTTTCAAAAATCAGTGAAATTTGTACTTATTTAGGTGGGAATTGCATCAATTTTCAGTGGCAAGCAAGTTTGACACAGAACTGTCAACATACACCTTTGACCTGGTAGTGAACATAATATAGTTAATAGCTGTTAAATCTTTTTTACAGGAAAATATTCCTTATACTGAATACTCCAATGTGTACATTGACACTTTTTTTGGTTAAAAAAAAAAAAGACTAAGTTCTCCACAGCAGCCAAAAGAGATTTCTTTACAAAGAAGTGAAATATTAGTGTACTTCCTTAATTACCATTGACAGTTTAGCAAGAACAATATAGAATCCAATTTGCTTGTGTGTTCATCCATCTTTTAAAACAGGTCTGTTCAGTTCCAACAGTGTAATGGTGAATATATTTACTATATAAAATTATTTAGAACAGTGGAATTGAAAAAGTATGGCAAAATGCTCTTCACATTCCCAGAAAGCAATTACAAGACAATAAAAACCAAAGTGAACTTCCTCTTGTTCCTTTATCATAACAGCATATTCTGGATTGGACAGTAGCCCTCTATTAAAACTGTGACAGTATTTCAAGGTCCATGGGTCTTTATCATTCTTTTAAATGCAATACATGGAACTAATTTCACCTATGTGAATCTCAACATAGTTGCCCCAGTCTTTCTTGAAAATAAGCATTCTCAAAATGTTCCTGATCTGTAGTCAGCATTTTATCCACATTTAAAAAAAAAAAAAAAAGAAAAAAGCACTCGAAATAAAATCTAGACAATTATAAATTAGATTTAGACCAACAAAATGTTCTGTCCTTACAATACTTCAGAAAATTTATGTTTCTCATTAAAATAAATTCTCCAAAATCTTTCTAGAGTACTAAAAAATGTCTCTACACAGAATGTCCAAAAAATCAGGGGTCTAATGTGAAATAAATAAATGGTGAAAGTAAGTTATACTGAGGTTCTAACTTTTCACTTTTAATAAATGAAAGCAATGAAACCTTAACAGAGCTCCTGATGTGGTGATATTTGAGATCTTCAGTATTATTTTTTCCTCAGTAAATCACTTGAGTTTTATATCTTTTGTATCCTTTTAGTAGAAACCCAGAATCCATCTGTCTGGCTAAGCTTCTGGGCTAATAAATTCCACTGCATGTCTCTTGTGTTATTAATCTTTACACCAAATCCAATTTTACTTATCATAAGCATCCTGGTTCCTTCTCTGGACCTTTGAGATAACTAAACATTTGCTCTTTGTGTACAAATAGCAAACTAGCAGAGAGAAGGACTGGTGTACGTTTCGTATCTGTCACACACCAAAAAGGATTTCTGAATTTCATCTTCAAAGCTTTTTTTTCTCCTGTGCTATTTATGTGTATATCTATCTATAGTTTGGACTGACCCCTCTCTCAATTCTGAGACAATACGTGTCTATTTCACAAGGACAAAAAAGCAATGGCATGCAACACAAATGAAGGCAGAACACAAAAAAATGTATAGCACGCGCTGCTCATGCCCTACTAGCCAGATACCTGTCCATGACGTAAACTTCATGATCTTAATCATATAAAGAAAGTAAAAGCATGATCATTTCAAAGACCTTGGCGGGAACCTAATGCTAACTCACAACTTGTTTTCATCCAGTGTAGTCTTAGATGAAATTTGCATTACCAGTAAGCAAATAATTAAAATACTCTTTGACCTGTAAAAGTTTTTCAAAGACTTCAGCTTCAGACAAAAGTCCAGAACTACTCATGGTGAAGAGGAGATCCAGGAGGGAGCAGAGCAAGAGACAGACAGATGTAAATGTCCAAAAGCTGGACAACCCTCAGGTTCTTGGTATCCAAAGATGCTGGAAATAACAGAGGAAAATCCTGAAGTTTCATAAATAGTATAAATATAAAATTATTTTCCTCCCATAGTACTCATCTTTTGGCCCAGAAGCTTAAAAGTTGCCTTAAAAGACTTCCACATATGCTGAACCTGTCACTTTTTCATGCATTTAGCATTTGTGTAAGGAAAGCGAAAGGAGAGAAATAGGTATCTGTTTTTCATATTCTTTCCATGGACAATTTCTAGCTTTGATGTCCTTATTCTGTTTCTTAATCACCAGATGCTGTGAGGTCCAGCACACACACATGTGGAAGCAAGAAAATCCCAGGAAAGTCAAGGGCCGTTTCAGTTTTCGTTTGATTTTAGAGATGCCCTGATGGACAAGGCAGTTATGTAGTCAAAGAAACACAGCATTGTGAAATCACAGAAGGTGTCTGTCAGTGTAACAGAGGAAATACAGAAGAGGAAAAAGAGATTTAGGAAATGAACATGACTGCTAGCAGTATATAAACTAAGATAGTATTCAGGGATTAACCTGCAGGTGCCTTCACTAATACAACGACTATTAAGAAAACTATTATACAAGTATCTTACAACAGATTAATAGGAAGTAAGCAAAAAAAAAAAAAAAAACTGCTAAGGAAATACATTATAAAATTAATTGTTCCTTCCTTTCTTTTAAAGGAACACCTGTGCTAAGGTGTCACAAATTATAATGAAACACCGCTGATAAATCTGAACATCAGCCTCAGAAAATTTCTGAGGATTGTTAGTAGCATTGTTAGTAAGCAATTAATTGCAGGTAGTTAGATATAGCATGTTTTGTTCTTTAATATAATTTTAAACGAATGTTGAGAAAACACATTACTGCTTTCATTTTTCTGAAACAGCAAAACTTCTCAGAAAACTGATTTTGTGTACATGCATCTCTTCATATCCATTGCATATTTTAAAACTAAGCAAAACAATTACGTGCTTAAATGTCACCACTGACAGAAGGTAAGGTAAGGCGAGATTTGTAAAGACATTTAGCCCTTTTGGAGTATATGGAACATAATATCCCAATATGTACAGTAAATCCAACAAAAGTTTTCAGCCAAAGCTTTGATTCAAACAACATTTGGAGACTGCAGAACCAGCCAAATGCCTATTTATTGAGTTGGTGGCAGGCGGACACAAAAAGGGCCAAACACCTTCCCACCAGCACTACTGTATGCAACAAGCAGAAGCATTAAATATTGAAGATCCATCTACAGAGATTCTATATGGGCCTGTCCCCCCTCACAGCCTATGAAGTACACAGAAGAAAGTGAGATAAGTTTGCAGATACCTATATGAAATTTGTGAACTTGTTAATGATGAAAAAAAGGTATTTTCAAAATATGAGGGTATAAGTATTTAATTTGTTATTTTCTTAGAACATATAAAATGACACAGCACACCACACATTCAAAAACTAGCATTTCTTTATGCTGAACACTGTAATACTTATTATTCTGTAGGTATTCCCCTAAAGCAGGAATATTAAATCAGTTCCCAATCTTAACTACAAATGTTAGGTCCCATGAGAAAATGGCTCAAAGCTTTTTGTTGTCTGGATGTATTACTTGAAATGTCAATACAGAGACAAGTGTTGCAAACTCTCACCAGTTTACCTGACTCTAGAACAGGAGCTGATAGCTGCTCCACACTGACATGTACATTGTCAATATCCATACGTGAGTAGTGTTTTGCAAGATGCTGTTCTGACTTCCCCAGACCTCTTCCTAGGCTTTTGCCTATTCTTCTTTTTATCAGATCCTGAACTTAATTCAGTCTCCTAGGTTTTAATCCAAGGATTACCATCTGATCTAAGTAACTTGGCCTCTGCCAAGTCTTCCAGTAGGTAACTGCTGGTGGTAAATTTATGGAAACAGCGCTTTCCACACAAGTACCATTTATTTCTGAACCCAGTGCACACAGTCTGCGCTAAGCAAAATGAGTTTCTCTTACAAAGAAATGGACAGGCAGAACAGTTACTGATGCACTGACATTCCCCCACCACCTCCCAGAAGGGAACCACTGCGCAGGGAACTTACAGCCTTGTCGGTTGTTGCAGGCAATGCACATAAAGGTCCTCTGCTGTTTGTGGACCTTCTCCCCTCATTTTGCCAGTAACCTGTTTTCAATGCTCTGAACACCCCCAGCTCCAGCCAGTGCAAAAAAGTTATCTTGAAAAGAAAAAACTAATGCTTTCTTAAATCTTAACCTTCTTTCAGCTATTGCACATGCCAATTCCCAGCTTAGCTGTTTGACTTCAAGCAGGCAGTAAACAGTAAAATCAAGTGATACATAATACTTAATGCATAATCTGAGTAAGAAATAAGATAGACATTCTCCCAACTTGCAATGAATATTATACATATCATACAGTACTTTTGAACCCTACAGTTCCTAGGTCTTAATAGCACGTGGGATAGGGGAGAGGCAAGCAAATCATTAGACTAGCAAGATGTTGTGAGCTAACCACCACACAGCCACTCGCTCACTCCCACCCCCAGTGGGATGGAGGAAGAAGAAAGGCAGAGTAAAAGCAAGAAAACTTGGGGGTCGAGATAAAAACTGTTTAGCAAGGGAAGCAGAAGTTGAAGAAGAGAGAAAGAAAACAAAATAAGCAATGCAAGTCAATCACTCCCCTCCTCCCACGGGTAGAACGATGCCCAGCCAGGTCCTGAGCAAAGAGGGCTAACCTAAAACCCCCTCATTTCCCTTTCTCTTGCTGAATATGACTCTATATGGCATGGAATATCTCATCAATTAGTTCAGGTCATCTGACTGGTTGTGTGCCCTCCCAACCTCTTGCCCACCCCCAATCTGTGGGGGCACAATGAGAAAGAGAGAAGGCCTTGACGCTGTTCAGCAATAGCTAAAACATCAGTATGTTATCAGTACTGTTTTGGTCACAAAACTAAAACACAGTGCCATACCAGCTGCAGAGAAGAACATTAACTCTATGCCAGCCAGGCCCGGTACACAAGAGATTTTTGAAAAAACATACCCAGAGAGGGATGGAGAAAATGATGTCTTGTATCTCTGCATGCATCTCATTGCATTTGACTCCACAACAGAACAAGTTGTGTGATACATAAACTGATTGTGATACATAAATTGATACATATTTTTTTGCTTACTAGTAACGCTTTGCATTTCTCATTTTGAATTGTGATATTCTTTTGTAAATTATATTGGTTTCATAAAACAGACATGACTTTCCATAATACCTGTATTAGTCCTTTAATATTGGGCCTGAACTCCGAGTCTGATTTCACCAAAGTACTTTTCTTTCATCTAAATGTTCCAGGGCAAAAGATCTTCACTCACACCAACTCAAACTCTTCTCATACAATGTAGTCTTCCTCACAGTGAAGATACTCCATCTGAAAAAGTCTCCTTACATTCATTAAATTTTACAAACCATATTTTAGCATCCATTTTGGTCTGTAACTGTGGTCCCAAAAGAGTAAGTTTCGTAGCATCCTATACCCAGGGCCCTGTGAACACAAGGCGACTCTACCTACACACGTCCATTCAACTTGTTTAGCAAGTTTACCAACTCAAGACAAACAAGATTTTACCTTCTACATTTCAGAAGAGATTGCTAGATAATAGTTTCAGAATTTTAAATCCTGTTACTAATTTAAATCTATTTTAAACAAATTAGCAGCTAGATAGCTATAGGATATGTGGGATATCAGAAAAATACCTAGGGAATAGATGTACAAATAAAGGAAGACACCATAGCAACAGGCATAATTTTTAAGGTTTAAGCAGAAAAGCAAGCATGCACTGACTTTCTACTTGGATTCATGCAGCCGTCAAAATGAATTTAAACTAGATACAAGACCTGTACAGCCCAATTTAATTTTATGAAGCAATTTTTCAAACAACTATATGCCAGTTGCAATGTACAAGATGAGATGCGGGTGCTGTATCCTTTATTGTAGCAACTATGTGGTAATTTGTCTGTCAACTCTCTTGCTAGTTGAAGTGTGGCTATTAATCTATTTGTGTTTGGATCAATTCCAATTTTCTAGTCTTCTGGGCAGCTTTCAAAAAGACTCCGTATTTCATAAAAAGAACCTCCCACAACACACATTTTCTTCTGTCTTCCCATATGTTGCATTTTTCTTCAAGATAACTCTCAACTAGTGCCCAAGGTTAACATGCTTCTGCCATGGACTGGTAGCACAACTAATGCTTTCTTTCAGATCTACAGAGATGAATAACACCTGATTTACTCTGGTGAGCAGGAATTCCCTCATTCAGTAAGATACTTGTTGAGGGAAAGAGAAAAAAATATCTTGCATTATTTTAAACGTCTATTTTACACTGGGTTTTAATGATTTTACAAGGCCAGCATCGATGTCTCTGTAGCTGTTAAGGCAGCCAATAATAAGACCAGGTTAATACACATCTACACTAAACACAGGGTAAATACAGGTTAACAATGATGAGAACTTTGTGCATGGCTAAGTAGTTGAGTGTAGAACACTATTTTCTGTGCTATTTTGGATTTCATTACCAAGATGGAATGACCATAACTGACTCATTATGTTAAGTGTGTAGATGGATGTTCTTTATTTAAAGAATACTTTGTTGTTAGGAATGCAGACTACTCCACTAACACTACTGATCACCGTGAACACAGTACTGCTGGCCTTCATATGAGCTTGGCTCCCACAAGACAGATTTGGTTCACATAACCTGTGTCACCACTAACTTGATGGCACTGATATCTCTTATGATAAAGCAACTGACGATTAATGCTATCTCGACCTGGGAACCCAGAGTCACGTATTAGTTATGGAAAAGGAATAGCAAATATGTTTTGAAGATGGACTCAACAGAAGGCCACTAAAACTATGATTTGCATGAGTTCTGATTGCAATGAATTCTGATTGTAAGGGTTATACAAGTAAAACCTAGTGGGCGCACATTCTTACAGCATAACAGGAATGTTGTCTTCTGCTTCCTTTACAGTTGGTGGAGAGACAGGAACTTCTGCAGCACAGTCAAGCCCATCCAAACCTTCACTGCCCCAGAGGATGCTCTCTCTACAACCACTGCGGGGAAGACTAGAACAGTTGGCTGCACATCAGACACACCACACTCAAACATCTAGCATTAGACAGGATTAATCCAGGCCTCAGTGTTTTGCTATTCTCTGTCATTCACTCTGCATTAGAATTCTTGTTTTAACTGTATCATGGTTAATGAGTTTAACACAGTGGATGGATCTGCCCAAGATAAGGTCCTGTGATTTCCTACACAGTGCTTAAAGGTGAAAGAAAAGGGATGCTGAATTGTTTCTTCTCTGAATAGGCACATTCTAGTAAGAAAGAGATGGGGAGAACCTCTCCTTATAACAGCAATACACTGAAATGTCTTTAAATGTCACATTATCAGCAAACATATCAGAAAAGTCTGCGCCTTCTCTTTATGCATGAGTACAAGCACAGTCACCTCAGTGCACAGGGCTTTTTCTCTTTGTGGCAGGGACTCAAAATAATTATCTTGACCATGGCTGTAAAACATAGATAACTAGACTGTTAAAGCCAAAAGGAAAAACATGTAGTTTGGAATTAATTAATAACTCAGATGAAAATACAACCATATGCATTATTTGATAGGTAGTACAGTATGGATGGTTCCCAGAAGGCATAAATACAAACAGAATATAATCAACAGCGGGTTTGTTATTGGATTTACAGCAAGGAGAGTAGATTTTCATCATAATCCTACATCAGAGGCAGAAGGACACTAGATGACTTACTGCAGATGAACAAGACTACTGCAAGATAAATAAAGTACACTCAGCATTTTCAGAGTATTAGAATAACTATCGTCAAATAGAAATGTTAAAAAATATGCTCAGCAAAGACTTAAGGAAGCTGTTTTTCTTCCCAAGGAAGTTAAGCAAACTGTGCTAAATTGTGAAGTTCTGAGATTCTTTTCAAGGAACAACTGTTATCTATATCACTGAATGATTTCTTTGTATTATACATACCTTCTATCATCCACATCAAGCAATGAAAATAACTAGTGAATGATTTCTAAAAAGAAATAATGTCTTTACTCATCCAAAAATATCTAAATATATCAAGTAATATATCAAATTCTACGCATCATTCATAGCTACAGCGAAAGGTTCTCCAGTGACAATCTGAAGGAGAAAAATACAGACTTTTTGAAAGGCCAAAGTTTATTTCTCAAAGAAGGAATGATCCTTTCCTATCACAAAACTTCTCTACTGCAAAATATCGTATTTAAATAAAACACTGACATAATCAAGGAACAGAGAAATGTTCATAGTTTTAAGGACTTTCTTTCATGACATTCTTTCTAGTCATGGAAATCATGATAAATAGGTGAGAATATGTCTCTTCTGCTCTTTCAGCACAATTTGCTACTGACAGTGATCTGTCATTCATTCCCATGATCTTCTACTCTTTCCCTTCAGTCAGAAGGACAAAACACCCAACTGCCATCTCAGCTGTTTTACTCTTCATCAGCAGGTTCCCTTGTGAAGATTTCAGTCATTTCTGTGACAGTGCTGTCTCTCCTGCTTAACAAATAAGTCACGCTTCCTCCTTGGAAGATGAAGTGGTATTTTTATATTTCAGTGATCAAAACACACAAATGCACAATTAGTCTTTAATCAGAAGATAGTCAGCAGACTGATAGCAAGAAAACCAATGCAGGGCACTTATGGTGGAATTTACTGAGTGTGATTCAACCACCTAAAAGGTAGACATCTAGCCTTAGTTTCTGCTTTAGTTGAGAAAAAAGTGTCAACATCTCCAAGGGCGATTCATTCTACCTAGCTTAGATACCTTCTTTATAAGGAAATTAATCTTCTTTGACAACGTCTTTCGGCTATGACTTAGACCAATGCCATTTAAGTTGCATCAGAAAGTGAGCAGTGTTGTACTATTGTACAGCATGCAACTGAAGTAACAGCAAATTCTTCATATGCGAATGGGTGTTAATTACTAAATAGCTGTACAGCAATTGCTGTTTGGGTCTGTGTGTATAAACATACACAGATAGATGTGTGTGTATATATATATATGCAGCTATTCATATGTACTATGAATATATACATACAAAAAGATTTACAAAAGTGAAATGTTTGGGAGCAGAAGGACTTAAATCCAAACTTTTGTTTCAGTTTGGTTTGTGGACTACTATTATGATTTTAATTAGTAAAATAATCTGGAAAAAGACACTAAGTCTTAACCTAATGGCATAATATAGTCATGGCAGTCACTTCTTATAACCCTCAAGTACTTGAAGATCCTGCTTTTGGGGGGGGAGGGGATTATTTCTTTTGTTTTGCCTTTTTTGTTTTGTTTTGTTTTCTTTGGTGTTTGGTGGTGTTTTTTTTTAATGACAGTAGAGTCTTGGAAAGGTTTCCACAATGTTTCACAAATTTTTCACATTCAGCAATGGCAGTTATGACATGACATTTCCTATCTTGACAACATAAACTTCGGCTTTATCATTTTCTAGTGATCCCAAGGGTCCTACAAAGCTGACATGTTAGTACCCTAATGAAAGCTAGATCTTGTATCTGATCTAAATAGCCACAAGTAAGGATTACATTCTGTAATACAACCTTATCATCCACATGTATATTCAAGCCCCTGGGGGAAACTGTTGCCATAACATGAATCTAAAAGACATAAAAGATCAAGGGACCGAAATAACATAAAAGGAGAAAAGTCTGTGCACAGAAGTTGTGAATGATTTCGTGCTGCGTATAACCTGCAACACTGGTGCACAGTCTGGGGCTGATCGGAAATGTGAGAACATGAGACACTTCTCTGTTCAGTTAATAAGTACATGAATGACAATATAATTTCATATTCCTCAATAATTCAAGACAAATGCTCAGAGTATTCATTTTTCTCCAGTTTGTTTTCTGTATCCCATGCTCTTTGCTTTATAGAGAAGAATGAAAAGCAAACACAGAACAAAAAGAATAAAGTATCAAGGCAAATGAGAACAGCATACAAAGAGGCAAAGCAAAACCAAATTAAGAATACGAAACAATAGCTTATTGCAAAAAGAAGCATTTGAAGAACATTCTGGAACAGAATCACAGTATAATTTAGGTTCTCTCAAACTTCCAGTAAAAATGTGTTTGTTTTTTTAAGAAAAGAATTTTAATAACGTCCACCACATTTTACTGTGTGCTGACCCAGGCTGTAATTTATACCATTTTTGATAATTTACAGCATTTATCCCACAATTTGAGATGTGATTCATCAAACATGAAAATATTTTCCAGATTATTAAACTAATTTACTTAAAAGCTGTGTAGAGGTTCTAACTCCACTTGTCAATTCTTAACTGCATTTAAAGAAAAGTTAAAAACACAACTAAGATGTATCATCTAGATTATGACAGTATCTAATATCTAACATGTAATTTCTAAACCTATAAAAAGATGATTCTTAGTGCTAAATATAAAGATATAAATGTATAGATACGATATAAAGAAGTAGTTGAAAGAACAAAAAAAGAAGTTTAGAACCATAGAAGAGCTTCCAGTAGCACAGACTGATTTAACATTTGGTCATGTTGCTTTCCCTTATTTATTTATTTTGGCTTTGAATTAAACACATTATTTGCACCTCCATCTGTCACAAAGCAATCCTTGTCCCAGTTTTTGTTTGTATCATTCTGTTTCCTTCACACCATTAGCATTTCTTCCTCGACTAAGAATGAGTGGTCTCTTACAAAACCAGTATTTCAAGCAGTGATTTTGAAGATGACATACCCGACAGAAGTTCAGTGATGTGTACTTCACATTCTCATTACAATTAATGTCCATGAGCATTTTAAAGGAGAATATGATTTTGTGGAAAACCTTAGCATACATATTGTTATAACTTGGCCTTTTTTCAAGGACAGGGAGAAAGAAAACATGACAACTGACAGCACTGGTGAAGGGAATGAGGTTAACTAGGGCAAGAAACAAAGGGATATGAGTCAAAGAAACAAAAATACATCTTGGAGGTACTTGTAGGGATACATCTTACACTTCACACAAGTTAGTCCAAAATTAAAATGTTCTTGAAAACAACTGAACTCCATGTGAAGTGGAGAAAGCATAATTTGAATAAGGGATTTATGTACATTTATTTTATTCTAATTGCAAAATGAAATTCTGAATTCTTGCTAGATTGATTTAAGTATTGCCATTGAGTTCTGTAGATCCAGAAAAATTTCCAGATATAGTTCAGATACTCTCATCAACTTCACTGTTAAAACTGGCAACATTTGTTAAGTGACAAAACTGTCTAAAACTTCATTTAATAAAGTCAGAAGAACCAATCCTGTCATTACTTGACATATTTCTCTTACAAAATTTGTACAAGTAGCATAATCAAACTCACACAGATGCTGGTATTTCAGAAAACAGTATTTTTTTGATATTTCCACAATCAGAAATTTCCTTTCACATTATTTCATTTTTCAGGCATTTGCTCTATCTTTATTTTACTGAAAAGACTATGCTGAGTTACTTATGTAATAAAACCTGGGGAGTAAATAGGTTCTTAAAATAATTTGAACTTAAGGAGTTCAGATCTTTCTGTAGCATTTGACAAGCAACCTTTGTATTTCTGAGATCAATGTTTGATCATTCTCATTATCTAGACTGGAAATCTATGATTTTCCTTAAGTCCTAAAGCTTAGGCTAAAATTCCTACAGGATGTTATTTCATTGTAAAACCAAGATAATTATCTTTGAAATCATCACAGGAATTAAAAAGCCACTTTACAAGGAGTTCCACATTCCAAGCTTCCACACTGTAAACTAAACATCGATGATGTTGGTTTTTTTCCTTCTGAAAGACACATGACCTCAAGCCAAATGAATCTCAAACCAAGATTAAGATGAGCCAATGTGGCATGTGTATTTTCACTCAACTTCAAAAATGCAGCTGTCCAGTACAAATTGTAAAATCAAGAGACAACTCTCCAGCAGATGAATTAGACTTATGCTTCATAGGATGTCCAGAGGGATTACAATTTCAAAACAGAAGAAAGCTTAGCAGAAGAAACTCTGACTGCAGTACAAACAGCAAGTTGCATATGCTGATTCTGATCACAGTTGATGAGTGAGAAAGAGGAGCACTGTCAAGTACATGATCACAGTCAAAGTGCTCAAGTCACAGTGCTTCCTGCAATCCCAAGCAAAACACAGTGCTGACATGAGTTAAACATGGGAATAGGTGTACTGGAATCCAAATGCTCTGTTTTACATGGGAGTAAGTTAAACTGCATACTCTCACTTGCGGAAGCTGGGCAGGCAACACCACAAGATAATAAACAGCAACTGCAAGATGAAAATACTGGGAGATTCTGCACCCACTTCTGAATCAAGACTTACTACACTATTTGTGATTTGTGGCAGTTTTTCCTGAAGGGCTTCTAATGACTCTGGAGAGCCCATAATGGCACCTCTACCCCATGACTGTTTAGTTATCTTACCCTCACCTGTAGCCATGTCTGTTGTACTAGGACATTGCCAGCAAACCCTGAGAAGTTTTTGGGCAGGTGCAAGAATTTAAAATGGTAAGGTGATGTAAAAGAAATGCTAGTTATAGTCTTTAGATAATCAAGTGAATGAATCCTTGGAGCAAACTGTAAATGTTAAGCAAAGAATTCTGCTCAGTAGGGATCAGGTGAGAAGAGTAGTGACACAAACAGCGGTAACACGTTACTTCCAAGTCATTCCCTTCCTACATAAAACATCAGCAGTCATAAACTTCATTCTTCTCCTTTGTTCTACAGAAGTACAATTTCCATGATTCGTTTAGATCTTTATATTGTGGCCTTTATCATAGTAACCAAAATCTAATGCTGGGCTTTGTAAACCAAGATTTTGCTCAGAGAAATAAATTCTGAAAATCCACAAAAGCAAGAGGGACCCACACTATCACACTGAGCAACCAGGCTCCAGTTGTCCCTAAAGGACAACTGTGTAGTTTAGATCACACATTAGTTGTACTCACTTAAATGTTTCTACTTATTGTCTAACCTTCTCAACAGAAGGCAAATTATATGTAAATTCTAATTCATCTTGCTCTTAAAAATAATGCACCTTCCTTTCACTGTGACAATTTCAGAGGTGGCACAGTTGATCATCTCAATTTCTAAACCTTCCCTACATTCATGCTCTACCTAAAATTCCATCTGCTCATTAATAGTGTCACTTGCAGGGCAAGACTCTTTCCACCTGCTGAGAAAAAGCATGCGGCACCCAGCAGTAAGTAGAACTGAGACAAGGAATATGATAGCAAGACGCCACAACACAAGAAAGTTTTGATTCCATTAATTCTTTTTGTGCCCTGGGTTATAGTCTATGATTTTCGTAGCAAATGCAAACCAGACATTTATTAATGGCAAACAGAAAGGCCAAACCCTTTATTTCAACTTGATTTACAGTATCCCATTATTTTGCTTATGCAATTTCAGCATAATCAGGAAACTTTCAGGAAACACCACTGATCACTCAAGTTTTATGTAGTGAAACACAAATATGAAACAATTTCACAATTCAAATCCAATACTTTCCAGATAGCTAGTTTATCTATCTTATTTTTTCTTTTCTAAGAGTCTGTTTTCCTCTTCCAATGCTTTCATGCTTAGCTTTAAGAACATGGTAGTTTCCTGAAGCTCAACAGAATTACTCAAATGCTTAATTTTAAGTACACGTTTGCAAGATCAGTGGTTTAGTCTTGTCTTTTCACATATCATATAATGCACGGCATATGGTAAAACATTCTAATAATGGTGAAGCCCTGGAGCAGCGGCCCTTTGTATCTGAATCTTCATACTGTGAATTGTTCATCAGGCAATTCATTTTAAGTGTACCAGAAATGCTTCTTCTGTGGGAACAGATGCCTTTAATGGCTAAACTCTTTATTTGATGTCTCAGACCCTGCGATTCCTACTGTGTACAAGGTGCTAATCAAGTTAAGATTCTGGTAACGCAAGAGGAAGACATTTCAGTTATATATTTTAAGAGCTACAAACACAGTTAAAAATGCTTAGGCATCTAAATCGATCATAATAAACAAAGCTAGCAGATAGTGCTTGCTTTGTTCACAGTGCTGGCTTACTTCTTTCTCAGCCTATTCAGTCTGCATGGCTACAAAAAGATCAGACTTGCATTATGCTTGTACTTCTTGCAGTACTAATAATTTGATTTTCCAGTGTTAGATTCTTAAAAGCTTATTTTCAAGGCTTAATCTTAAAGATGGCAAGTGAAGAAGCTAACAGGAAAAAAATCTAAGTTGCTCCCCTCCTCTGCTAAAACATTTTGGAGCAAAAAGGAAAAAATACTTGTTGATTATTCTGTACATTCATTGGTGTCCAGCTTACTGGACATTCACAGATATCAATCAAGAGGCAATATGATGTAATGGCTGAGTGTTTTATCTGATACATCAAGACATAAAGAAAATAACAAGTGCAGTAGGTAATGGACGATGAGAGACTAGGAAGGTCTAACAAGTTGTTCAACACCGAGATTCATGTTGTATACAGTCAACAATTGTTACTCTTGAACTGAAAAAAATTACACTTTGGTAATTACTGGGTAGCTCATTTCCCTGACAAGTCATCATTTTGACTCGAATAGCAGAAGATAGTTTCCCATTTTCACAAATTAAGCTTTTTTCCTTGTGTGAAGTTAGAATTCCCCCTTTTTTTCTTTTTTTTTTTTTGTTCCCTAAATGAAACTGGATAGAACTCAGATCTTGCACATCTAGAGTTGAGGGTTGAGGATACAAAAAGTAGGAATGTCTCTTCTGTAATATCTCTACTCACATCTATGCATCGTTTTTGTGCTTGTTTGTGTGAACAGAGAAGGATAAAGAAAAAAGATTTTCCACTCTAGCATCATTATGGAGAGGAAGAAAAGGAAAACATAACTTTCAAGATTTTTATTGCAGTTTTATCTCCTGGCACTATTATAATTTACTTTATTTGTTTAACTTAAAGACTAGGTGATTTCCTTCTCAGAAGTCTAGTATATTTGGTTATGATTTTTTTAAATCAATCAGGCCCCACAAATAGAATGTAAGTACTTTAGCTGTGTATATCTTAGTTTCAATGTAGAGATAGTAAGTATACCGTGTAGATCTCAACATGTCAGTTTCCTGTCCTTAAGTGGCCATTATTTTTCAATTTTTATTACAGATACCTTTTTTTAATCGAGTTAAAAGACATTCACAGAATTGAGAAATTTAACACAGCTCCCGGATGGTTTCCAAACTTTTCACTACAAAAAAATTCTGCTAGTAATTGTTACAAAAGATTTTTTCCTTCACTTTGGCACTCTGGAATAGAATAAAGCTGAATTCTTAAATGATTAACTTACTCCACAAGAAATCATTAATTCATTAAACAACTTTAATTAATGTTTGGAGCTTACGTTCAATCCAATTCAGCATAAACAAATATTTATCATTTTTCCTTCACAAAGTATTCAATCAGTTTAACATGTTCTTTATTTTAAGCATCTCTGTCTCTATATTTAACCAGTTAGTTTGTGATGAATACAGATTACTGAATCAGGCTTTCTGGGGAAAAAAAACAAACCAACAAAAAATCCCCCAAACAAACCCTTGTTTCTTCTTTCTAATTATTTACTGAATGGGTTTGATCGGTAATGTCAGGTTAAATCCTAAATTATGTTGCAAGAGTAAAAATGGATTAAGCAAAATTAATTTTGGAAGTTGTGAGTTTTCTGTCTGTATCGCTGGTTGGTGTGGCTGGGATAACTATTTTCTAGGACCACTGGATGTGGGCTGCGAGTGAATGTATGCAAACCTACTTACACCCTGACAGATGAGACCCTGAAGAAACATAAACATGAGCTGGGTCTCCCCTTCAAGCCAGCTCTCATGCTCACTGTAAATCTCTCCTAGCACAGGCTCAGGTGTGAAAGAGAGAAATGAGAGGAAATCTCATGATGTTCTTCAGATGAGAGTAGCTCATATCTCTGCTTAGCTGATGACGTTAGCTATCGTATGTGTAAAGTTAATGGGAATTTTGTCACTGGATTAAACTCTAACTCCACTGAATCCTACTTTGTGAATTGTGAACTGTAATTGATGAGGGTTTTAAACTCTGCAATCCTGCCAGGGAACAGCAATGGGTGCAAAAATAAATTGGGGGTTTTATTTATATTCACAGATTTTATTTGTTCATCTTGCAACTTTACTACTTATTTTTATTTGAATGTTAGTTTATCCCAGAAGTAACAGAATTATGAAATACTATCATCAGTTTCCAACTCTCCCTTCCCTGAAGATATTGTTGGAAAAACTATTCAAGTTTCAGAGCTTAGGTCACACTCCTTTAAACAATCTACTGTGATTTACAAAAAAAATCAATCAGTCAAATGAAGACTTTATATTATACGGTAGAAAAAAACAGCTGACAGTCCAAATTCAAACCCAGCATGAAAAAAGGCAACCTGGCTAAGATACATCAAATGCTAGGAAGTCTTCAGTTTTTTTACCTTTGCAGAGCTTCAACTCAAATAGCACTTTTTTCCCCAGTAATAATAAGGACAAAAACCAATAATTTATAATGATTAAAACTTTTCTGGGCACAGAAAAAGAAAAGCAACAAAGCAATTTCCTCAGGCTATCCTGTTTCATTTAATCTTTTTCTTCCTCCCTTCCAGAGCTTTACTGCTTTGTTCTTTATTATTCTTTCTTCCTACTAACCCTCATATTCCTTTGAACTGGAATACCCCGCTGTACATGGAAAGTCATGTAAGCAAACTTATCTTTAAAGTGTACGGTCTTACGAAAACAATGAAGATTCTTAAAAATAAAAACTAAATTCCTATAATGGCTCACCTGCTGCAGACTTCCACCAATTAAACTGCTTAGACTTCTGAAACCAGGTGTAGTTACTTCTTTGAAATTCTCTGGTTTATGATAATGACAGAAAAAAAAATAGTTCAAGTAATTATAATTTTTTTTTTACTTTAACATTTTTCTTTCACCAAGTATTCACTTTGTAGCTCATTACAATTTACCAGGTAAATCTGGAGTAGTAGTGGTATGGTGAACTTCTATATTCATTGCTATTTTCAACCTCTTCTAAGACCACGCAAGTAATTCTGGGAGCATTTCAGTTTAGGACTCTGTGGTTACACGAATTCTGGTAAATTAGATGTGCCAAAGCCTGTTCTGTGGCACTGAGAGTAAGTGGTGTGGCTTGCCTGCAAAATGTTAAAATCTCTTCTGTTTCAGAACAGAGAGGCCTTATCTATACTAGTTATCAGGAACTGCCATTGACCTATGCTAGCCCTTAAATTCTCCCTAAATACTGTTTGAGAAAGTGATAATGTCATAAGCCAAAGCATTTTAGGAAACATGCCAACAACTAAACTGCTCTAGCCCTGTTTGCTACTATACATAGCTTGCAAGTCCAGCATCGTCTGAAGTACAAAGCAATAGCCCCTGGAACACCTTGGGATATAATACATTGCTCTCATCATAAAAATCACTCGTTATTAAATCTAAAATATCAGCTGGAAATTTGACAGTTTCTTCTGTGCTTGGGAACTGCAAGTAGTGCTATGACCTTTTGGCAAAGATATCCTTGCATTTAAAGATTTTGTAATTACTATATTTTAAAGCAATTACTATATAGCAAAATATAGCAATTAATATAACTACTGTGATATTAAAATAATTAAGCCAACACAAAACATTTTAAAACCTGAAACTTGCCTTTTACACCAGTACTTCTGTGAACTCAATTTCAACATTCATTTATTTTCTCCCTTTTGCTCACACCTGTTTTACGCTAAATATAGTTTACCAAAATCAAAGGAACAAAATAATTTTACATGTGCTATTAATAAAACAAAAGGCATCATTTGGAAAATAAAGAGTAGCCTAGTGAAAATAATGACATCCTGAAGGCATATGTTGTTTGTATTTGCCGTCACTTGATTGCTGTTGTAGTAACATAGATGAGCGTACTAGCAGTTGGCTAAGGATCTTTGTATCTTTTTAACCACAGATACAGGAGAATAGTAATTCTGGCACCACAAAGTCAAATATAATAGATGATCAAATTATTTCTAGCTACTACCAAATTCTGGAATAATACTGGGAAATTGGATTGCTCTCTCTAGATACTTCAGTATGCGTTTCAGGTAACATCTATTCAAGAAGTATATGCATGTAATATAATACAAAGAAGAGGGAACAGAAACAAGGAAGGATTCTGTATCCTTATTCAGTGCAGTACAGCACCACTTGGTTCAGTAGTCTATATTAATCTACAGTCTCTTAAAATTTGATACAGTCCAGTCTTCCATGGAGCAATTTGTATGGCAGCTAAATAAAAGAACTTTGAAAAATAATTTACAACTAATAAGTCACCTTTTGTGAAGTAAAGTACTGAACACTCTATATGAAATATACAGTAAATGGAACTAGGAAATTTTATTTGAAGGTGTGCTTATCTTTCCTATAAACTGTATTTGTTTAATGATTTCTCTACCTAGATTTCAACATAGGATGGAAGGCTATGGTGGCCTTGATTTAGTCTCTGCTAGGGTTTGTAGGGTGCTATTTTTGCTGTTGACAAAAGTCTTGACATTAATTCTGCAGCAGAATGGATTTTTCATGTCTCATATCCCTGCTGATCCTACTGAGTACTATTTCCATTTCTGTCCCAGTGAGTCAAAGGCACAGTTACCTCCATCTCCAGCTAACACATCTCTAGATCAGAACTGCTACCTCGTCTAAGCTATCCAACTACTAACATAGTTGGACTAAAATAACAACCATTGGTTTTAACATGTTTTTGCTAGAAATTTGCTGCATCTTTCTTAGTGAGCAAGACCATGTGCCTGAAGGTATGCTGTTTTTCCAACAGTACTTACTGTTCTAATAAAAATATTCATTCACATTAATATATGGAGTAAACGGAATTCTTCAGGCTGTTAAAATGTGAAATACACAATATTTCACAGTACATTTAGCTCACAAATTTTCCTCTGTCATTATTAGCTCTGTCAGGCTAAAGCTTCTGCTGCACTTACCTATTTCTGTATGTTATACTCAGCATGTGTAATCTCTACACCATGAAAACCAATGCTTTGTTTCAGCTTCCTATCACAAGCTCACATTTGAAACCTCATTCCAACATTGTAAATGGCACACTGACCCTAACTCCTGGCACATAAGACCATTACAAACTGAATATACACATGTCAAATCTCTCAGATTGATTTCTGTCAAATAAAGATCAAAGGTTATAAATGCTTCTTTCACCCATTCACTTAGAGAACTAAGTCTTTTTATCCTACCTTTGTATGACTGCTGGATTCCAAGTGACAATGTCTTTCCAGCAGTAAGTAAACATACAATGACTTGAAAATCTGGAAAAGGAGATTTTGCCTGTGGTGACACAAAATATGTAGCAACTTAGGGCAGATAACACATAAATCTTTGCAAAACTGGTAAGAACAGTTCAGTATAAACATTCTAGGAGATTGCAACCACATTGCTTTCTAAGGTCCACTCCTGAAACATAGGTTTAACTTTATGTTTTCATTTAGCTATCTGAAGCAGAATTTCAGCAACAGTCTTACTTGCAGCAGGTATGCAATTATAAAAGCAATGTTACATATAGAATTAAAAAGACTGTCACATTATGACACTCCATTTTGCTAAATTATCTTACATTTTAATGCAAGAAAATTCTAGATTAAAGCTTATCACATAGATTAACCTCTGGATTGTCCATTCTCCTATCACAATAAAATGCTTTTAAAATGTGTTACTGCTGAATTCTGCAGTCACGAGTCATGTTAAAATACACAATAAAGAAAACGAGAGTCTGCCCTGAAGCCTTTGTGTGAAGAAGAAAGACTGATCAGATTAGAAAATACAATGGAGGAATATAAGACAGAAAAGACCACATGCATCAGCAGGGTCAGACCTTGACAACAGCACAACAGCTGATGGATCCAGAAGAGTCCACTGATCAGCTGTTCTGCACACCTCTGTGGACTATGGCACTGCCAACAACCCTACAGCAAGGACCTACTTGCTCCTTTGGGTGCAAGACCAAAGTATACAGTCTAGCCTATTATAGAAAGAGAACACATGAGACCAAAGACAAGCAGTTGGGAAATGTAAGGTGGACTTCACAACCTAGAGAATGCCAGTGAAGAAAGCAACCTATTATTTTATTTTCTCTCATTTGTTGCTATCTCACCTCTAAAAAAGCAGACCATTGCCTCTTAAAAAGAGGAAAAGAGCTTGGATTTTACATATAATAAATGGTAACATATGACACAAAAAAATGCTTTAAATACTTATACTTCCTTGGTTAGCATTATATCTGAGATTTCTTCACACAGGACTGTTGAATTTGGATGTAAATATGTAGTTCCACTTTTTTTTTTCTTTTTTTTTTTAAACTGGAAATCAAGTTCAAGCTTTCCCTTAGCCTTTTTTTGGTGGAGGGCACCAAAGTACAAGGAATAAAAAGAGCTCCCTTTTCTTATCAGCTACCAGTGTATACCTCTACAGACGTACGCTAGAAACATGGCAAAACTTGATAGAACATCTCTGGCATACAGAGAAGCAAGGAACGTATTGAGGCAGGGTTTGTGAACTCTTGCTCTAACATTAGGAAAACCCTTCTCTTTTGATTGCAATGACAAGTGAAATACAGCACTTGAAATTTATCTGGGAGATACCTGAATCCAAGGTTATGGAGGTCTCACCTCTAGGTCACTGAAACCAAAGCAAGCTGAAATTGCACAGGAGTGTTAAAAATATAACAAATGTAAATCTGACAACCATCAAAGTTCTGAGTGTCAGCCGGATTTTTTTTTCACAGTTCTCCTATAGAATTCATGCATTTTAATTAGCCTAATAATTTGTACATATGGTGAACTATAATTATTTTGCTTTCAGGTTGATTTACTAATGTTGACAGGAAAGGAGTGTAAAAGCATCATCCTTTATTTTTTTCAGATAACTTGATGCAGTGATGGAGTGATTAGAAGGATTATAAATAATAAAATATTATACACTTTCAGGAATGTCCAGAAATTTTGAATTAAAACCACTATTACAAAAAGGTCACAAAAGCTTTGTTCAGCTTAATTTGTGCCTTAACACTCTAAGCGTCTGATGAAGTCTAATGGAGGGTATTTTCTCTGTTCTTCAAAAAATGATAGTTCAAGCAGCAGTGGTTCCTTTATAAAATAGTGTATCTTGTAATACAGTGAAAACCTTAAATTAAGTTCTTCTTTAGGTTTCCATGTGTAGGAATATGATGATGTATGCAAGATCACTTGCATCCAGTACCCAGAAATCTAAGAAAGTTTTTGATTCATGTTCCTAATTTCTTACTTAAGTGACAACACTGCAAAATGTAGGCTGGTTAAAACACTTTCCAAGGGCAATCTATTGAAAATAACATCCTGTTCCATATGGATACCAGATATTACACCAAAGCTGCAGGTTTTCAAAGCCCAAATTTAGGAACAAAGGATTGGCACTGGCAGTCTTGATCATCTACCTCAAGCCTCTTGCAATCTCAATCAATTTTGTAAAAGCTGTTTAGTCCAAAAGGGTCAAGTGAACATATACGGTATGTATTCTCACACAACAATTGACACAAAATATTTTTCAAACTCCACTGTCCACTATGACCCAGGGCCCCCAAATCACAATTACTTCCCTTCAGTATCAATATGTACCTCAGGGATTTTCTTTGTTTGTTTGGTTTTTTTTAAAAAAACATGATTCCTGACAGCAGACTATGGCTCAAACAATAAAGGAAATTAGAAGAAGATGACAGCAATGGCTGACAATGTAAGTTTGGGGAGGAACCCTTCTGAACCATAGAATGGCACTTAGCAATGGGCAAGGCACAGAAGCCAGGTTCTTGACAGAGTTTATCATTACTGAAATTTTACTGTAGCCTACTACACATCTCTGAGGCCTCTGTGGCTTACATTTTCAGGAAGGATTAAGAAAGAAAAGAAACCTCCCCCAAAACCAGTGTTATGATTTATCACATAAACAAGCAGTCTGCCTTTCAAGTAGTGGCGTATCCAGAACTGTGTATTGGCCTCCCCAGATTATAGGATACAAGGCTGAAAGAGCTCTCCTCAGCTACTGAGTATAAATTCCAGAAACTGCAAGCAGCCTCAGCATGTAATCTTGTCTGTAAATGTATCAAGCTTCATTGTATGAGTAACCAAACTCCTTGTCTTCATTGCTTCTATTGCCATGACTCTTTTGAAACATTACAATCTGCAGTTTGCAAAAACAATAAGAATGGTGACAATGGCAAAAATTAATTCATATCATTAATTTCTCTAATATTAAAATGCATAGAAAATAATCTATGAAACAAATAACTGAATCGTGAATATTCATAGTTTGGAATGGGTAACTAAATAATTTTGAAAGTAGTGAATACAGTGAATACACTCAAATGGTTTGTTTAAAGAGAATGCTTCCAATAGATTATTTATTATTTTTACCCTGTAACAATTTTTTATCTTCACAGGTGATACTGTGAGAAAATCTACAAAAACGTCATTCTACTTTAAGGTGTTTTACTCTTACAAATAAAGACTGGAGAATCAATGTAAGTTAACTAGCACCAGCACCTGAGAAAGGTTTATGTGAACACGTGAACAATAAATCCATACATTAGTACAACCACCAGGCAAACTCAAACTACACAAGACAGTGTGGTAATTTTCTAAATTAATTACCTCTAAGTTAAAGGTGAAGCTTTACATGTTCCTTGACTTCCAATGTCAGTCTTAGTTCTCCCTGTCTGTAGCCCTCCTGAATCAGAGCAGTGCAGTACCTGACACACTTTGTCCCTTTGTCCTCAAATGCAAGGAACTTCCTAAGTGTCGTGGTTTAACCCCAGCCAGCAACTAAGCACCACGCAGCTGCTCACTCACTCCCCCCCACCCAGTGGGATGGGGGAGAGAATCGGGAAAAAGAAGCAAAACTCCTGGGTTGAGATAAGAACGGCTTAATAGAACAGAAAAGAAGAAACTAATAATGATAATGATAACACTATTAAAATGACAACAGTAGTAATAAAAGGATTGGAATGGACAAATGATGTGCAGGGCAATTGCTCACCACCCGCTGACCAACACCCAGCCAGTCCCGGAGCGGCGATTCCCTGCGCCCACTCCCCAGTTCCTATACTAGATGGGACTTCCCATGGTATGGAATACACCGTTGGCCACTTTGGGTCAGCTGCCCTGGCTGTGTCCTGTGCCAACTTCTTGTGCCCCTCCAGCTTTCTCGCTGGCTGGGCATGAGAAGCTGAAAAATCCTTGACTTTAGTCTAAACACTACTGATCAACAGCTGAAAACATCAGTGTTATCAACATTCTTCTCATACTGAACTCAAAACATAGCACCGTACCAGCTACTAGGAAGACAGTTAACTCTATCCCAGCTGAAACCAGGACACTAAGGAACGGCACAGAGTTGGAGGTGGCACCAGCCATGCCTCATGCACACCTTTGCTATGCTAGACCTGGGAGAAGACAATCCACTCAATTTAAAACAGAAAATAAGAACAGCTGCACAGTTTGTTATTGACAACTTTTTTTCATCTTACTAAATAAAACTGTTCAGCTTCCCCACAGATAAAACTATGTGAATGGCATATATTTGAACGATTTCAGTACATACATACAGAGGCGCACCCCTAAGCCCCAACTGCATTACTCCATCTCCACTGGCACACCACATGCCACAAAATACTTCTCAAAATCCTACAGTCCACTAAGACCTACGATAAGGTCCCAATAACATAACTGACCCTCTTCAATACTAAGGTAATCTTCTGGCAAAAAAGTTAGGATGAACCCTGAAAGCAGACCATGACAGGTCTACTCCGGCAGTGCAGAGGGCTATTGGGTGTGGGATCACTAGCTCCTCTCCAACAGCATTAAGCAATCTATTTATCTTTCTTTAAAAATTGCCTTACTCTTTACTGACTCATAAGACCCTAAAGAATCCTATATGTTTCTTGAATTTCATATTCAATGGAATAATGTACTAAATTCATGAAAGCCAAAATATAAAATTTTAACCAGGGAAAAAAAAATATTACTTCAAATTTTTGCCTTTCAAGCTGTAATTCTTAACTGTTTCAGAAATAATTCCTATCATAGTGTAAGCAGACAAAGTGAGGATTCAGTCAACAAAATGGGAGATGGAGGTGAGAGTAAGACTTGATTCACCAGGTCATGCTGACATCAGCACTCACTCTTTCACACCACCCTGCAGGTAAAATGAGGATAATATTTTGCTTTTGCAGTAAAAGAAATCTTTTCAGATAAAACAAACAGGCCAGAGATGTTCAAAGTATGAGAGGGTTCAAGAGCAAGAGAATCAGAGTTGTACCCTTTCTCCCATTCATACATAATATCATAACCCAGAACCAATGCAATACCATACACCAGATCCACATCAGATCTGTCATCAGCCATAGTAATTTACAGAGTTGGCAGTTCAACCATATATTAGAAGGAAAAAGATATAAGAAACTGAGCTTTTAAAAGTTGTGATGCCATTGTAATATTTTAATTAAGAAAGATCTATAATCTCTTAGGGGCCTCCCTTGCCCCCACTCCCCAACTTATAAGTTTCATTTACATTCTTAACTTTGTGAGACTGGTATTTGTTCATAATTTTGTAAGTTGTCAAACATACAGTCTCACTACATAGAAGATGTCTAATTAGCTTACGTGAGGCTTAATTTGGACAGCATTTTACTTACAAATCTATGATGCATCAGACTGGTTCATATTTCGAACACATTTTAGTAAGCTGAGTTGTATTACATAAATGATCTTTAAAGACAACCACTTCTTAGAAGTGACTATCTTCAGGACTGATACAAGGGAAGACATGTCTAAGTTATCTTCCAGCAGATTTCACAGATGGCTCACAAGGCTGTCATAAGGCACAGGAGGAAGACAGTTGCTTATTTCTTTATAGCGATGCAAGTGCTAAGCACAATCTGGATTTAAGGCTAGAAGTTGTTTATTTATCAATAACTCTTCTAAACCTTACTCCTGTTAACTAACATTTCTTACATCAAAGTGAATTTCTAAAACTTAAAATGAAAAGGCTGCATGGAAATAAGTATATTTCATGTTGATAAGATGACAAGTATTGCCTTACAAAAACATGCAATATGAGCTTTTCAGGTACAACCTTTTATGCACTCTTCTATGCAGTCTATAGCAGAGTCTATTTTGTTGGTGTAAGTGAACATATGAAAGCACCATTGAGTAGTCATGGGATACACTGGTTAGACCATTTCAGGAAAAAAGCGAGGTTTTTCAAAAGATAACTATGGGTTAATGTTGTAGATCAAATTCTGACAAACAGTACCATCATCAGTTCGTGCCCTATCACTAGGCTGTGAAGAGAACCACAACAAACTACAAATGTATATGTTTATTTTTCAAAGCCTACCACATTCATCATAATGGGTGCTTTTCCCAATTTTTAAGGCAGGCTATGACTTTTTTCAGAATGTGCTTCTTCATTACGGAAAACAGCAGAATGAAAAAAGGTCTAATGGATCATGCTGATGTTCTTTTATAACCTTCACATAGACCAATCCTTTTTTCAGCTTTCCAACAGCATTGTGAAAAATAACAATCCACAAAAAAAAAAAAAAGACATTAAAAAAATCAGGATACATTTTCTTCCCTGCAGCTTCTGAAGACTCAACTAACCTGGCTGCAAGCATCTGGCACCAAGCAAGTGGCATATGTAAGTTGTTTACAGACTTTGTATATCTCCAAAATAGAAAGCCTAAGGCTCTTGTCAAGAAGCTTCAATTCACTCTAAAACACTGCTCTTCTAAGACATCAGTTTCTGAGCCCTCTCTTCTTTTTGGTCAGCAATGTTCTTTGAACAAATTACAGCATCTCTGGTGGGGCTTGCAGAAGGAAATCACACTGGTTAAGTGTATGTGCCACACTGAAATCCAGGGACAGTGCTCAAGAGACATTTGAAAGTGTTAACCTATAGTCCAGTCTTGACTCATTGTATTATCTTCTTCTTTCTAAGCCCAGCCCTTTATTATTTTTTGTGTGTGTGTCTTATGTTAAGGGTGAAAATTGTATTATAGAAGCTCCATTACAAAAAAAGCTTTTACAAAAAAACCCCATACCTTCTAATTTTTCAGTCTCCTACGCAGTTGCTTAATTATACACTCCACTCTCATAACCTACAGACACATCAAGAAATTACTTGAGACTGTAATACCATGGCATTTAACGCAGCATAATTACTTAACTTCATTGTTCTATATAACGCTGAATGGAGTATGGGAGCCATACATGTCTGTATCTCTCCAAGATTCTGGTGATATATTAAACAAATAGATGGGGAAAAATTACTTTTGTTACATAAAACGAGGTTGTACTGCACTTCACAGTACTGCACATCCCACCGCTCTGCCTAGAGCTCTCAAACCAGAAATACAGAGAATTTGTCCTGCTGTTGTCCTAGATGGTTCTGTTCCACACAGACCCGTCACCTTCCCTTTTAATACATAATACAACAATTTATTATTACTGCCTCTGTGGCTGACATAATTATAGGCAAACATATTCAATAAGAAGCCTGTTCTTCCCTTCCCGGATCTTTCCTCCCACGTTGTCTATGACAAGTCCTTCTTTTTTTTTTTCTTCATTCTCTGTTTCTTCAGTTGTACTTTTTTTCATCAATCCAATATGTATATTTGTGTGTGAAATATATATTCATTTGACACATACAGGTAAGTTCAGGGAAGATCAACAATAATTAACAGGATTTAAAAAACAAACAAACAAACAAACAACAAACCAAACCTAATACTCTGAATCTTTTGAGATTCAACCATCACTAAAATCAGAGCGCCTGACATTTCTTTCATCTTTATTACACCTGAAGAAGTTATTTTTAGCTTTTGTGCACTGTAATCCACTTGCTGTTAGCTATGACAAGCATCACAAAATAATTAACTTATTTCCTCTAACAGTGGCATCACTGGACAGCTGGTCTCGTTATTCCCACTGTGATATATGAAGAAAATGTATTTTCTTTCCTTCATATATAAAAGGCAGTAGCCACACAAGATGTCGGCTTCAATATGTACAGCAGTATTATCTCTAATGACTCATGTCTTTCATGTATTTTCCAGTAGCTTGTTAATTTTTAAAAATCAATCTTTAAATAGGTATCTTGAGATTAATTTCAGGAGACTTTTTAACTTACTGCTAATTTGAGCAATAGGCAGTAAGGTAAGTCACTGATATTCTTCCATCGACTTTCATCATGTAGATGTACATCAACACGATACACACATATGTATATATACATCCAGATGAATATGTAAAATGACATGAAATTGTCTGTACAACCAGAAAACAAGGATTCTTCACATTCTTACATCAGTTTTGGAAGGCATTCAAATCTCTCTCTAACATATGTCTACATTACATTGTTTCATTCAGTGTAAACCAAACTTCTTCAACATACATGTTAGTTTAAAAGTGACAGAGATCACCAAGTATGATTTAATGTGTTGGGTACATAGGACAACAAAAGCATTTCTGTTATTATCTAGCTTTCAGTTATTCATTTTCTCAAGCCTCAATTTTCCAATGGAATGTCAGTCTCCCTCACTAGCAATAAATAATTATGATGGAAGTAAATACTGATAGGTAGTACTTTTCTATATCCATTTCATGACAGCCACATGACAGCACATGAAAATCTAAATACTTCAGAAACTATGTTGAGATTTGTTATTCTAATGACAAGAGTTTGTCACTTTTCCTCCTTACTCCTCAGATCACTAGGACAGATGTCCTGTGCCAATAACATATGTTGTACAAAGGTAAAACAGGTCCAGAATGAAAAGTCTATCTAGAGGGCAAACAAACTGAAGTAGCCAAATAAAAGTTCTGATATTGCCACCGAAGAGATATGTTAAAATAATCTTTGAAAACAACAGGAGAACAAAATCAGAAGTACGGGGAACTACACTAGCCCTAACTGACTCCTAACATAGAGCGTATTCCCTTCATTAGAGCTGTTGGAAACTTTAAAAGCAGATTTTGAGGTGACACAGAAAATATAATAGTGTGACATGGTGGAGCAGAGCAATCTGCCTTGAAAACACAGCATCTACTCCTTGCCTGGAAACACGGGACGTTCATCCCAGTGTGGCTATTACAGGCTAAAGAGGAGGACTGAAAGAGCATTATCATTTTACCAGTTTTCAAGTGCAGGATTTGAAACGCATCACTCCTCCTATTATTGGGCAGGTTCCTCATCTTTTTTTGATTAACCTGGCTCCCTTCTCCCTCTCTCTGCCTTTTTTTTTTCCTTTTTTTGTTTAAAAGAAACAGAGCTTACTTGACTAGGAGCTCAGGACCACAGGAACAACTGAACAGAACTGAACATCTGATTGTCCATGAAAGTCCACCAGATGTCAGAGTAGTTGACAAAATGGCGGGCCACCCCTGAAATTCTCCTGGAGTAAAGTTATCACTGAGAGTTAGAAGGAATAACAGGAACAGTATATTCTCTTTGCTGTACTTTTCTCTTCCACTATTTTTGTCTTCCAGGTACGGGTACGTAACCAGAAACAACAGGTGCACCGTATTGCAAACAGCCTCTTCAAATGTGTGCCTAACCTCTTCAACACCACTTGGAAAATATGGAGTTTCCCTTATTAAAGTAATTGCAGTTAGAGCTAGATATGGTTTTTTTCCCCACTAATATGTTGAAAAATATAGTTCTCAGCAGACTCCCAAAAAAAGGGAAGGAGTAGAAAAAGTGATGAACAATGTAAACCTCAACTAAACAGTCAGGTGAGCTTTGATGAATTTGTAACTTTCTTCATTTTGCCAAACCAACTAATAAAAATCCCTCTCTCATAAATAAACATGCAAGTATATTCCTAAAACTCCCATTTCTTCCACAGGGCTACTACAACTAAAGGCAATTAAGCCTGACCGAGCATTCTAGATTCAAAGCGACTGAACTGCTTCTCATTCTTCTCTATTTTAATAAAAAACTCAAAGTGATTTTGGATGGTAAGCAGGCCGATGTATCTGTAGACTATCTCTATGTTGACAAGCTTTATTCTGTCTTTGCTTGGGGTCAAGCATGACAAATTTCCAGCCAGATAACACTTGTCACATCTTAAGCCCATCCAGACAGCAATCATGCCCGCTGCTCGCAGAAGCAACATCTGCCACTGCGACAAACGAGAGCTCTTGATTCGCACATTCTCTTGCTGAGCTCCCAGCTCATTAGGATCTCCTAACCGCTGCCTCTTACACATGAAAAAACACACCTATCATTGAAAAAGTGAAGAGCCTCGCTCCCCGCTAGACCCTTGAACAGAGCAGCTCCTGCTGAACCTGAGCTCAGCAAGAGCAAGAGTCCCCTTCACTCACAGAAGCAAGATCTCGTCAGACTGTCTATCAGCATTACCTGATGAGCGAGAGGCTCTTCAGCTGTGAAGCCAAACCCAGCCGGCTTCCCAAGAGCCCTGCTAAAACCCCACATGCAGTGGCGCCTGCTTGAGGCAGGCGCCCACAGCCCACAGTGGGGCGAGCACAGGGCTCCCTCTGCGAAGCCCTCCTTTGGGCACCTCGCCTAGGGAGATGCTTTGGAGCTACAGCATCAGCTTAACGTTTACTGTCAACTCATGTTTCCTCAAAGCCCCCAAACCTACCTAACTGCTTATGGTTATATACTTGCCACGATCATACAAGCACATTTAACTCCTTGTCCCTACTTATTCAAAGGTATCTGCCCCTGCATCACCTTAAGGTTAGAAACTTTTCTGGTATGGAAAAGGACCTAGACAAACTTGGCAGTTAAAAAGAACAAAGAATTTCACAGTTAGCCTGCTTGATATGAAATAACTTCTCTCTTAAAAGAAATAGCATGTTAGGAAGAAGTGAGATTTCACTCGGGGAAAACTTCAAAAGCAGCAGCTTTTATAGATTAACATCTAAAAGACTGTTACAGTCTAATTTGCTTTTTAAACAATCCTATTCATACAACATGAGCTTAGAATTACAATATAAGAAAATGGTCTCTCTTTGAAGGAAAAAAGAATTCATGTCTTCCTACATTTTGACAAAATTCTTTGAAAAAATACCTGGAGCAAAACTTAGCAATTTTACATGGCTCAAAAAAATTAACAAGCCCAGTATATTCAGGGGTTTGAGCTGGTTAATCTTTAAAACATGAGACAAGTACTGCCGAGATCTTGGGATAAAATCTTCAGTAGATATTACTGGATGCCAGAGGGTAAATGAGTGTCTAACAATGGGGGCAAAATACCCGAGATAAACTTTGCAGAGAGAAATCCTATGTCTTGTTTCCTGGAACCAGTGTTTTCTTTAACATGCCAATTAATTTGCTTTTTCTGTAGGCACTAGATCTGTTCTGCTATCCTACATTCTTATGAAGAGAGAAAGGGTTACCCGTGGCTCAAGAAGTTTCATTCCAGAGATCTGCCTTCCATTTCTTACTGCACCACAAGCTTCCTATGTGATCTTCAGCAAATCCCTTTTTATCTCTTCCCAGTAAGACAACACCTGTGAACTACAACTTAGGATAAGTATACTAAAGATAGGACTGACAAAGTATTGTTATATGAACAGAAATCATCTCAGTTTATATTAGTAAAAAAGATTTCTTAGATAGTAGAAATCAAAATAGTTCTTTGCAGATTTACATATACTGTTAAACAAGCCCAGATCTCTGTAAATTTGACATCTGCTCAACAAATGGGAAGGAATTCATTTATTCATTTATGGAGTAACAGCTGGATGAACTTGCAGCAATTTTCTTTACATAAACAAATCTAAGCAAGAAAAAAATGAAAAGTCCATAATTCAAAATCTAAAACTGTGTTAAACTGATGCTATGACTTCAATTGTGAGACATCTGTTTACATTTAACTTCCAAGTTTTGTTTTCTTTTTTTCAGATATAAATGCTAAAAATATTTTTCTACAAATAATAATATCATAGCTCAAGATACAGCCTTATTTTCATATCCTGTTTCTTTTACTACCCTGCTTCATTTTTTTTTTTTAATACACAATCAGAAGTTTGGCTATTAAACAACAAAAACAGTATTTCATAAAGCACTTCTCAACTGCTAAGCTCCACTGAGCTGAACGAACTGTGCAAGTATCAGAAATTAATGAGCACAGTGGACCACAATCCAAGCTCCCAGAGGCAAGATAAAATAACTAGGTATTGAAAGGAGTTTCTTGTGGCATATCACAGAGTACTCAGTATAGATGTAAACACAGACATTTCACTTTTTTCAGAAACTGTATGCTTAGTATAGATGCATGATCTTCACCTTGTAAGGTTTACCACATTCCATCTCAGCCTAGGGAGCTTGTTTTAAAGGAAGGAAAAAATGTAATATACACACACAAAAATACACTCTGATGTATACAAAGATTACAGACCCTCAGCTGACATATGGCAACATTATATTAGAGTTTCAGATTACAGACTCTTGAGAAACTGTTTGCTTCTTAACAACCTTCCTATTGTATACTTACAATAAAAGAGAGAAATAAATTCCTTTAAAATAATCACAATAGAATATCCTAAACACAACTATTTCCCTCTAGAAATGACTCATTATCTATGAGGATGAGGGCCAGCAAATATAAAAGCACAAAATACCTGATATCCTTCATTAGAAAAGTTACTATTATTTATACTCATTTATTCTTTCCTACAAGGATTCAGAATTTTTATTTTTCTTCTTATAAACAAATGAGAATAAAATGCAGCTATGATTAAGATTTTTCCTGATAAATCTGGAAATAAATATATATTTTGAGAGTTCTCTTTCTTTGTAAAACACTTGGCTTAAGTAATTGCAAAAGGGGCAGGAACACCTACCGGAATGAGTTGTTACTAATAACAATGTCACATTATTGCTGACTTCAGAAGTTACATTCTTCCACCTGGATCTTATTATAAACTTCCCACTGTTCAATACAGTTAGCAGAGAAAAGCACTAGTTTGACAAGCAGCATGAAGCTGACACCAGCAGCAGCACCACCACCACCACCAGTTGCCACCTGCTGCACGGAGCGCGAGGCTTGCAAGGTCCCTGGGGTGGGATGCTGACGGGCTTTCTGGCCCCTGGCACCCACGGGCTATGTGCGTGGAGGGAGCGGCTGGCAGGTCTCACAAGAGAAAGAAAGACATTTTTTGCAGTGAGGGTGGTGGGAAACTGGAACAGTGTCGTGGTTTAACCCCAGCCAGCAACTAAGCACCACGCAGCCACTCACTCACTTCTCCCCCGACTCAGTGGGATGGGGGAGAAAATCGGGAAAAAGAAGCAAAACCCATGGGTTGAGATAAGAACGGTTTAATAGAACAGAAAAGAAGAAACTAATAATGATAATGATAACACTAATAAAATGACAACAGTAGTAATAAAAGGACTGGAATGGACAAATGATGCGCAGGGCAATTGCTCACCACCCGCTGACCGACACCCAGCCAGTCCTCGAGTGGCGATTCCCTGCGCCCACTTCCCAGTTCCTATACTAGATGGGACGTCCCATGGTATGGAATACACCGTTGGCCAGCTTGGGTCAGGTGCCCTGACTGTGTCCTGTGCCAACTTCTTGTGCCCCTCCAGCTTTCTCGCTGGCTGGGCATGAGAAGCTGAAAAATCCGTGACTTTAGTCTAAATACTGTTTGGCAACAACTGAAAACATCAGTGTTATCAACATTCTTCTCATACTGAACTCAAAACATAGCACTGTACCAGCTACTAGGAAGACAGTTAACTCCATCCCAGCTGAAACCAGGACAAACAGGTTGCCCAGAGAGGCTGTGGATGCCCCATCCCTGGAAATGTTCAACACCAGGCTGGATGGGGCTTTCAGCAACCTGGTCTAGTGGAAGGTGTCCCTGCCCATGGCAGGGAGGTTGGAACAAGATGATCTTTAAGATCCCTTCCAACCCTAACCATTCTATGGTTCCATGATTCTATGACAACGAAAAAAATCAAGAGGAAAAAAATGGGTTGTCATTAATAATCCAGTAATCTACTATTAAAAGACCATTGGATTCACTAACAGGATAAGATAGGAATGTGTTCAAAAAGTTACTTAGTCAACACTGTATTTTAATTTTACAGTAAATTTTGATATCCTGTTAATAGGATCAATAGGTACATTCAGTATGTTGAAACTCTCATTTAGTATTTAGTTATTACTTTGGTGTAACTACTTAGCAATAGCAGCAGGCATTAAATGCTATTGATACTGTAACTGGAAACTGCAGAATTATTCCAGTAGGAATTGGGTTTAGGTTTGGCAAGCCACTATAGAATTCTGTACTACACTGCAAAAACATGACAGTTCCTCACTGATAGCTATGGAGAGTGTTGTAAATACTGAGTCTTAGGAGACACATTTATGAAAATTAAAGTAGAAAGCAGTCAGTGTTTAAGACGACAAATTATTTAGAAAATAGATATTGAACAGAAAAAAGGTTTTTTTGAGACTTCTTATCTATTGTTGTCCAAATCAGTCAATCCAAACCTCTCTCCACTTCTCTGGTATTTTAATTTCTTGCTATTCTGAAAGATTTCATAAAAACTCAACAAATCGAGGGATGACTCCCCTCTTGTGACATCTTCCAGTGAACTCATTAAGACATACCAAATTGAACACCTCTGTAACTGAGCTCTGTGAGGTTTAAGTTTACATATAGCAGGTCTGAAATCTAATGACCTCAGTTTGAATACTTTAGCTTTAATCTTTTGACAATTAAAAACCCAACAAATTATTCCACAATGATTATTCTAGCCAGTTAAAATCTATTATTGGTGGTACAGAGAGACCCCCCCTGTATCCCCAGAGTTTATCATCTTCCTTCATCAAAGAATTTCTACAAACAAGGAAATATTCAGCTAACGAGCATCTGTGGCCTTATATAGATACTAAATTAGCATGATGGCTTCTTCTAATCTTACATTGCAGGAGATTGCAATGTCTCAACAAGCCTCCAATACTTCGAGGACACTGGAGATTAAAGTTAGAAATCGAGCCCAGCTGTAATGCTAGTAATACCAACTAAGTAATTTCCAGAATCCAAAATGGATTCTGAGAGAAGATTGCTTTGTGTGCTTGTTTTACAAATAGCTGTATTACTGTCATGTCCGTGAATCCCAATTACACAGCTAATTAACTGTAATTAATTAATTCATTGTAATTACCTGTAATTGTAAAAGCAACTCAATCCCCTGAAGTTTCTCACTCATTAGTTGCCATATAACACAGTTCTGTAAGATTCTTTTCCCTTGGCAGCCTGATGATCAGATTATCATAACAGCATTATGGAAACAGGTTGAAGAGAGCTACCTACTTTGTATATAAGGAACATCGTAATATCCTCAGGATTCATTTTTCTTCTCTTGAAATCTAGAATAAGGTACAATATCTATTTATGGCTATGTGTGTCTGAAAGTATAGTGGAACTGTAAGCAGAAAGTCCATATAATTAATTTATAAAGTTACTGTACACATCATCCATCTAGTAAGGAAAAAAAAAAAAGAGAAAAAGAGAGAACTTAAGAATACTTAAGAAGAAACTTATATTAAAATAGTGAAGAGCTAACATTCATACATGCATACATATGCAACATGCATACAATATTTACCTATCCTCACTGAAAGAGAAAAGTTTGTAAATATAAAATTACTCATATTGAATCTGCACTTCTTACATGAAATGTATTTTCAAGATTTTCTTTCTTTTAAACAAAACTGGCAGGAGTTTTAGTGCTCATTAAAGTGAAAAATGGGTATTGTTGTCCAGGACAATAGGCACAGCAGAATACGAGAACCTAAACCATAGTTTTATTAATAGAAAACAAACCAGGCATGCCCTACAATCTCTTTCTCTAAGGCAGAAAAATATCCCAGGAAAGGATCTTTATTTCTCATGTACTCAGTTTTAGTACTGCTTCCATAAACTCTGCAGATGGCAGTTCCAATGGCTCCAACATCTACCTCCCTATAAACCAGCACTTCTCCGCCTTTTGGAGAAAAAACAACAATGAAAACCCACAACCCACCGAGCATCTTGTCTGGCAGCTAGGTGCAAGAGACAGCAAACAGGTAAAATATTTAGCATTTAGGCAAACAAAATATGATTCTTTTACAAAATCATTGTTTCAATCAGAAGTTTTTAAAATCAGCATGATTTTAAAAAGGCCTCTTACTTCTGGGGTCAGGGTTACACCTCCTGGCACAGAAAAATTCTCAAGTAAAAACTACCTGTCCTTTCACAAACCACTGCTGGGTGCCTCCAGGACCACCAGTGGGCAGGATCACAGAGAAGTACCACTGCACTCCTGCACCTCGGCTCTCCTCTGGCACAAACATTCTCCAGCCACCACGGAGGCAGTGAAATACTAACGACTTATTTTATGAGCTTGGTAGCTCTAGGATTCATTGTGCGCAACGCGTTGTCACACATAAGTTGCGAAGGTCACAGAGCTGGAAGGGAACCACTGTAAGATCAAGTCCAGTTTCTTATTATCTCAGCATGACCTCAAAAGCTGGAGCTTTTGTTCCTTCCCTCATTAAAATATTGTTTCAGAACTGCACTCTTCCACTTTTTTCCCTCCTAAGTTTGCAGTCATTTTTTTCGTGTGCCAAAACTGGCTTGTTCAAATCCTGCTTCTCTGGAGTTATCTGATGTATTTTTAGAGATTCTACTCAAGTGCAGAACAGCAAGCCCAGTAAGCAGCTCCTGACCCATCTACACCCAGAGGCCTGAGCAGGCACCCTCACTAACCTCAGAGCTGTACTTGATACAGGTTCCCCCCAAAAAGTTCAGTGCCTGTGCTACAGAGCCGACCGGACCCAGCAGAGCCCCTGGGCACTGTGCGGGTGCTGCCAGGTAGGAGCGGGCAGAGCCGCCTGACTCTGAGCGGCTCCACGTGGGCACCTCCGACTCGGGCACCTCTGACTCGGGCACCTCCGACTCGGGCACCTCTGACTCGGGCCCCCACAGAGCACCCTGACTCATGGCAGAAACAGCCTCTCGGGTCTCCTCTAATAAACACCCCCTTTCATTATTCTGGAAGTCTTTTCTCTTACCTAGCTTCATCTGCCTGTATCTGGTTTCCTAAATATCTCTGAAGAGGAGAACTGGTAAAACGAGACCTCTGTGCTGGACAAATGTGTAGCCGCACTCTGGCACAAAATGTGACTACAGAGAAAGCAGCAGGTAACTCACTGGCTTTGTTGTTTCTGCAATTCCCCTCCTAATTACCTCCACCACTGAAATACCTTCAAGTTACTTCTCCCATTCCAGCTTTTAGTCCACTATGATTAACAGCTTCTAACATTAAAAACACCATTAAAATCTCAGTTGTCTCAAGATAGTAATTTTTTTTAATCGTGCCCTCCCTGGTTTCCAGGGAACTCTTAAGTTATTTCAGAAATCTTTCTTTTCAAGGTATCTTTGCATCTCTTCATTCCTGTTGTCAGATAATCAGAAATGAGGAGCTGAATTTGAAATTAGGATGCAAATACCAGAATCTGAAACTAAGCGCTAAGGCTCTTTTAAATTCAGCTCTATTGTTCGTTTTTAAGCTTCATAAGGCTCCACTGACCCAGTTTCACAATGACTTTTTTTCTGTAATTTTGCCTCCTGCTCAATGAAGCGGGTACAACCCACTGTATTCATTTACTGAATTAATAGAGTTTTACATTAAAGACAGCATCTCCTGAATATAGTTTTGGCATTTCCATTACATATATTCACTGTATCTGTGTTGCACCATTGCTTTTCTTGCATTTTAGGGATTTTCCTTGTAAAAGAAAGAACTTGAGCCCATATCTCTTCACCAAGAAGTACACACAGTAACAAATGGACTCTTGAGTTCTTTCTCAGTGTTTACAAAGACATTTCCACTAATTATTCTTTTCTATCATTAATATATTAATATAACTGGCTTTTTAAGGGGAAAGTGAAATGCTGAATCAGAAGCTTGCAAGTTTTCATTAACAGAAAGCTTTTTTAAGAATGGTACCACAGAGACAATATGCACAGACAGCTACCTTGTACCGTAGCCTTAAATGTGGGCACTGACAGAAGAAAAGTGGCTTCAATCCAATCAGACCTTGTGCTGACTATTCATTTTGCCTAACTGCAGTGTGCAACTCGTTTCCCTTCATCACTGAAATACTAAAAGCTTCCCAAACACCTTCTACATTTTTAATGTAAACCATTTATAAACACTGAATTGTTGGTATTAGTACACTTGCTTGTATTTTCGCATGAATCTCTACTAAAAATCTGTATTAGACATATCTAATATGTCCACCACAAAATATTGATAATTTTAAATCTAATGCTACAAGATGGCCTTGTGACACTAGCATTACCTGTCAGTTTAATATAAATTACTCTAAAATATATAATTCACATCATAGTTCAGTTGGATGTAAGGACAGTAATTATGCACGCATACTGCCCCCAAATGACATAATTATTCTCACACTTACCAAGTCAGAAGAAAAGGGTGAAGGACGAAAGGACAGCTGGACTGTTTGATCTACGTCGAGAAACTAAGAAACATCTCAGACATACACCTCCTAACCCTCCTCATGATCTAGGAGTCTGCTTCAGCCCTTTGCAGCTGGTACCACCACCTGCCCATGGCTTCCAAGCTGAAATACTTGTTGGTAAGTAGCAGAAGCAGAGATGGAGAGAAAGCGTGAGAGAGACCTGACCTGAAGCAAGCCTCAGCAGCCTACATACAAAAACAACTCCCTGCCAACCCTCATCCCTTCTTACTTTTTGTGCAGCCAAACTACACAACCAAGCCTAAGCTACATTTACCTTTACCACTTCTGCTTTTAAAGCTGGTCCATCTTGAAAACAATGTTACAGTATGTAACTAGTGGTAAAACAAGATTGTGTTCTTCAGATTATCTGACCTGTTAAAGCTAGACCTGTTTCTCCTCCATGGGAAATCCCTGTTCCCCTGGGATTTCTGCAGGTTGCAGCTCAACCAGCCTGAATCTATCACTGCTGCACTGGAGGGAGACGAAACCGTGTCCCCCTCCCACCAGGGGTTGGTTCCGCACCCCCCACAGGCATACTCATAATTCCCACAGCATCACTGGCAACACTGCTAAAAAGGCATAAGGCGACTTCTCCACAAAACTTAGAGGAAGTCTAAACAAGAAGCGCAGGTATATGGAAACCTCATTAACTTCACTATCCAAACTCAGATATCACACTTTAAGATTGGCTGACACCTACTGAGAAGAGGAGAATTTTGAAGTTATGTGGCAGTGATATTAACCACAACTACACTGATGGCAATTTTAGGATGAAAGACAGCACAGCAATCAAAGGTCATTGGTTTCGATCATGAATTCTCTCTTCAAAAGCAAAGGTTTGGGTTAACATAGAGATGCTTCGTTGGAATGCAATGACTTGGTTTCAGTTTTGCTTTGAATCTATATTCATATCCTTACTAATGGCCATTTTAATAACCTTAAATTATTACGGTCATGGTTCTTTATCTACCTAAAAACATGCTCTTCCCGGCAGACTGCAGACCTTATTTGTTCTGTTCAGAAACACCTGACTCACAGAAAGAATACCGTATCTTGAATCATAATTTTGTTGATACTAATGCCATCTCATAATTATCGTAGATAACTGAAAACTGTGGACACATCAATGACAAACCCCAGAATTGTCCTTGTGCACATACTTTCTGTGGTTCTAAGAATTTTCTACTCAAACTGCATTATGGGTGCTGTTAGGATTACCAATGGCAAATACAACTCCTTAATAGTCTAAGATTTCTGTTCACAATTTCCACTGACCAACAGTCAAGCTGAATTTATTGGATTTATTGGCTCTGATTTCCTCTCACCCCTCACTTTGTACAGTTATTTGAATTAGTGTATATTAGGGTTAAAATACAACAAAAATAGAATGTATTCTTTTGTTTCCGTTTTATATTATGGTAAATAACTGCACAAATGTAAATATCTGCACGAATTGCAAAAAGACAAAATATTATGCAGACATCAATTGCAAATATTGCAGTTCCTGTAACTCTAGACTTTCCAAGTCCGCGACAATCAGATATGCTAAAAAAGCATAAACATGCAGCATATAATATACAAAATGAACAACCTGTAGTGCATACAGAAAAGCAGATAAAATACAGACAAGGCTATCCTTGATTTATGCCCCAGCTACCTGCAATTTGGCAGTTTATTCAGCACTGAGTCAGAAATACCTGTGTTTGTATATGAGGGTCTTTGCATTTAATATTCCCATATGGAAATTTCTGCCATGTCTTATCATTTTTGAACTCACTTATGCTACATAACCATAACATCTGCAATAGTATTATGCACCCAATGAAAAAAAATATGCCCTTTAGTTCTAAACTCACACAAGAAACAGCATATAGTACTGTCCTATTATACTACCCAGTTCCACTGCAGATAACATGATCACCTCCACAGCCTGGGAGAGAGAGCTTGGAGGATTGTCTGTTTTCTTCCACTGGGGAAAAATACCCATTATTCCTCACCTTCAATTGCTATCTTTTAACTAGTTATTAATCTGTAAGAAGTGTAAGAAGCTTTTCTTTTGAATTCCCATTTATTTCAGTTTAATTAAAAGTATTTGTTAAGGAAATTTGTCAAAAACATTTTGGCACCGAGGTATAACAACTTTTCGTTACTGTCACCGCTTCGAAGTGATTCTTCAACTTTTACATCTTAAATTTACATGGACCTATTCAGTACTACAGCAAGAGTATTCTTTTGAGAGCTCTTTGAATATTACTTCAGTCATTTCCAGAGTACAACAGTTCTGTCTCTATCTCATTCCACATCATGACATTCACCTAGTTCATACAGGGGCAATCAAACTGACTATTATTGCTGTATCGTCTATCCCAAAGTTTCTCTCTTTTAGTGTTTCTCAGTTCCTGTAAGCATCTTAGCTGGCTGCTTTGCACTTTTCTTTTATGTTAGTATTTTTTCCTTTTTCTTTATGCCTGGAATTTCACCCACAGAGATTCAGTGGCACGTGCTGATGTAGTTAGCCATTTGTAATCAACACATTTTGCTCCATCTTTTCTTGTCTAAAACACAGAGTCGGACTCTTCTATACCATGTGTAGCCTGGGCATACAGGGAATCCTCATTTCAGTACATGCATTTCTACAATCTGTATAGAAGTACTCTACACTTGGTTTGAGGTATGTGTCCTTTTACATTGCCTATTTAAATGGGACTTGTCAATACCATTCTTTTGTCCTTTTCACTCAGATTTCATTTCTTTCTGTCTTACACTATCTGGTACTACTGGTACACAGGATCCAAGTCACTTTAGTTTTCTTATAGCACTGGCTAGACATACACCTTGAAAGAACAGTCCTACCTCTTCAGTCCACCTCCTCCTATCAGCTGGAATCAGTTTTACAGAAGCACTACTAATAGCATCACGGTTGAAAGCATATGTAGCTATCTGCTGACCTTTGCTGACAGTGCAAGTGAGCTTGGAAATTGTGACATTATATATAAATTCATGCCTCCAACTCAAGCTGCAGAAAAACGAGTTTCTGCATCTAGTAACTCAGTTTTCCACTTCAACAGAATATCTCCACTGTAACTGCTGTCTTCCTTTGTCATAACAGCAGCTTCCAGCAGGGTCAGCTGAAGATGACCATCTGCAGGATCTCTGCCTCCAGGGCTCCCATCTCTCATGGGCACTTACTTCCTGGCATCAGAGACTCACTTCTCTGATTCAAATGATACAGAAGAGAAATTTAGACGTGTTTAGTTCTCCAAGATTCAGATTCAAAATATACACAGGTTGTCCACACCAATAAACACTCAGATGACACTTTCCCACAGAGTCAGCTTCCTTCACCACTTGTTTCAACAAAGGAGTTTTGGCTTTGTTATCCCCTCTTTTTTTTTTTTTTTTAAAGCTGTCCCTATCAAGGTACTTTCCTGCTCTCCTACAGCTTTTAAAGAATAAAATCATGTTGTATGTCTCCCACCACTTGTCCACAGACACCTGAGGTCACATCTTTTGAAGTTGTAGCAATGCTGAGCTCCAAAAATGTCTTATACAGTCTCAGTTATATGTTGGGACTGTATTATATGTTTGTTCTAACCACAAAAATATCAGAAAACTGTCAATGTATTCTATGTAGCTTGTTTGGTCACTAATTCTCCACAAAGAATATTTTATTGAGATATAATTTACAGTTGTTCTTCAGAGCCTTCCTATATTACCTGGACAAATTACATTCCTTCAGATTTTTATTTCTAGTATATTATCACAGAAATAGGGATAAATCAAATACTGAGACAGTGCAACACAGGTTGCGACTTGGTATCTTGGATGGCTGCATAGATGGAAATCAAGAATGATTTAATTTCAAGAATTAAATTTGCTACAAAGAGATTAAGTGTCAAAGGTAAGGCTTACTTTCTTAGAAACTATCACAAAATAACTGACTTTTAAAAATGTAAAACTCAGTTCCTTCTGCAGTACATTTTAAATTCAAGGATTTGTTTAACTGACTAAAAAAAGCACGAAAGAAGCAAAATTCTCTTGTATGTAAACATAGGGGAACCTCTCAAGCTTTTTGTAAGATTTTGCCACTTTTTTTTTTTTTTAACAGGATCATAGAAAGATATAGGTTGGAAGGGGAGACTCTGGAGGTCTGGTAAACCCTCACTCAAAGCTGGGACAAATATGATGTCAGATCCAGCTTCAACATTAAACCAATTTGCTCAGTCTTCTTCAGTCAGGTTTTGAATATCTCTAAGCATGGAGATTCCACACCTCCATTCAAGCAAGTAAAAGCTTTTAAACACTTTTACTTATCAAAACATACAGAGCTGTTAGGAAATATTTTCATATTGAGTTTCCCAATACAGAAAAAGATATGTGTCTCTCTAAATTATCTTTTTTTAAAAAAGAGAATTTGCTTTCCTGAACCACCTTTAGGAAGAAGAAAATATTCATTACATTTAGATGCATCAGCCTTCAGTGAAAAAATTAACTACTGCTAAGTGAAATTCAGTGTGTGTGGATTAATTGCAGACTTTGTAGGAATACAGGAGAAAAGCTATCTGTTCATACAATCTGAAATTTCAAAATTGTCTCTTTCAAAGGATTGATTAAAAATAACAGAAATCCATCTGCATTCTGATTTGCTTATTAAAGAATACCCTGTTATGCATATTACATGGGATCTTTAATGTAGGTAACTGAAGCTCATTTACAATTATATTCACTCATATGTTCACGTGTATATATTCACTTATTTGTTTTTCATCAGGATACCTTGTAAATACAGAATTTACCAGAATTTTGCACTCATTACCAAAAGGAAAGGCATTATCTAAAGTGACCTGAGCTCCATACAAAATGGCAGCTATATTGAAATATACCTTGCAAATTCAGCTACTTTTGCACTTTGAGTCATAGAATTTGACAAATGATCATTTCTAGGTTGTCAAGACAGAGAAATCAATCATTTGTAGCAACATGTAATGTTTTTGGTTTCAATTTTCACTTGTCTGTAAAGAATGAAATATCATAAAAGAAATAGCGGAGACATAAAGAGGACACTGCTACTAACATGTTCAAGTAAATTCTGCCTAAGTCACATAAAAACAAAAATACATCACTATCTGACAGCTCTTTCTTGATTTAGGTGAAATGAGTTGTGAGTTTTGCTCACTCACTAACACATTAATAGCCATTTTGAAATCACCACTATTCTTGTTCTCTTGGGCCTGGGTTCCAGACAGTAATCTTGACTCATCAGCACAGGCACACTCATCTGACTCATTTATTTTTTCAGGGCTGGCCAGAAACGCAAGCTAATTACAATGAAAAAATTCAAGGAGAGTTCTAGGCATAACAGAAACTCATGACATGGAACTTAAAACAATTGCTCAAAACCAAATTGAATTATATTTTAAATTTTCAACCTTTTAACAGAATTGAAATACTCTACACACTGACTTTTGATCAATTCTACCTTTCCCTAACACTGAAAAGAACAGAACAGAGCTGGTTTCCTTCTGGACTAGAAAAAGAAAATTTTCACAAACCCTGAATTTGCTACCAAAAATGAATATATCATCATGGCAAAGCTATTCCAAGAAGGAATTCCTAAAGAGTATGAGAAATGCAAACGTTGTATTTATGATGACCTTGATACAAGTTTTATCCATACTGCTAGAGTTTCCAAAGAAAAGCAAGTTTGAAAAATGGAAAGAACCTTGCTCAGAACTCGAACAGACTTTGGTCTCTTTGTTTTGAAAGGAATTGGGACCAGTGAGACAGAGAAAACATTTTGATTAAAAAATAAGGATAAAATCTATGAATAAAACACAGTGGTGACAGATTCTGAAAAAAAAGGTCATGGACTCATCTAATTGCAGGATGTTGGCAAAACAACTATTCAACAGAGGAGAAAAGAAAATGCAACATTTTTTAGTCTGGACCGTGAGGCTCAAATAGCACTATGAAAAATTATACTGTAAATATGAGCGGATAGGTTTATGTACAAAGCTGCTCATATGAAAAATGTAAAGTATTAATTTAAGGGCCTCGTAATAGATATTAAAAATATTAGCTGACACAGCTGACAACTTCAGCTATGTTTGCATCTATGAATCAGCAAATCCCAAAGCTCAAACAAATCTCCTGGGAAGTCTCAGTCTCTTCATTTTTTTAATTCATATCTTCCTTTGCACTTAGGGAGTACTAATAACAGCTGTTCTCATCCCATTTTCAGCTTCAGTGGGATCAAGAGAAAACAAAAGGCTTGTGAGACAGATTGCTGTAGAGAGGTCTTCAGCAGAGGTTGGCTAACTCAGAATATTTTGTCGCTTTGGATTAATACAGGAGATTTCACAATTTATTGGAGACTAAATTGAAAACGGTTTCCAGGTTTCATCTATATAATGGCATCTGTAGTATTAAGATTTTTGCTACTACTCTTTTGCCACTGTATTTATTAAGAGCCTGAAGGATGTAAAGTGCTGAGGTGAGTTTAACCTTTCTAACACGTCTATTTCCACTGTAGTCTGCTTTTTCCACCCTAGTATAGTCTTCCTCTTCCACTTACTTCATGCAGTTATGTGCACATTCATCTGAGAATCTCTGTCAAGGTCCAGTTTTAAGGATATCTGATTTAGCTCATGTCTAGGTTATCTACAGAAAATATGAGTAATTCACAAAAGATTCACGTTAGTGATGTTGAAGACTCCCACTTGCATTCACGGCATCAAACAGCCTTCTACTAAGAGTAGATTTCCATTTCCCCAAAAGACTGAAGATAGCCCAGTGATGTTCACTAAAGAGCAAAACTTCTTTATCACCTGTGTAGCTCCCTTGAAATACAGCAGAGACAACAGTGAAAGGCAGTGAAAAAAGAACACCTGCATCAAAAAATCTCTTTGACCATCTGCAGATGGTCATTCATTTTTATTAATCAAGTTCTTTAAGCTAGCACTCTCAGATGATTTCACCAGGTTTGGAAGTTTAAGGAAGTTTTTGTGGCCAGCACATTCAACCATTTTTAAGTGACAAAACTGAAGTAAAATTTTAAAAGATGAACATTATCCCAAAAGACACTGAGATTTTTCTTTAAATTTATTCTTGCTTCCAATACGCTACCTCTCCAATGTCTCATCTTAATGTGGTTTACTGCATCCCATCCTATTACTGTAGCTGCTCAAGGTCAATGTAAAGAGAGATTTCAAAAGCAGTTACAAAGCTGACAAACAAAAACATCCATACAGTGTCTTCAGAAGTAGTGCAAGATGGCGCCTGAAAAACAAACACTCTTCCTATAATTAACCTAACAAATCCCTCAAAGACAGAAAGCCTTCAGGACCACACCAGAACAAAACAAAGAAAGTCTAACTGTAGTTATTATTTGGATTCTTTGGGGGTAAGATTTTAAGACAGCCCAGTAAAAAGTGGGACATGAATGCCTTGTCAGACAAGTGCCTTAGGATGAAATTATTTAGATTTGCTCTTGAAACAAAGAACAAACAAAGAAGGTTAAATATTAAAAAAAAAAACACCAAGAAAACAAAAACGACAAAAAAACACCTCAAAACAGAAACACTGAAAAAGAGGAGACACTTAATGAAGGATATTAAAGAACAGAATCTGTATTTGTGTTTAAATTGAATGGTTATTCGTTTCCATGCAGATGGATATGAGGCTGTGAAAGCAACTGAAGCCGAGCCACACCAAATATCTCACAGCCGAAGTGGTATTTCTGTTTCTTTTGCTGTAATATTCTTTTCCCCTAAACCTCAACCCTTCACGTTAGAAAGGCAGCAGACACAAATGACTAGATTTAGAAAACTATAGAAAGAAGGTGGTGTCTTACTCTCATCCGAGTCCAATAGCTAAGAATTTTCAGAAATATTTTTATGTAAAACACCTCTATAGTCATTGAGACACAAAGACGATGAAAAGGTAAGAAGGCAGCATGTGCAGGCATCAGTGATTAGTCAAGACATTTTTCTTCCTTTTGTTTGTGAAGATTTCAGAGAACCTTGAAAGCAGTACACATCAGGCTACCCAAAATTCAAAGGTGAAACATGTTTACAGGATATGAAAAACCTATAGCTATAGCTCCCCTGTACAGTAAAATGGAGAGAGAGAGGTTGTTCCAAAGGCCACGTCAAAACAGGAACCCAACTGAGAAATTTAAATTTGAGTGTGAAAAACAAAGTTAAAAATTTCATCCCTTGTAGTTTCTATGACAACTCCTTTATCACCCTGGCTCCCTGCTACCAGCACAATAACTGGTAGCACTTTCAACCTCCTCTGGGTCACGAGTAACAGGCATAAGTTCAGCAGTTTTGTTCTTCTGGTGTTGCCAGGGACCAGGGAGCGCAGATCCAGCTATGTGCTGACAGCTGTTCCATGTTCTCTTCTATCAAGGCTAAAAATCTGCATCATTAACTACGCTGGAAATCATACAGCCCAGTCAGTGAAAAAAAATACACCAATAACTCATTCCAATACAAAAGAATAGTCAAACCACAGAATATAGAGTACTGAAAATCTGATTTAATAAGACAACAAAGAACAACTGTGTTGCAATTGTTTATGGAAAGACATTTAGAACTTCCATAGTGAATAAAAACATCAAAGCAGCTCTGGGGTAGATGGTAGATAAACACCAGTTCAACATTTACATTCACTATAGCAACTCACTGCCTCCCTCTTGGATGTATGCTGCTTCTGTACTTACACAGCTTGTGCTACGGCTCCAGAGAAACATCTTCAGGAGGCTGAAAATTCTCTGAAATCCTTGCCATCGTAACTCATACTGCAAAAATTGGTGACTTGGCAATTTTATTAGCTATAGAACAACTGACCTTCACCAGCTCCCTACTTATCTTCATGTGTTTGAACAGCAGCTGTCAACATCTACTGTCAAGGATCTGCCAGTATAGTGTATCATGATGATGAGGGAATTTACACTCTGATCATTACTATGGTTACTAAATGCTACAGTAGAAAGATTTTAATAGAATCTACTTTTGTGTTCATATTGTTAAATTAGCCATACTGGTTCAGAGACTGCTGAGCGATAATTACTAAAGTCTGTTTTTTAAAAGTCTTTTGGGTTTTTTATTTATTTTTACTTGACCCTATTCTCCCTTAAGTTGTAAAAAGTAAGCCTACAACATGGAACTGAAACAAGCTTTCTAGCTGTACTATATCTGAGAGTTCAACTATCCTTTATTCCTTGCCCAGTATCCTAAGCCTTATTCCTAAGCAAGCAATAAGTAAGTACATGGCTTGTGCTACAGTTCCAGAGACACGTCTTGAGAAGGGTTCTCTGAAATCACTGCCACACATCATGAGTCATACCACCAAACCTGGTGACCTAGAATTACTTATGCCTTGCTTAGGACCACATCACCAGAAATTTTCTGCATAAACTACTCTAACTGAAAATCAGACAGTCTAAACTAAAACTCTTCTTGAGAATCTTCTGTTCTGTCTGTTACGATCAACCTTTAGACTTCAAGGGAAGGGGAACAGTTTTGTTAAAATGTTCTGTTTAAACAGTTAAACCAAAAAGATTAATATTAATTTGAAAACAGTTTGATTTACCTATTTCAGTTTATACAACAGTTAAAAATTAAAGTTTGAAAACAAAATGAAATGGTTTTAATCTAATCTCATCTATTTTCAACCACTTTGTAAAAAAAATTCGTCTGACATTCCATCTAACTGAGATGAGAAAAACCTTCAAAACCTTCAAAGTATTAAAGCAGAAAAACCCTTTCAACCCCAAGACCATCTAATGAGAGTTCTGCCAAAAAATGAATAGTATCACGTCTTGCAGTAGCAAGTGATTAACATGCTCATTTGAAAGAAGACAGAGTCTCTCAACAAAAGGCATTCACAGCCTTTTTCACTGAGGCTTGGCAAAGACAACAGGTCATTGCAGGAATGTTTCTGAGCAATCCTTCCTTTAACATAAACATACCCTACAATAATATTCCAGGTTTGCAAGAACACCATGAAGTCACAGGTAAAGACATATATCCTCAGCTAAATTGCTCACCTGAGTATGAACTACTTCCTATCTTGTCAGTATTTGCAGAAAAAGAGAATTCAAGTTTTACATAGTGGAGAAAAGTCTTCTGTCTAAAAGAAAGGTAATAGATAAAAGGTGTATTTCCAAAGTAACTAATACAAATGAAAGTGACTATAAACTCCAAGTCTGTAAATAGGTGAACACAACAAGAGAGGACACCACATTTTTAGGTTAACTGCAGTGCTGCTCTCTCGTTCATGCTTTTTTTTTCCCCTTTTGATGAGATATGATTCCCATTTTGAAACTGAGTCCTCCAGGTGTCACAAAAGACTACCAAATAATCAAAAAGAGCTTTTTTCAGACCCCTGCATCTATGTTCCCTGCAGAACAGGCTGTGTTTAACAGCAGTGACATAATCTCTTTTCAAAAAGTATCCACATATATGACAAAATGGAAATTTTTGTCATGAGATTTTTTTGGCCCAAAAATAAGCTCAGGTTCATATCTGAGCTTTGGTTTATTCAGAATCAGAAAACCAGACAGGAGATGCTGCTCACAGAGACAAGACATCACTCCTGAGGTCCCCACCAGGGCCAGCAGGCTGTTCACACACAACACCTCAGCAGGAGCCAGGTACCTGCCTGGAGAGGGAATGAGGCCACAGCAGGTCAGGATTTGAAGCAGGATTACAGAGGCAGGTGAGTGGGTGAGATGGGTAAATAGTGGATGACATATGACTGTAAATCTACTGAGAGCACTGGAGAAGGAGGTAGACTGGTGGAAAGAGAGATGTCATAAAGCCTTACAATATTTAACATCAATCTTGATACAAATGTTGTGGATAATCTGTTTATACTCAAAGTCACTTCTGTATTCAGGTAAATATCAAACACTTATTAGCTTAGGAAAAACATATCAGCAAGGAGAAATTTCAGTGCAATAAATGCAGTAATACTGAAGCAATGAACATCCATCTAGTTTATTAGATGGATACCCATGCTCCTTTGAGGATCCTGCTAGGTCTAATTTTCTTACAGCCTACCGAGTGCTTCTCCAGGCTACCACGTAGTATAGTACAATGGAAAAGACACACAATGAACTTATGGTGTCCTTGGCCACAGCAGGGCAATGCCATGCTCAGAATTAACTCATGCTAATTCTTTCTGTGCTGTAACACGCAGATATATGAGTTGGGGGCTGCAGTAACCCAAGGTTTCTCCACTATGAACCCCCTGTACAGCACAGATGTGCTATACTTGAGCTTATCCATGTTGGTGCTACCAACAAACCTTTGAACATCTCATGGCGAATGATTTGCCTGTACCTTCTCCCTCTAAGACTTTTCACTGCTCACTCCATATTTGATATTCAGGCTTCAAGTCCCATAAAAATCCAAAGGACTGAGTACATATAAAGAAAATATAATATCCTAGAAGGACACAAAATGTGTCGTTCACAGTCCTCCTACAGTCACTCAAGTGTGCTTTCGTGATGACTGCCATATGTTATGTGGCTTCTTGCACAAGAGCACTCCAAATATTTTCCACAGTTTATTTCAATAATTATTAAACATGACTATCCTTGGATAATCACAGAACATACCCACAGTTTTCACCATACTGTCTTAGGCATCTACCTCATTTAGGCCTAAATGGAGCAAAACTGTTCCCCATCTGCAGAAACAGCAGCAGAAATTTAAGAACAGCTGTACCACTGCATCCCCATATAACTTTGTTTTGACTCCTGGAACATGCATTTCTATCCCACATGCTTTGACTCCATCATTAAATACTGCCTCTTCTCTTCTTGACTGCACTTCCTGAAGTTTTGGCTGTTCTATCATTTGACTTGGTGTCACAGCTATTTAAGTTGTTGTCTTATCTATTTTTCATAGACCATCTTCAAAAGTTTGTTTGCTGTGGGAATGAAATACCTGGGTAGTGTGACATGAGTAGCCAGACTACATGATATGCATCTCCAGTCCACCATCACCGCCCACGGCCCTCTTCTGGGAAAGGTACGTTTCTCACTGTTCTCTGCATATTCATTGCTGTACAAGCCAACATCACTATCTTAACAAAAGCAACTAGATAATTCAGGTGCAGCCAGAGGTCACGTCAGGGACTCCTTTGAGAAGGGCCTTGGGAGAAGACTGATTCTTAGCATCGCAAGGAAAAATAGTTTCAGGTAGTAAAATACATTTCATTACCTGTCATCAGATGAGAAATTACAGTTCCACTAGCTAAATACCGGTCACATTCTTTCTGCCACGGTTCAGAGCTACAAACAAATGCTCTCTAATCTAAACAGTCAAGCTGAAGCTCTGCTGAAGTATTACTGGTAACATAGCCATGATGAAGGCTGACATTCTGCATCTGAAAAATCATATGATGGTTGTTCTGAATGCCTTTGTCATCTCTTTTATAGGCAATATTAATTTTTTTGTCCTTGTTACTTCCCCGTCCACCCCCCAGCCCACACTAGCAATAAGATCCCCACACCAGAATTCAGAACGACTGGAAATCCACTTTAGCACTTTTCAGCACCGTTCGTAACTGAAGAGAGCCTGCCGTACCGAGTTCAGAACCAGCCTCTCCTCTCAGCCTAGAGAAGCAGCGGTTTTCACCTCTATGAATCGTTTATTGCTCTCCTACCCTCCAGAAAGCACCAGGTATGGCCCTAAGACCCAAGGGCCTAGTTAGCCTGTTAGAAACAGTTTGCAACGCTGGCTCCCTTTCGGGTTCACTGGCAGGCCACGCGGCTTTGCTCTCCAGGGAACAATCAAATCATTTATTCGCTACCTGGAACCAGACAGAAAACACTCTTCCTGTACCTTCTCTCTCCAAAACACACTCCAGACTGTCCTGGGCTGTACCAAAAATAAAACAAGAGGTAGCACTTAAGACAAGGCTCTTCATTCTACTCATTTGAGCAGCAGCAGAGAGGAGTCGAAGCTTCCCCAACAGCAGTTCTCAATGGCTCTACACCTGCCCACAGCACAGACGTTTACAGGTGCTCCCAAGGGTGGGAAGCCTCCTCAGTGGCATGGCAAACAAAGAACAAAAAAAAAATTTAAAGTAATGATTCTATTATAAAAGCTACACTGGAGTCACATATTTTATTTTTTCCTTTTTAAAAAGTCAGTCATTTCTGAATATAGAGTCACTGTGGACAAGACTAATCTCCACAGCCCCAGCAGCGTTTCTGTAACCAGAAAAAAACAATAACACAATTATTTTAATTGCAGTGTCTTTAAGACTTAATCTCTAATAATGTGATAGCCAGCTGTTTCTGTAATCTATCTCACTTAAAGAAATTGAATTGGTTGCAAACAGCTGTTCCTGAACAGCAGCCACACAATGTGATTGCACATTTTAAGGTCACAACATGCAAACTACAGAACTGTGATTTGTGGATAACAATCTTTATCTCCCTTTCATAAAGCAATACAGAACCATCTGAAGGCAGGTAAGGTGCATCCAGTAACTATGCAATTGAGATTAATTTACTTTCTAAAGGTAAAATAATCATTATCTGATAACCAATAAAGTTGTAAGATCCAATGCCAAGACACTGAAGTCAAACAAATTCAAACAAAAAATGAGGCTGTATATGTTGAACCATGAAAGTAACTATCATCTTATCAAGAGTCCAATAATACGGTCTCCACTCTAAGTCTTGGAAGCAAGATTTGATGTCTTTCTGAAATGAGCACTCCTTACTGACCTGCCATTACTTGTGTGATGCAGGAATTATTGGCTAAAAATGTCATCCACTGTCATTCACTGTCACCAATGGTCACCAATGGTGACCCCTGCAGTTTTTAAAACGTCTGAAAATAGCATCACTAACTATGTCATATGGAAATGGTGGTATTATGAAAATCTGTATTTAATGGGGAATTCCTGATATTAATTCTTTATTCTTCAAACGTAGACTCTTCTTTACACTGGCCTATGGACACTTAAGTACCTACAGACATTCTTCCTTTAAGTACATATTACATAATGTAAATTAATCCTTCAAAGACTGAACAGATGTTTTTGTTTCATGCCTCACTTTTCTATTCCTACTGCTAGTTTCAGACTAGCAAAAAAAGTGTAGCTTGCCCAAAATTTTCATTAAAGCCGACAAGAATGAAGGGTGGTTCAAAGGACTGAGCTCTGTCACAGATCCTGGATCACATTCTGATGATATAGTTAGCTTATCCCAAGTGTTGCAGGTATTTGGGCTTGCAATCCCAGGCAAACCTCTAATTGAAGGAGCCACAACAATGGCTCATCATTACCTTTTGGCAAAAATATCAGTTCCAAGAAAAAGGAATGTTACACAAAATTGTCATTTTGTTTAACAAATGACAATCAAGGAATCTTACCTGAAATGTAGTTAATAGTTGCATTTTGATACAGTCGATATTACAACAACAACAAAATAGCAGAAACAGGATAAATTCATAAAAATGAAAGTTTTCTTAAATACATAGATTTCTATGTCATTATATACACCGGCAAATGCTGGCAAGACAATTATAGACAATTGCTACACAAAAGCACTATTAATCTGACTAAGAAAACTGGTTCAAAGATAACATTATACACACATTAGGAACGTAAAAAAAACCAACAACAAAAAACAAAAAAGACCAAAATAAAAGGTTTGCTCCTTTTTTATCATAGAAAGTTTCTAAGCAAACAACAAATTAATTGACCTGGATTATATAAACCCTGTCAGACCCTACAAACTGTCACTGTCCCCACCCTATGCACAGGACCTCAGCACATGCATTTAGAATCTGCATTCCTGCCCTCTCTTCCCTTCTCTCCCCATAACACACATTTTATGAGACAGATTTTACACATGCTGTCTACATCATGTAAGTAGGTCTATTACCATGCTGGATGCCTTAAGTAAACCAGCTAAGTAGAACTTCTGTTTAACCAAACAGATAAAAATATTTTTTCTCTTCATCCATACTTTATTTTGTTGGTTGTCAAGAACTACACAACTGAGAAAATACTTGTTTAGGAAACTGCACAAATATTTAGCAAGGAGTATTTCACCCTTGGAATTCAATAAAAAACAAACTCCTATTAATAACTGGACCAGGATTTCTCTATATAGAATACCTACTCTGAAAATATTTTTTAAAATTATTCTCTTCTATAAACATATATTTAAGGAATTAATGAGTTTGCTCCACCTCATATAATCTGTAATATAGATAAAATGTTTAATGTCCTAACTATAAAAACTATTAAAAGCAGAAGTGTAACCACTTGCACTCAGCAACACTCCTTTATTACAAAGGATCTGAACACTGAAAAGTCCATCACTGCCCTAAGAAAACTGAATGTGCACTATCCCTATGAAGGTGAATGGGAGTCCTTGGACAGAAGAATATTCCTGTACTTTGAAACACAGTTCTGAAAAACACAGACAACAGAAGGTGATGAAGCAAAAATTTAACATCACAAGAACTTCCCATTGTGTGAATAATCTTGGAACAGCCCATCACTGTTTAGCATTTTCAGCTGAGAAATCACAGAGCATTTTATCCTTGGAATCCAACATCGGTGTGGAATGATCAGTACCATAAGAATGTGTTATCACTAAACAAAAAATTATTTACCTGAAATGAAAACAAACTGGACTGTGAAGTGACACAGTTTGCACACAGAACAAAACTCAAGAATGCTTGCACATTTTAAAGCATATACAGAATCATTTTTCACTGATGCAGGAAGACCTGTACATTTCTGTCACCACCAAAAGAACAGTTTCAGCAAACTGTTTTCCCTTCTTATGGAAATAAAGCGTGTCATCACATCTACGAGTGCTGAATAATGAAAGGATAAATTCTACTTTGACATACTGATATAAATTGAAATATTAAACAGTTATGGAACTGGCAGCACAAGTGCATTAAAGAAGGCCTGCAAAAGCTGAAAATGAAGCCAAGAGCAAATTGACCTGAGGTACTGAAAAGCATCTCGCATCTTGACACTCAGAGTGAGAGCCTTCAAAATACATCTTCATCGTCCTGTATTCTGAGAGGCTCACCAGCACTTTGAGGTAAGGATAACTGGATAGGCAGTGAGCAGCATGCTTTCCACTAGCTCTGTGTCACCTTTATTTAAAGCCTAAGACAGAGGCAAAATCCCAGAAATAGGATTAAGAGTTTTAGAGCAAAAATGGGGTTTAAGTTGACAATTTTTATACTAATTGATGGCTTGGATCACAAATGCAGCTACTATAAACCAGATTTACCGCATTGCTTGGAAAAGACAGCCACAGTATCATCTTTTCTTCAGTGTTTGTTTAGTGCTTACCAGTAATGTCTTTTTGACATAATATGATAAATGCAACAGAGAAAAGGAAGGAAGAGGAGATCTGAACATTGAAATGCATGTTGTAGTGTATTTTAAAATGCAAAAGAATTTGGACAGTACCTATAAAAAACTTCAGGCACATACGGAAGATGAAACAAAAGTCAGGTAGGTGAAGCAAGAACTTTGCTTGTATGTACTTAAGCTGCCAACAAATATCCCTAAATGAACTCCACAAGTTCTTTGAAAGAAGCATTATAAAAACATGGTAATTTCATACGAGGCACCAGGTTCTCCTGCTCTACTCTGATTTGCACTACCTCCGACTCCCTACCAAGGGTTTTCCTTCCAACCAAGAACACAGAAAAAGGGCATCATTGGGAGACTCAAAGCACTGGATTAGGGAAATGTTTTACATGACGGGAGAATACAAAAATCAGCATGATCAAGTTGTGACCTATATCATGGGCATCAGGATCTCCCAAGAGGTCAGCAGTCAGAGAAACCTACTTGTGGGATGTATGAGATAGCTCTCAGGTATCTGACAATGTATTTGAGGTATCACAAAAGTTTGGCCATGCCTGGTATATTTAATAAGTGAAAAGAGGTAAATGGACCTCAGCTATATGGCAAAAAATTAAGACAAATGACGCCAGAAAATGTCCTCCATTGTAGAAATACTAGTTTTAAACTAAGGAATGAGATAACAAAAATTACAACTTCTTACAGAAAACCTGTCTGCCTAACAAATAATACAATCCAGAAAATACAAAGTGAAAAAGGAAGAAGTTAACTTGAAGTGTCTTTATATTCAACAGGAGCCAAACCAAGAAAAAACTATGAGATTTTTTCCTTTCCCACGTTAAAAAGCCTAGATTTATATGATTGTGGGAAAAAAAAAAAGGAAAAGATGCTACAGTAAACAACATGCAGGTTGCTATTGCTATTGAACCAAGACAGCCACTTATCATATACTAGCTATGATTCTTTAAGAATCTTCCAACATGTGCCCTTAACATAGACCAGCGTAGCGTTTTCCACTGGCCACATTTATGCAATTGCAATGACTCAGCTGAGGTGAATGTCCTCCGAAGGGGCCTATGAACAATGAAGCACAAAGTAACTCTCCTTTGTGATCCATCCACAAGACCCACTAACATACTGTAATTTCAAGCCATACCTTGGAAAAAAAGGAAGCAAAAAAGGATCAGCTCTAGATTCTCAACAAGGATGCCAGCAAGTTGCAAGCATCTCAGAAAGATGTACTTGTCCTCTTTTCTGGAAACTGCCCTCCTTATGGGATTCCTCTGAAGGCCTGTGTGTGTATTCTAATAAATCTGAGACAAACTATGGGAGGTCAAAGGTTTCCAAACTTTACTCAGTAATGTGAAGACACTTAGGTCTAAGGATAAATGTAAAGTTTCACAGTGAATGTAAAAATCACGTCTATTTTAGTATGAAACACCTTCCCTTCAGTACCAGCAAATCTTTCATAAACCTCAAGACAACACCACCTGGAGGGATGCTTTCGCCTTTACTAGCTCCTCTGTGGAAAGAGAATTAAGCTTTTGAGGCAATTCAGACAAGTTAATCTGTAAACTCTGCCACCTTGTCTACTGCAAGTTAACACACTGGTTGATACACCTTAGCAATTTTTCTCTTCATTTGTAGACCAACGAAGGGACAGACCCTTCTGCCAAGACATTAATTTTCAGGCATCTTCGGTTTCAGCATGGATTTTGCAGCCTATTTTTATCTTGCATTACCATCGCTGACAGTAGAGAATGTGAAAGAGGATGAATATAACACAGTCATGCAATCCTGTTGGGGTAGGGCTGTAAGTAATGCTAGGCATATGGCAAAATAGTTGAGATAAAAACTGGAGTAGCCATAAACACTTTCCTGTGTTAAATATCTGCTGGATAAAGAACCTAGGGTTTAAGCATATGCAGCTGCAAAACCCCAAAGACTACAGCTTTTCTTAAGCCATTCGCCAAACTTTTTTTCACCTTCTTGAATCACCTGAAGTGGGAACAGCTATTGATAAAGCTTGTCTGTTCAGACAATGCAAACTAACAGGCATTTTTTGTACCTCCTAGACAGCTTAATCTTCCTTATCAATAAATACATGTGTCCCTTTGACAATCTCCCTATAGCCCTGAGCAACGTGCCATCTGTGGGTCCACTCTAAAGATGGCCTAACATGCCTTATAATTTCAAGATGTTTACAAAGGCAGACAAGAAACTTGACAAGGCAGAACAATAATTGTTTGAAGCCAGGTCACAACAAATAAAAGTAAATAGGTTAATACATAACTTTAAAAAGTTTTTAAAGCAGCAGCCTAGTTCTCTTTAAGTTCACAGAATGGGAAATGGAAGTGCAGATGATGTAAGTCTAGTTAAACCACATTATGAACATTTCCATTTACAGGTATTCCCTTCTAGAGTATACTGACAGTTTCTCCTACCTGCATCGTATGACCATCACAAGAGCAGATCAGGATATTCAATTACTTATGCCAAGTCCAAGGATAATGAGACTTTAGTACAATTTTGTTCCATAAAATTTCATTAGTTACTGGGGTCATATTGATCTGTAATTAGATAATGTTTTGCCACATCTTATGGAGACTCTGCAGCCTCATTCAGGCCCTGTCAATAAAGTGAAGAATCTTCATTTTCTACAGGCAGATATATTCAAGAAAACACAAAGGATTCAGGATAAAAGAAACAAAAAAACCCTAACAACAACAACAAAAACAAACAAACAAAAAACCAACACAAAACCTCTCCAAGCTATTAGAAGAGAAAAAAGAAACTGGGAAAGTTTGATAAATTGCCTCCTCCTCCCATCATCAAACCTCTTAGTGGGCTGGCAGTAAAATCTGGTGACCTGCCTCTTCTCTGTCTAACATCAGGGACAAGAGCTGGCTAAGCCTATTTTCATGCCTAAGCTACACTGCCCTCGTCATCCTGAATATGGACACTCTATCCCTTCCTCGGTCCTGGTTTCCTGCCTAGAATAAACTAACTCTGGTTCCAGCATGCACCCTCTAGCACAAGCTCTTCTTTTTAAGAAGAAATGATGCTTGAGTGGATTACAAGCAGGTGATGGCAGGAAAGGGCAGATGGTAGATAGAGGCAGCAGCTGCCACTACCAGCAAAAATGGTAGGGCAAGGTCACTTCAGGAACTCTGGTCATAGCTAGGAATGGTTTTGGGATAGGGGTTTTTTTTGTTATGTCTCTCAAATGAATACTGAATAGCACGAAACAGTGGATGTTTTAGCCTACATTTTCCTACAATATAACAGGAATCAGCTACACACAAAGGAGTTATTTGTTAAACACACAGTGATAGAAAAGTGCTTGTCACAACAGGAGACTACACCTGACCACTAAGAAATTCCAAGAAAGGTGCAAAGGATCAAGTCTTTTTCCCCTGAAATGCCTGGCTGTGACCTATGACAGCAAACTTGTGGAGTACTTAACCCAGGTGAAACCCCAGAAAAACAGATACCTGTCTCAGATTCCAGGAGGACAATCTGATTTGCTAGAGGAAAAGTTATGCAAAGGCCACTGAAAACGGGTGACTGTTCATGACTTGAAGTTGGTTACCAAAGTAATGATGTTATAAAACTTAAGGGCAGCTAGATTTAGTAACAAGATGCCTAAAGGAATAACAAGGTAGCCAAAGCACAGCTCTAAATGTCTTGTACTCATTACATATTTGTTTCTGCTGTGTAATTCCTATGCCACAATGTGTTTAACTCGCTTTGAGTACATCATGATAACAGCAAACAACTGAGTTTGTCCCACACTTTCCCATGAGGTGCTCAGTGGCCTGAACGATTGATATGCCTTACAGTTAAAAACAACACACTACAAAAACAAAGCAACTAATGAAATATTAAAGCACCAGTGCAAGCATGACCATAAGCAGAGACAATGAGACACAAGGGTGCTTTTATCCAATCTTTCTCAGAGAAGGTAATGGACCAGTTTTAACCAATATTGTCCTCATGCCTATCCTATGCAATGGGATTGCATACACATGCTAATTATTTTTCTCACTTCCGTAGATTGCCTTTCTGCCAGGATAAATCCAACATATCTTTAACACTGATCACTTGTAAACTAAAACATCCTTAAAAATCAAAAGGAAAGCAAAAGAAGAAAAATGACACAGCTTCACGCTTGGAAAAAAGTAAAGAAAACCATCTTCAGACTACTCATGCATAGCACTACGGTATGGAAAGGAAAACAGTTTATTAAATTAGTCAGGCCTTTTAAGTGCAGTATGGTATCAATTAAGGATCCATGGCTATAGCTACTGTATAACAGAACCAGGGCTGATAAAAATAAATTGTATCAGTAAATAACAGGTATTCCAGCACCAAAGGAATATCGTTATGTTGGAAGGAATATAAAGAAAAGTAACTAAATGGAATTAAAGGTATGTTCTTGTTAACTCCCAAGATTTCATGAATTACAGCCAAAGTAGGTAAAATGAAGACATAATAGCAGAGATCTCTAAATCCTCATAACCCTCTAAACACCCCTTAAGCCTTAGGACTTAAGTCAATAACTTACGAAGTTAGGGTTTCTATTTGGTACTTTACCTCTGGATTTTTTATGCCATAGAAGCCTATTAGAGATTTTCCTGCATTTTCCATTTCAATATCTACAATTAGCTGCAGTCAGAGAGAGGACATTGTTCTAAATGGAACCTTGGCACTAACATTCTTGCAACAAAAAATGATCAAATAAGTGATTATATTCAGTGATCAATTAATTAGGAATGTGATCACGTAAAGGCATATACCACATAGCCCTATGGTCTATATAACTAGTAAGAACTGTGGTTTTTTATTCCTTCAGTTTTTAAGTGTGTAAATTACATTTCAATATCTCATTTAATAAGTCCTGAAACCATGTGTAAACTTTTCCTGGGTTTGTGGGTGGGTTTTTTTTCCAAAAACTCTATAATTGAGAAAGTGTCAGTTCAGCAGGATGAAGATCTTTACTACAAAAGTTATTCTGCATCTCTTTCAAATACGGACAAAATGTGGACTCTTTTTGTTTTTTAATATGGCAGTACTTCCCAATTCAGCTATATGGAAGCACATACATTCAGCTGTTTGTCACATGCACACTGACACCTTCATTCAGGAGCAATGTTTCCTGCATATACACTGAAGAGATGTGATTCTTGAAGCACAATACAGATTGATAATTCAGTATAGCATAGATACTCCCTCATCTCATATGAATCTGATACCAACTCCTTCAGAAGTCCTACTGCAATGACTTATCTTCATATTTATATTCACTCTTGCCTTGTTAGAGTTCAGATAAAGAGGACAGTCTAAGAAAGAGAGAGTTGTGTAGCTTCATTAGTTTACTCAATGATTTTGAGATGGAGTCCATGACTTTGAATTATTTTACTCAGTGCATGCATTTCAATGCCTGATTATGCCTGTCTAAGAGTGAATTATTACATATTACTTCCAGCAATTTTGATTTAGAAACAGTAGTTCTGGAAAAGTAACACTGGGTTTTTTCCTAAATATACAGAAAAAGGTGAATACAGCTGTACCAAGCACAGTGAGATAGCAGGTCTCTGAATAATTATGTATCTTTATCCAAGGTACCACCTGTAGATCATTTTAAAATACACTGACATTATAAAGCAATCTCTGTTTGGTTTGGGGTTTTTTTAATATATAGAATTGCTCTCAACCCCCCTTTTATTTCTTTTATATACTTACAAAGCTCAGGTAAAATGAAAAAGTCTCTGGGCATTATACTCAGCAAGACCTTGCTACACACCATGGACAGCAATCATAGCTATCCACAAGATTACTGGTGACTGTCAAAAAATGGAACAGATAAATTCTGAAAATGTTGTGGGTTGATTTCCCAAACTTCATAAAATAAATAGGCTCACTGTGCAACCCAAGTATCACAGAAAACTAATTGGAAAAGCAACATGGCGTGAAGTTATCATCACTGAGTATGAAAACTATGCAATAAAGGCCTACCTCATGTGTAAACCAGAAAACTAAATAAGTACATAATAAATACATCCATCACTGAAATCCATATGGATCATAGGGACTTAAACAGCTAGAGAAACAGAGCTCAGGTAAGGCAGTTGTACCTGTTTTGATTGCAATTTTTTTCAGTTCTCAAGAATTAACAACTAAATAGTAAAGGATTAAAATCACCATACTCAGTATTTATAGTATGGAAACTTAAATGTTCTAGTCCATTTCTGGCACTTTTGCTTGCTACATAGTGAGTGATAATCCTGTTTCAATTTTGTGCACAACGGTGATTGCTGTTTTGTAGCAGTTGTAGTAATAATCAAGAGTAGATGCCACACAGACTCCAGACCAATTATCAAACTGATTTAACAGAATAGAAATAACTTTGCTTTCAACTATCCACCTCTTTCAAAGATGGAGTTTTGATAAGGGTAGATCTCTACCTCTGGGGAACCAGAGTGCTAGTCCTTGTCTTAAAGACATAGGACAGCTGCACTGCCGGACCTAGCCTTTGGTGAAAGTGGAAACAAAAGGAAACCACAGACTCAAATGCCAGTCAAAAGGTACAGAGAAAAGTTACTGCTGCACCCTATTCAGATTGCAGAACATTTATCTGCATATGTATTCAGAGCAGTGGGACCAACACCAAAGTGTCTAGGGAGCTCTCGACAAGAGCACAGTGCTCATTACACGAAAACCTCGTTCACCTTAGCTCCACTGACTTGCCTGACAACAGCAGGAGATGAAAATGCTCCAAAAGCTTATCTTAATCTTAGTCTAGTTTTTTCACAGGGGGGCTGCTTCTAGTTCTAAACATTGTCAGATTATGTCTTTCCTGCCCATCACAAACTGCCTCTTTCCTTTCTGAATCTGTGTCCTTCATCTACTGTGTGACCTTGCCAAGAGCACAAATGAATTTCAAAGATCCCTAGTTCCTTGGGGTCCCACGTAATCGCTGTGTGTTCCACAACAACCTTATTACACCATTACAGATGGATTTGAAATACTATGTACACATAAACTGTGGTGCAAAAGCACTCTGCAGAGTACTAGATAGCCCTGGTACCTGCATTACACCTGTTAGCTTCCTCCCTGCTTCATGCATGCTAGTCTTCAAAGGGAATCATAACACACAAGAAAAACCACTATCATCTGTCAGCATTCCTGGTCAACAGGGGAGGTCCCGGAGGACTGGAAGCTTGCCAATGTGACTCCCATTTATAAGAAGGGTCAGAGGGAGGATCCGGGGAACTACGGGCCTGTCAGCCTGACCTCGGTACCGGGGAAGATTATGGAATGGTTTGTCCTGAGAGCACTCACATGGCAAGTCCAGGATAAGAAGGGGATCAGGCCCAGTCAGCATGGGTTTATGCAAGG
>NW_010972864.1:7812244-7860621 GCF_000737465.1 Haliaeetus leucocephalus | reverse complement strand
GAAAAGGACCTGGGGGTGCTGGTTAACAGCCGGCTGAATATGAGCCAGCAGTGTGCCCAGGTGGCCAAGAAGGCCAACAGCATCCTGGCCTGTATCAGAAATAGCGTGGCCAGCAGGAGCAGGGAGGTGATTGTTCCCCTGTACTCGGCAATGGTGAGGCCGCACCTCGAGTACTGTGTTCAGTTTTGGGCCCCTCACTACAAGAAAGACATTGAGGTGCTGGAGCATGTCCAGAGAAGGGCAACCAAGCTGGTGAGGGGCCTGGAGCACAAGTCTTATGAGGAGCGGCTGAGGGAACTGGGGCTGTTCAGTCTAGAGAAGAGGAGGCTGAGGGGAGACCTTATCGCTCTCTACAACTACCTGAAAGGGGGTTGTAGTGAGGTGGGTGTTGGTCTCTACTGTCAGATGGCTGAAGATAGGACAAGAGGAAATGGCCTCAAGTTGAGGCAAGGGAGATTTAGGTTAGATATTAGGAAAAAAATTTTTACTGAGAGGGTTGTCAGACATTGGAATGGGCTGCCCAGGGAAGTGGTTGAGTCACCATCCCTGGAGATACTCAAAAAGCCAGTGGACAGGGTACTTTAGGACATGGTTTAGTGGGCATGGTTAATGGTTGGACTCGATGATCTTGAAGGTCTTTTCCAACTTAAATGATTCTATGATTCTATGATTCTAGTTACAACAATTTAGATGTGGGAACAATGAAATGCTGGTGGGTTTATGTGCACATCTAACTTTACAATGAATTTTCTAGGACTAAGTGCTTTCTTGGACTAGGAAGCACAGAACAAATAAGTTAACCAACTGTTCCTCCCCTAGCCTGAAGGACCAGGGATTATTCCTACCCTCTGCTTTCTTGTCTGATCTCTTCCAAGACTAAGCTGCTCTTCAGCATATCCCTTAGTGTTTTGGGAATTTCCAAGGATATTAAGATGACAGAAGGCTTGTTTGGGGTGGGTTTTTTCCCCACACAGTACTATGTCTTGATGGCAGGCATACTTACCTAAACAAACAAGCAAGCATATTGAATAGGGAAGATATTTAATAATTGAATGTTCTGCTATAATATGATGGATTCAGAGGTAGCCCTGAAAATACTCTCTCCATTTTTCTTACTTATACAAAAATGTTTACTGCTGAATTAGCTCAGCGTGAAGATGTGTGTTTCTGGAAGGCAAGCTTTGCAAAGTTCCCAACTGAAGAGGCAACACAGGCCTTCTGTTCCAGAGAGCCTTATCACCTGGACCTGAAGTCTCGTATTGCTGATGTAGCTCAGTCTTTTTCACCTATCATTATAAACAAAGAAAACAAACCAATTAAGAAACCAAGTACTGCCTAGATATTGGGGGTGGGTGTGAAAAACAAAGAAACAAGAGCTAGTGTATTATTTCTACAGTGGTTTTCATTTAGAACAAAACACTACAGTAATGTAGAGCAGACTGAAAAATTAGAACTCTGGCTGTTCATTTATTATTTCAGTTCTTCTCTTCTGTTGGTTTCCCTGCTTGTATAAGGGGATTGAGCTTTTTGTTTTGTTTTTGACCATTAGAGGTTCACCTAATAACTGTCATGTCCCATGAACAAGGAATAGTACACAGACCAAAGACAGTGTTTGATGGACAAAGTGTTGTTTTTTTTCTTAAGGACTACCCACAAACAATAAAGCTGACAAAGACATTGAGAGCATTTCAAGCAAAAGAAGACGAGATGACAGCATACACAGACTAAGATTTCTAAAGGAAACAAGTCACCACGATTACTTTTATTAGCAGGATGCTAATAAAAATATTTAGACTATTTTTTTATAATCCTTTCCCTCTGAAAAGTAACCCATTATTAAAGACTATGAGCTGGCTGCATTTTAAGTGTGCCATAGGATATGGGTCATAAACCAGTAGCAACTGAAAAAGCATCATCATCCAAACGTAGGCTGCAGATTCAAAAGAGCACACACAATACTGCAGCCCCAATGCAGAACTGCACATTTCACCCCAGAAGAGAGGAAAAGTTTAGGAGGACATACTTGACTGTCAATAGATCACCAAAGCATAGATATCTAGAGCAATGGCAGATGATGATCTTAGAATGATAGGTGTGTTACTTCTGGTAGTTTTCCAGGTGTTAGTACCATCCAAATTGTGCAAAGAGGCTACTACAAAGCAAGCTGGTACATACTGAGAACACAGAGTGGCACAAAGGGGAAATACAAGCATTGGAATGGGAAGCAATACAGCCTCATGCGTAACGTATGGTCTATTAATTCCCATCTCAGCAGGACTAATTAGTATCTTCATTTTTTTAATTCCCATTTCTGTGGCTTCTTGGCATACCTATACTTCATCTTACTGCCATGTTAGTCGTGTTTGCACCTTGTTCCACATCATATTAGGCAAAATTCATTGTAGATACTGCCTTCTGTCCTGTTCAAAAGACATTTCATTTATTTTGTCTGAAGGAGCATGGATTCATGTGTATCAAGAACTCCAAGGGCAGAGTCCTCCAAGAACAACAGAAAGGACTGAACTTCCAACGCACTGTCCTTCACGGCTGCTCAGGCCGTATCAGTATGATGAATCATACATTCTGGTGACATGGGGCCATGCTTCTTTGAATTATGCATGATTGCTAGTTTAATAAAACACCATGACTCATACAGTTTTAAGGACAGAAAGATCACCATCCTCTGTAGGAACGCATCTGCTAATACTGGTTTCATGAAATGCTAAGAAAATCCCTTCCTAACTGGAATCCTTAAAAAGCATAGAAAAAACCAGTAATTTACATATCAGCTGAAAGGGGACAAGGGGCAGTGTGTCCAAAACACAAAGACGCAACAGAGAAGTAGTACATATTTTGCAGTATCATTAATACCACATTGTAAGTGGTCCTCATCCTACCCCATTTGACTCCCCAGCTTTTCTTCAGTATTTAGTAGTCCACGTTTTCAGTATGTTCCATTGGCTTTACTTTGGTACCCCAGTTCAAAAGAGACAATGAAAAAATTAGAGAGGCCACCAAGTGTCCCCCACAAAAGTGGAAGGTCTCCAAGATGAGTAAAGCATTGAAGAACATGATATAATAAAGAGAGTTGAATTAGTTGGGTTTGTTCAGCCTACAGAAAAGATGGCTTATAATACTTAAAAGGTAGTCGATAGAGAAGATGGAGGTACACTCTATATAAGGATGCACAATGACACAACCAGAAGTGACAGGTAGAAACTGAATCAGTGTAAATACCAACTTGATATACAAAAAAAAAATCCCCACTGTGAGGAACTGCTGAACATTGGAAACAGTTTGCCAGAAAACTGGTGCAATCTCCCTCACTGGAAATATTCAAGACTCAGCTTGACAGGGCCATTGATAAACTAATCTAAAGCCCTGCTTTCAACAGACAGTTGGACCAGATGTGCTTCAGAGCTGTCTTCCAACCTAGACTTTTTCATTATTCCATGCAACTAAAACACTGAATTTTATGATGCAAGATTCTCCCTTAAAAAACTGACTCCAAGAAAGCTGTCATATTCCTTAACCTGTTTTTCTTCTGCCTACATTCCACTGAAATCTGTTGGCCACTCTTGAAGAGTTAGGAGCCATAAATATTAGACTACATGAAATAGAAATACATACTTGTTATACACATGCATACTTACATATGAATTTGCTGCTAAAGGAAAACACATTGTCTCTAAGGGACTTCCAACTGTGCCCATGTTTCCTGAACAACTCATCATGTGTCTCTTACTGGGCATCAGCACCTTCACCGTGTTGCTTTGATCAGTTATAGCAGCTGTCCCCTGCATGCTCTGTTTCGTTTGTGGTGCTGGGGACAGACCTGCAAGGAGAAGCCCCACCAAGCACAGGACCAGCGATGGAAGTTTCTCTATCTTTTCTCAGACTTTGAATAGTGAATGTCTTCTGGTACGCACACAAGAGGAGAGTGGATGATGAGCATCAGAGGAGAAAAGAAGGGGGAGATATAGCCTAAGGGCTATGATGGGAGTTCAGAGCCAGCTATCCCATCTGTCAGTGCTTGTCAAGGACAGTATGAGGACTCCAGGCAAAGTTGAGGATCCACAACTAGATCCTCACCCAGCTCCTGCCCTGTTACTTCACAAACAGACATCAGAGAACCTGCCGTCATTCCCAGCATAACAGCCATCAAATTGCATGTCAACTGCACAACCTAGTATTGTCATTTTATATTAATCCTTTCAACATTGTGTTCCATAACAACAGCTTTTACAGGATTTGTGTAATTCTCAAAGGAGAGTGAAATTTGTCCACTCACAAAGTAAGTAAGAAGCAGAAAGAAACAATTATTCTCAGAAATGCCCTATGATATTACAAATTACCCGCAAAACCAACCTTTTCTGAGGCATTCACTAGTTTAAAACTCACCGATAATAATCTCTTTACAAACTTTTTTAAAAGAAGTGCAAATACAGTGACATATTTCTATGATTCTAAATAAAGGTTTTATTAGCTAAATATAAAAAAAAAGTTTAAAAAAACAATCAAACTAGAAAATGAAGAATGACACTCAGATTGGGAAAGTTGAACCATGAGTATGTGACTGTAATGTTTTGCAACTGTACCTCAAGTTTGCAGCACCGATGACTTTCATAAACACAATACTGGATCTGACAAAGCAATGACTTGCTGTAATCTGACAATTTTCCAGATAAAAACCCCAAACCAATCCCTCTCGCTTGATCCAGAAACATACATGACTTTGTAAGAGTGCAAAGGGAAAAACAAGCCCTTCTTTTTCCCATGCATACACACAGACATAAAACACACATTTTCAGCTTCAACAGTATTCCAGTTATAACAACTCAGAATAGGCAGTTCTCACTGTACGTCAGTACAGCTTGGTAAACATATTTACAGAAACTGAACCTGTTTGCAAAGTAATTGGAAGTGTTCTTATGTGCTGTTTAGATTTGAGCTCAGAAATTTATTTATTATTTTTTTAAATCCATGTATTAGTAAGACATGCAAGGCAGGCCTGGTTGAAAACGAATCATGAAAGAAATTTACAGTTGAGCAAATGAATTAGCTAGTAATTACCACAAGGGAAAATACACAGGAAAAGAAAAACTATTTTAAAAGATCAAATAGAATTGAATATAAAGTCTGTTACCCAGAAATGAATGTCATTTACATTTTTAAAAGTAAGACATTCATTAAATATTATCAAGCTTTACTGGAAGAAACTATGAACCTTTCCAAAATATGCAAATGTTCTCAGATGTATCTGATGGGGACTTCATAGCCTCTCAAGGTTGGATGGGTATTGTATTGCATACATGTCTTAATAGTGATTTTCTATAGCAGCTGATCATTTAAATTTATAGACATGAACAACTATATAATTTTTAATTAATGTTGCTGCAATACCTTGGTAGATGTATAGTAGCTACTTTTATATATGTTTGTAAATTCAATGCAAGTAACAACATTTCAAAATATATTTGTGTATATATATTTTTTTTAAGATGACTTCTCAGTAATGCATAAATAAGAACAAATCTCCATCAATGTCTTTATTCTTTGTTTCCTGTTCAATAGCCCTTTTAAATTGTCCTTTGATATGTCTTAATATACTTCTATTTATTTTTTTTTCCCATTACATGTCAATAAAACTCATCATACAGTAAAAGAAATCACAACACAGTAGAGGCAATATTTTCCTATCTGAAGAAGGAGGTGTTTGCATGAGTCCCTGCAGAGTGGGATCATCTTACTTATTACATCTCACATGACAGAATCGACATTTAGCTCTGAGAAATCCAGCAACAATTGACAGACAAAATTCTGGCGGTGAAGAGCCACCTTCCATATTTTCTATTTATGCAGAGTACTTCTAATTATCACTTACTCCTACAGATACTGAGTAGTACATCAAAGTCCGTCTATCAGGCTGTCTTTCTCCAGTGTACATCTATCTACATTGGCTGTACACAGTCCACTAATTAATCACTTATTAGCAATTATGTTTGAGTAGTCCTTTCCTTATTTATCAAATAATCTCTAGAAGTTTTTATTGTGCTTTTCAAGCTCTGTCTGCTTTTGTTCCTTAATATTGCTTCTCTCTGAGAAACGTGCATTAGTGTTTGTTTTCACTCAGTTCCAGAACCTAACTACCTTGAGTAATTTTTTTCCCCATAATAAAGACACAGGTTTTTTCCCTCAAACATATTCTTAAAGTCCACAGTCCTAAAAGGCTAGATGTAAAGACTTCCTATATGATCTATGAAAAAAAGAGAGAGTTGGTAATAGGCTAGCTTCAGCCAGATGACTGTGCAGACACACTGAATCAGTGACTATAAAAGCATCTGATTTCAGAATACTAATTACATGTGGCATTTCACCCATACACCTGAATTGTAACCATTATTTAAAACTGGATTTTTGAAACAGAGATAGTCCACAAGAAGCACCATTTTGTTACATGTTTTTCTTCATCACAGACCCCTCTCTACCCTGTAATGTTGCTCTTAAAGCTCCTTGACTAGACCTTCCACTAACACTTAATGAAGATGATTTACACAGCAAAGAATCTCATTCATGTAATACAGGCAGTATATTTCCATACAGAACTTCTTGTTAGCAGTTTAATAAAACAACGTGATACGTGCGCACCTAACTCACAAATTTGCAAGTTATGTAGGGTGCTTATGTCTGGAAAAATATATTGCCTATTGTACATGTAATTCACTGAAGTTTTACCAATCTTTGGAATTATTTCTTAACATAAATTTGATATTACAGTAATTATAAAATGTCAGGGGTTTCTTCAGTTTTATTTTCAAATGTAGTTGTCTTTAATAGTTACTGATCAAAATTCTCATTAGCTTTCCACTTTGTTCCCAGATCAATTAATCTGTATGAAAAATAGCAAGACTCCCTTCACTTATTTTAAACTAAATGGCCTTTAGAGTTATGTATTATTTTCTACTCTTGAAATCAACTACTGAAAAGACTACTACGTGGTCTACTGGGTTTGAAGGAGTACAAGTTCCCTCTGAAATGCTGTGGAACGCAACAGGATTTAAACTTGTGCAAAGTGAGAATTTGTTTATGTTTTTCAAACAAAAAATAGGCTTAATTATGAGGTTAAAGACAGGCATTTAAACACTCAGTTCAACCAGTGCCCAAAAGAATATGGTAACATTTCAATTCACTGTGGCATCGCTAATGAAGACTGGTTTTACTACAGAATATTTTAGCACAACTTGTGTAAGAGGCTACTGATTAATAACTAAAAGTATTCATTCTGTTATGATGCTGTTCCATTCGATTAGCTAGATCATTACTTATGAAACCAACGCATCCTCTGTCAACGTAACGCAGCAACTACAAAGTACTCCTGTATTTTTGCCCTCCATGGATGGCTGAAATTGACTGATGATTTGTTGATACTACCTAAGCAACAACATACTTGCTGTATATTAGCTTTTGTGTTGCCAAGTTCCATGTAGCTTCAACGGAAAGCCAAATATTAGTATCCGAGGTCTGTTACACAAGATAGATCATTTCTTCCACAACAGTCTAAAACTCCTGCAATTTCTGAATTCCTGATGTACCCTAAAAAGAATTGGGATTCTGAAGCCCCTTCTTTCTTTTTAGTCCCTAGCCCATGATTTGCTTCATTTATGTTTCAAGAAAAAAAATATTTTAATTTTTGTAAATTCTGATATTTTTTCTGAGATTACTTACAGAAAACACATCTTCGAACTTTCAAGGGACTGACTATCTGGGGATTTATCCATGTGACCAATAATTAAAGAATCAGAGTGAAAACAAAATCATAATTCTCATGCATTTTTACTTACATTGCTGTAGTATGTATGAACACATGCCATGCACTAGAGCCATGTTACTGGGACTTTACAAAATGCATACAAGATACTCCCTGCATCCAAACAATTTAACTATGTGCATGTATCACTCCTGTTGATGTCACTGAATGCTTCACACCTTGTGAATATGCACAGCAGTGAGGTTGGATCAAGGGCTACAAAGAGTTGTTAACTACAGCTAGTATTAAAAACAAACAAACAAAAAATTTCAAAGACCAAGCAGAAAAAAACAGGAAAATAATTTTGAAGCGGTTTCCATTAACAGACCATGTCATTTCTGTAAAAAAACAGTATCTACAATTTTATATAAGACATATCTTACATACATTATTATATTAAAATTATACTCAAAACCTTTAGTGACTTTTTTTCTCTTAGGGGATATAATCTTTTTGTATATTCTGGGGATTGCAAAAGCAGTTTTGATGAAATTTTCAAATAATATTTCAATTTTTACACTTTTGAAATGACATTGCCAGTGAAAGCACTTCTACCTGAAAATATTTAGCCAACTTTGGTCAAAAAAGCATAGCTGGCTGTGAGATAAAGTCAGTCCAGATGCCACATACACCACAAGCACTGAAGCTACTGAATCAATAAAAGTACTAATATGCTTAAATGGAGACATTATTTTAATACAAATATTTAAATTATTATGTAACTATAAATATTATCTATTGACAATAATTATTTTTTATTTTTATTAGTATTAATTTCTTGTTCACTTATGTATTCTTTATTTATGAATGCATTGTTTGTTAATAATAAATTGAATATTTCAATTATTGAATTACATAAATTTAATGGATAGCTCTACAAATTAAGTCTTCATCCTGTCTACCTGCTAGGTAATCACCACACATGGTGTGGTGTTTCTTCAAGTCCAGATATCTCAAAGAAAACAGGAACATATAAATTTAGAAGCAGTCAACACTTAAAATTACTGGATGTCATAGCACAACATTAATACATTTCAGTAGAATAAAAATGGAAATCCTAAAGAGGGTGAGTGATAAATAGCTGCTGTAACACTGCCAAAAGACCAGAAGGGACCTTGTACAAGAAGCTTACCAACGTAGGAGTGACTTTGCAAATATTTATTTAATATTAGTACGGGAGAGAACATATACTGATGTCTCTGTTACAGCTCTGAGCATGCCTAGTGAAAACAAACTGAGCAGACTTGAATCTGAAACAGAAGGTAACAAAACAAGGGTAGATCTACCAGTTTAACTCTAGAAGCCTCATCACGGTCTCTTATGACACCCGTCATGGTTACGGCTGAGAACCTTGCAAGTATTCTGTATAGGCAATGATAACACCTCACTCAATGATTGCAGATAGGTCCTCAAAGTGATTTAAAAGAGTGCAAGCCAGGCACATGAACAACTTTAATGTTAACCTCTGCTTCATCTGGCAGTGACAGTATTATTTTGAATTGGATGTTAGTACTTGTGCTCCCAGATTAAACCACTGTTTAAAAGACACTTTCTCTTTTAACATGTACTTTTATTCTACTACCCGTTTCCCTTAAGGACTGTACAACATGCAAGGTGGATGAGACTAGTCTGAAGCCATGGAACTGCTAACAAGTCAGAGTTAGTAACAGACAAGTAAGACCTTCTGATCTACCATTTTGAGTTACAGCCACCAACCAGTGTTGCACTAGAGGTTTCCTCTACACTTAACAACAAACATGGAATAAACTCCTCTACTTCAATGGGTCACTTGACATTAGCCCAAAGATAGCACCTCCCTAAACATGAGTTCTCTGTTAAAAATGTAGAAGTGAATCCCAGGGAATAAGAAAACTTTTCTCCAGTAAATGGCAAACTAAAGGAGTTTTCCCAGGCTTCAATCATCCTCCAGAGTCAGGGAACTTCAAACCTGAGGTGATGAGGCTTCCACAAGTTAGCTATGAAGGACTTTGGTGAAAAGCCTCCAAGCCCACAAGCTACAGGCTGCAGCGTGCACCAAAGATCAAAAAGGTTCCAGAAGAAAGGGAAAAAAAAAAAAACAAAACCACCACAAAACTAGGTAAAATTCATTCAGAGAAGAGCCAATTAAATCAGAAATATGGAAGGTACTTACAGCCTATTCTGCTGAATCTAATCTTGGATTACAATAAAGTACAATACAATACAGTGTGAACCTAAAATATCTTCAGTCCTTCAGATAGTTAGAAGTAGTGTAAAACAGAATTAAAGAAGAGTTTGAAACCGTATTTCAAACTTCCATGGAAAAGCTAGCTGTTCCTCAGTAATGGCAATATTTAATAAAGAGTAAGGCTCAGTGAACCTAAGTTGACACAGTTGCTTTCCTACATAAAAGTGAGCACCAAGAACAAAGAATGCTAAATATAACATAGCTATAAGCACTGATCTACAATTCTAAAACATGAAAGAACCTAAAAAGGAACTTGAAAATTGTTTCTTAATATGCAAATAGCATACTAATTTGAAAATGAATACTATTTGGTACTTGCTGTACAATTTAGTATATTTTCACTGACTGGAATACAGGTTAAATATGTTTAAATACTTTTTCTGATATAAAAGTTTATTTGTAAATACACATTTTGCTACATATTTAAGATTATATTTATATATGCATCTATACATATAGAAGTGCATGCACAAATAATAGATGTTTATTAACCAAATATAGGATAGAATAAAAATACTTAACACACTGTCAACATTGCAGAAATGTCTCTATGGCTTCTGCTTCAAATTCTGTTTTTCTGAGACAGGCAAGCAAAGACATTAAGTAAAGATGCCTAATGTAAAACTAAGTATTATGCCAATTTCTAGTACTCTGACCTTAAATAAATTATTTTTCAATCCAGAAATAGAGGAAATATCAAAATACTATAGCTATAACAAGGTATGTGCATGACTGCTATAACCACAAGATTTGAATCTGTCACATTCTTTAAAGTATTTAACCCTGAATAACTTGTAAAACAGGGAAATAACACTATTCTAACTTGAAATCAGTCAAGAAAGTGAGGAACATGGGTATCAAATCACTTGTACAAAATTACACTGAAAACTAGTCAACACAATAGGAAATCAATCTAGATAAACACAAGGAGAAGAAACTATAAATGCAAGGATCTCTATACTATAACTGACTGATCAGAATTTCTAGAGAATGATCCTATCTACTCATTGAATTCCACAAAATCAGTATATAAGTATAAAAAAATCTGCATGGACTCCTAATGTATGGCTTCCCCTATGGAAACCTGGGAGACTGTATGACATTTTTTGTTTCTTGGCTGGTAGGGTGGGTGGGTTTTAGGCAATTTACTCTTGGTTCCTTGATTGAAAGGAAAAATGCTCCCCTCTCCCAGTCTCATTTCCTTGAGTCCTCCAACCACAAAACAATTCTGTCACTCAGAACTGATCTCATAAGTCTTTGCAAAACAGTCTTCTTTTTCCATGTCCTCCTATCACACTGATGAACATAGAAGTCTAATTTAAACCACCACCACAGGGAACCCACAAACTCAAGTGAGCATCTGTAGAAGATACTGTTTCAAGTCACCGCAACCACACTTAGCTACCTAAGCAATCCGCAGGTGTATTAAATGAAAACAAACTTTGCAGGACAAAAAGTAACTATGGAAGAGAGATTCTTAATCTATTACTTAATATTGATTAGTATTAAAAACTTAATATTTAATTTCATTAATTTAATATTTAATATTAATTAAAAGTATGTTGCAAGTACAGGCCTGCTCTGAGTCGGAGCACAGCATTTTCACAAACCTATCTTCTGTTAAGTTCTCAGTAAAAAAAGTTATCAATCAGTAATTCAGTAGAAGCGTTTTCACATTTAAAGCTAAGTACATGCCTTGATGTCCAACTGAGCATGAACGGACTTCCAAACAGTCCTTTCTTTGGAAATACATTACGGAAATATCCGCACTGAAAAACAAATAATAAATTATTCAGAACATTTTCTTAAAAGAAATGTGTCCTGTAGGCACACTTGGCAAGAAAGGTCTTACTTTTGAACATTTCGCGAAGCTTCCTGTTAAGAATAGTCCATCTTCCTGAACAGGGACGGTCACCCATCCAAAACCAGGTCCAGCTCCAGAAGCAGTTTCAACTAGTCACCAAAAATGCTGGTCAGCTGACAACTGAATCAAATACAGACTATTGCTGGCACACGGTGTGGTGGAAGCAGGGGAGGCAGAGTGACCCTGTGTACATCTCACACAGGGTTGTCAGACTAAGGGCAGTACCTCACCAGCTTGGCGGCTCCAGTCTTGGCCCTGAACTGCAGTAAAGGCACGAGCTTTCTCTTTCTACTCATTAACAAACCTCTGGATAGGCATTAGCACATCATCTCCGCTTTCCTTTTTTCACTTATGTTTGAAGAATAGAACATTCAAAGCAATTACACTGCTGGAAAATGGTCAGAGGTTTTCTTGCATGGTGGGTCAGGCCTACATGATCACAGACAGGTAAGTAAGAGTACGCTGCTCTGTTTTCTCTTCCTTATTTCCAGCTGCTGACCTTCACTAAAACCTCCAAAAACTAAAGATATCCCTCAGGAGTCAGTCGCTCTAATTCTCCCAGAATACATATGCAAAGAAGGGGCAGGTGGCCCACACAGCAGTCTGGATGGAAATGTGATCAACCGTGTAAACATTTGAGAACCCTTGTGCTCACAAAATTGAATGGGAGTTGGCAGGTATGAGAGGGTACATCATATATCTTGTTCTCATAGATTGGGAGCACATAAAACTGATTAGTTATCCACTGCAAAAACATAAAAGGACTTGGCACACGTGGACTTTGCCAGAGTAACAATATCCAGCAGGAAGGAGACTGAATTTGCTTAGATAGCCTAGTCTGATTCTGCCAAGCCAATCGTATATTCAAAGAGTTAAGAAATAGCAGGTGTGAACTGTTTTCTGTTATGCATTATCAGGAAGTAAGGCGTATTTCATTTTGAATTGTCAGATGTTTCTAAAGATACTCTACCATACACACTAGAGGTAAAACACTGAAGAGGAAGCATGGCAAGTCCTTCAGCATGGTGTTTACAACAATATCTTTCCAGCAATCAACATGAGCATGCACAGCAAGTGCTTCTGCTGCCCTTGAGGTACTGTGTATAAAAAATGGGCAGCAGATTTCTGGAGTTAATGGAGTTCCAAGAAATTAGAGTTTCTGTCATCAAAATATTTCAGGAAATTTAATTTCTTCGTAGTGCCAGAAATGTCACTGGCGTTATTAAGGACTGAGCAACTTGCAAGACACAAAGACAGACCAGAGTTCAACTTTTTCTCAGTAGTAGTCATAGTAGCAGCAATATTATCATTAACTTATTCAGCACAAGCAAATTGAATCTGTCAAACATATAGGAGTTGTTCATGAAAATGTAAAAAAATATTGTTTGGGGTTTTTTTGTTTGTTTTGTGTTTTTTTAATTGGACTTACAGTTTAGCACTGTTGTCTTGAAAAAATGCATGTGTTCAAATTTGAGGGTTGAGCACCTTCCCAAAATAGAATTGTCACTATTGAAGGAGACACAGATTGAAACATGATCTTTCCCAAATTTTAATTATTCTGTATGATTCCTGCAGAGATCCTATTCATAGATTGACATATTGGAACACTGCCTGGTGTGTTTTGATTGACATGATGATACCCAGCTTTTGGTTACTCAACCAGCTATGTGGGTGTGTCCTCCACTCTCACAGGTTTCCATTATTCCTTTTATTCTAGTTCAAATGTCCCATTGTTCTTAGTGCCATTCTTCTGGGGTTGTATTAAAACCAGACTTGTTTCAAACACTTTTAAGCTTGTTGTAAGTACCAGTACATTGCTTTTCAAACAGGAAGCAAAATATACATGGCTGGATTTTCCCTCTTTTTGTTCTGTGTTTTTAATTTTTTTTTTTCCCCCCAGTGTTTTACCCATGTTGCTATTATGTCCTTTCTAATACGGGGGGGGGGGTGGTGGTATTTATTTTACAGACAATTTCTTGTCAAATAACAGTTGTAATGACATTACTTTACCCTAATATAAAATACCTGAATTGTGGTACATGAAACTGCAGTGTGCTTTAAAGAAAAAGTGTTTATGATGGAACAACCTCTACAAACGAAGTGAACAGATAGGTTTCTAGCCTATTCCAGTTCCAAATTTATCTTCAGGTATCAAAACATAATTGGCTATGTTGGATTAGTTGAGCAGCATACTCAGAAGAAAACATATACAAGAGTATTCACATCATCAAACACAAAGCAAACTTAAGCAAGATAACTACACTCTGCAAGCTTCTTTATAAAAGCAACAGATACAGAGAGACTTTTTCAAAGCTTATTAAGGATGAGTTTAATTTAGGTGCTCTGAATTGCTCTAATACTGAAGCCTATACTTACTGTACACTAAGTCTGAGAAGAGGTCTTGATCTAGGCATCTAAATACCCCCACAATAAGTAATGTTACAAAAATCATGGTACCGTTTATAACTTCAACACTATATACAAAAGTACTTGTGGTAGGAAACTGTATGCTTTCTGAATCAGAAATAAATTTAGCTAAGTGATAATTAATAAATTACATTGCTTCTGAAAGGCCTCTTTCCTGCCTTATCTTAAAATGTGAATTAGATTTCCATGATTATCCAGTTGTAAAATTCCAAGTACTGTGTTAATGCAATCGTAAAATTGCATCCAGTCCAGATGGTGCCTAACACAAAATACCTGCAAATATGTTTTGGTTTTGTATTTGTATATGCAATAACTGCATATATTGTGCATGTTTTTTGACAAGCCAACAAAAAAGGCATTGACAATATTGTTCATTGATTTACCCTTTCAGCAAAGTGAGTAGTGTATGTGACTGTATTCTCAGCTGGTCTCTAGTAAGAGTGGTGGAACACAGAGCTTACCAGGACTGGTACAACATATACATTACATAGATTGCTATAACCAATAAACCAACTGGACTTTGTCAACTTAGTCTTCTCAGATATATTCCTATTAGAAACAACTGTTGCAATATAAGGTGTTAACTATTTCCCATGCTAACAAAGATTTTTTCTTAGGACCTCAAATATAGGAAGATACTTAGATATTTGTTACAATTCCCTCTCCTTTCTTGCACTATGCATACTAATTTCACTTTGACCTAGTCTTTGTTACACTGTCTGTAAGCCACCACCACTAACTCATTTTATGTTAGATTTATTAGGCAGATACTTACAACACCCGGAAATTTTCAAGTTCTTATTCTATTCACAAGAAGTACTGACCTCTCACAGGCCTTTCGTTTGTTTCTGCTTGACTCCGTTCCAGAAGTAACATTGTCATTCCTAAAATGACACTCCATTGTTTCCATATATCCTCAGATGACAAAAGGACTCTGAGAAATTGGAAGCCAAAGTCCTCCCTGTTCTGTTCAGGGCAGAACGGCACACTTTCTTAAAAACACCACCATAAGATAAAGTATTCACCACGCTCCTCTTACAGTGAATGGGCAAATTACCTATTCGTCAATACTGGAAGAAAGTACACAAAACTTTTGGTAATTAAAGACTGAATGGACTTAGATTGCACATGCCAAAAAAAAACCCCAAACCCCCAAAAAACCACTTTCAGATCCAAGAAAACCTAATATCAAAACACCAAAACATTAAATGGACTCAGTAAAATAGGTAACCCAGTTTTATTCCAAAACATGGCAGGCGTCTGATGCAGTTGAAGTTAGCTGCAAGAATATCAGCCCTTATGGAGAAAGACTGGGAAAAACTACTTTTTCATTTAAATGAAAAAAAAAAGGAGAAAAAAAAAGAAGTATCTTTACAGTATACATTTATTTTTCATGACACAAACTAGACTAATGAGCAATATAACATTTGGCCTACATCACTGACAGTTCAAGTGGTATGGACAACCTCTTGGATTATACATATTATACAAAGTAAAACTTTGTTTACATGGTTAAACTTGCTTTTTTTTTTTTTAATGAACAAGTTGTGCTACTTAGCATTTAAAGTCTCTGTTGCACCAGTAAAATCAGAACCTACCTAACACAGTAGAGATAAGATTTTCCTTTGAAAAAGGGTATAATCAGTAAGTATTTACCTCTTTATTGACCACTTCTTCTCAGAGTTTTCTATATCATTAGGCTGTCAAAGCAACAAATTTATATTCTTTACTGATTAAATTGTAGCTTCAACCACTGAGCAAGATTCTTGCTCTGAACACAATAAAAATGTTTCAGAGGAAATCACAGATTGATCGTTGTCAGTCCTACTGAATAATAAATATCAGTTATCACCTTATTCTCAACAAACATGACAAGACAAATACTACTTCACCAGAGTAATATGAAAATCACTTTTAAGGCTTTTTAATACAGTCTGTAAGCCATTTTTTATGTATGATTTGCTTCAAAATATTTTTTTCGTAACAATTTTCAGCAGAATTTCGCACAGAGTGCATGAGTCAGCAAATAATTTCAGAGAGATTTTCTTATCTGATGAAAACCAAAATAATCTTTCATCAGCAGAAACAGAGAATTTTAAAACATTACTAAAGCATAGATGACAGGCAATAACCAATACTGATACAACTCCACTTCAGCATATATCTAAATGAATCTCATTAAATTCATTCATTATTCAACCAGAGTACTGCCCGCACAAAAATGGAGCAAAGTGTTTTCCGCCAATGTTCTCATAAAACACTGTAGGTAAAAGCTTTCACATGTGACTTAAAAATCTTACCTGTTGCATCATTGCACAGGTTACAGTAAATAAAACATAAAAACACATTCACCCTATAGTAACAGTATTTTATGATCATTATGTCTGTCCTTTTGGAGAAGACATGAACGTTAGAGCTTTCCTACAAGATCTTATTTGTGTACCACTGAATCTCACAACATAATCCAGTTATAAACTGAAAGCATTGCAAAAATCTCTTTTCATAGCATAATCTCATCAGTGGTCTCATGGGTGTTTCATCACCCTTGAATTGCAGTGTCGTTTCCTTTCAACTACACGCTGAATAATGTAAATGTTCCTCTGTAATACTGTCCTCAATGGATAGTCCTCGCATTCCATAATAGTCGAAACATCTCCCTGAAGACTCCCCATACTTTCTGCATTACAATGTAGCCCTAATATTTTTTGGTAGTTAGAAGTGCTATATTGCTTAAATACACAGGAAACATTAGGTCTTGTTTCATCTCTGTTTTGTAATGCACATTTCAAATAATATTATGCTCCTTTGAAGTATAATAACAGCTGTGTGCCAAACCAGTAAAGCTAAGCTTGAAAGTAATGCTCATCTTATCGTTCAGTAATTCTGCTGTTGTGGAGGGTAGAATGGGATAGGAAGCATTTACTATATACAAGCTGCAATGGGTTTCCACAGGTTTAGAAGCTTATCTGCAAAGCCAAAAAAGTGAAACGGTTTGAAGATGTAAGCCTTTCAAATAGACATAGTAATGTACAGAATTATTTCAAAGCATGTGAAAAAACAAAGATAGCAAAAGGCCAGATTGGGCCTGGCCCTGTCCTTGTCTTAGGGACAGGAACAGGCAAAACAACATAGACAAACACAGGCCAGCCTGCAAGGCAGCACCTCAACACTTATTTTCATGCAGTATAGGTCCCATTTCCTTTCCTACCCAGAGACACTCTGCAGAATGAAGGTCATAGCTCCACCTCGCCCCTTCCAAACTTTCTCACGAAATAAAAAAATGCAAGCGCAATGTCATTCAGTGGTGAAGCAACAAGAGCACTTTCTCGTAACAGGGAAGACAACCCCCACCACGGTGCAGCTGTGCCGGAGCAGAACAGCTGAGATCTGGGAGGAGAGGTGGCAACAGCATTTTGTATTACAGGGATGCTCAGAGCACTCCAAAGATGAGTAAGAGTTTTCAGTCTGAAAGAAATTGCCCTTCCCCTGCTAATTCCCACACAGAAACCTTAGATATCCAATTTATTCCATTAATTCATGGACACGAGGACGTTTATGCAGTCACACAATGCTGAAATCAGATGTTTGCTACTTCCCTGGAAGCGTATTCAGGTTTAACTAAACATGGGCAGCAGGCAGCACAAAGTCATTTAGATGTGAACCGAGTCTGTTCTTCCTTCCTTCCTTCCTGAACTAAAGTTTCTATTACATCTTATGGAAGCAGGAGAAGGCCAGTTTATTGTATTGTCATTCTGTGGAATATCATTGCAATAAAGAAATTAATGGATTTAAGAAAAGTGGTGCCTTTGATAACCATGGCTGACCAACAGAGCCTTGATGACAACATATGCCATCACAATTAAGCTGTTTTAGCAACAAATCAGAGACATCCTTGACTGGGTTGGACTGATTAAATTTATGATCAAATTATCCAATATAGTAAGTTAGCTTGATTACCTGAGACACAGTCATTGAATTGATGTCAGGCTCATGGTAAAGTATTTCAGACATCATTTCTGAGGGTGTTTACTTGGTCAGTTGCTGTGGTTCATTATTTAATTATGAGAAACCAATGACTTAATTGAATCTCTATAAACTGAGGGTTATCAACAATTATTTAATTAAGGAGATGGGAGAAAATAATTCTCTGATGCAAAAGCTAAGGGCTACATACTAAATAGCAAAAGCAAAGAGCTACATATTCAATTTTAAACAGTGAAGGCTAAGTTATATTTAAGAAATTATCTATTAAAATAAATAACCTAGCACGGCAAAAAAATGTAAGTATTTATTATAGTTTCTGAACATTTAATTAATCAAATATTACAAATACATCACAAAGTGTACTTATTTATGTGTGGGTGAAGTGTCTACTGGAAGCAAAAGGAACAAGTGGGACTCTAGAAAGAAACTTTTGAAGACTAAATAGCAAAATAAATTGTAAAACCTACAAGTACCTCAAAATATTTCCAGATAAGCTTCCTCTCACCAGACACAGCCCCCATGCAGACCTCTGTGCAACAGGTTTGCAAGACTTCAGAAAGGCTATTCTATACTTCTCATTTTTTCCCAGAGAAAATCACCACTCAACTGAGCAACATTTCTAGCCAAAGCAAAAGACAAGACATGCTTCAAAAAACAGTAGGAAACAAATCTCAAGAGCAGTGAATAAGTGTTACCCATGAAAAACTGAGCGCTTCAGTTCACAACAAAATATAAATCACTGAAGCCCTGTCTGTTGGGAAATGCCTCAAAAATCTAACAACAAATTGAAGCTGACATTAAAATCAATTCATGACTACGAAGAACTCCATTGGTGGATAGATGTATTTGATTTCTATTTCCTGAACTGGCACATTATTTTCCAAGGGATCTCTGAACGAGCTTGCTAGTCTCCATGTACTGACCTTAAATGAGTCAAGTTCCAGCTTTAGTCATTTACTGTAACTCAAAGCTCTTTTAAATGGATATTAAACCGTTGTTCCCTACAAAGCTCAATTCTGGAATTATTTTAGTTATTGCAATGCTCTCATTTCAGAATGATACAGGGAAACACTACTATAACTTTGCAGTACCATTAAGTTTAAAAAAATCTGGGTTTCAGCTTTTATTATCAGAATTTAAGTACAGAAATATATTTAAAATAGAAAGCATACACTGAACTAAATATAGATACTAAAACCATCTATACCACAGCAAAACGGAGCATCCATATTTTTGATTCGCCTGACTTTACTATACAGCCATGTGCAGTAAAAACCTCACAAACAGTCACTGAAACAAACTGAGATGAATTACTGCTTGTGCGAGGTAAAGGTACCTGTCAATGTTCTAGAGTGGAGGGAGCTGAGACAGATTAACTATTAAATTGACCAGTTAATCACAAAAGCCCAGTTCTCCTCCCTCGTTACTGTGGATGTGTATTTAGATGCCAGCTCCCGGTTCTGTCCTCCTGTTTGCTGAACTCTGCTAGACCTGTCCTGGCTCTCCCTGGCTCACCCAGCCTGGCTCAGCCCCTCCACAGGACCCTTCCTCGCTGCGTGTATCTCTTAGTCTTTCATTCTCCAGATACTGACCCACCCTGTCTATATTTTTTTCACTTTTGTTTCTAGCTGCAGCCTGCTTTAATATTCATGCTAGGCTCCAGCAACTGAACCTGAGTGTTGATCTCACTTTCAGGGTTTTTTCTGCATAAACAGGAGACAGGGAAGCTGAGAGAGGACAAGAATACCTGAAATTAATCTAGCATGACAAATAGAACTATTTAGCTCCAATATTCAGAATAGTGAAGCAACCTCTGAATGCTGGAAAAGGCCTCCTGAACCAAGTTCATTCATCCATCAAAAATAGTAACTTAAAAAAAACAACAACTGTTCATGTAGTAATAAATGATTATTCAGAGCAGCTTCAGCTCTCCTGTTTGTCTTGGTCAGTCAATCTGACATAGACTTAGCTCATCTTGTTCAGACAATGAAAGATCCCAGTGTACTCTTGAGTTACACTTCAGATTTGTAGTGCATTAAACCATGCTCCAGTTCAAAAGTTTGTTTCTTTCCAGATAAGTTTTTATTGCCTTAGATTACATTAGATTTTCTGATCGGGTTTTTTTTCCCCTTTCAGCTTGCTCCAATACCTTAAAGAGGACAGCGTTTACTACAGTAGGCATCTTTACATACCAGAAATCCTACCACACATTTTCTTATCATTTACTTATAAGGCAATAGTGCATATATAGAGTTCATGATTAATTTTTGGTTCTTTAATCCTAAATTGTCTGCTTCCCAGTACCAGATACCATCAGGTATTTTCTAAAAATACTTGAAAAAGAAAAAAAAAAAGGCGTTTTCCTCTCACACTGAAAACTTGTCCATAACATAGTAAAAATGAGGACAGATCAGCAAAACTGTCCACCTCTTCAATACAGGATTAAAACAGCAGTCCAGAATGTTTAGCTCATTTCAGAGATCCTAAGTTGTATTTTTAGTTTCTAGATCGTAAAACTATCAAAATAAGGGGGTTTTGGTATGTACCAGGTCAAACTCATTTTCTTTAATACAAAAGTATTTATCTGAATTGCTCCATTCCCTATAAAACGTGTGCAAAAAGCATACAAATGTCAGCCAGTTATAAAGAAGTCAGTTTTACGTCCCTGTCATGATTTAACCCCAGCCAGTAACTAAGCACCATGCAGTTGCTCACTCACTCCCCCCCCCAAACTCAGTGGGATGGGGGAGAGAATTGGGAAAAAAAAGGTAAAGTTCACGGGTTGAGATAAGAACAGTTTAATAGAACAGAAATGAAGAAAATAATAATGATAATAATAACAATAATAAAATGACAATAACAATAAAAGAATTAGAATATACAAAACAAGTGATGCACAATGCAGTTGCTCACCACCCCACCGATGGATGCCCAGTTAGTTCCCGAGCAGCGATCCCCCCCAGGCCAATTCCCCCCAGTTTCTATACTGGGCATGATGTCACACGGTATGGAATATCCCTTTGGCCAGTTTGGGTCAGCTGTCCTGGCTGTGTCCCCGCCCAGCTTCTTGTGCCCCTCCAGCCTTCTTGCTGGCTGGGCATGAGAAGCTGAAAAATCCTTGACTTAGTATAAACATTACTTAGCAACAACTGAAAACATCACTGTTAGCACCATTCTTCTCATACTGAACCCAAAACATAACACTATACCAGCTACTAGAAAGAAAATTAACTCTATCCCAGCCGAAACCAGGACAGTCCCATATCAAACCAAATAAAATGGGTGTATATAAAACAGGTCTATAAGATAAACCCACATTTTGTATGCAAATATCACACAAGAAAAGCTAGCTCAAATGTAATTTAGAATCAAAAAGTCAAATGTTACTTTTTCACCAGGGGACATTCAGATCAGTATTTGTGCAGGGTATACAACCGATGTTCACTATTTCATTTCACTGTTTCCATTCACCCTATGGCTCCATGCTTTATTTTACCAGCCACAAGCGATGCTGCAACATGTTGCAAATATATGAGAATCCCAATTCATTTGTTAGTACTCTTTATCCTCTTCAATGAATGCTGTCACACCCAGTGGAATATAGGTATGTTGTCATGTTACTGGATTGTCTCATGACATACAGGGCCAAAGTGGAGGAATAAATACATTTACTAGTTTTAACACTTGAATTTGCAATCTCAGTAACTTATCTATTCATTTAAAACAAAAAAAAAAAAAAGAGAGAGAGTATTTAAAAATAAAAAAAAAAGGTGATAAACCACTTCTTCCCCTACCCAAATCCTTCAACAACTAAAGTACAGGGTACATGAACACAGGCGTACCGTAGAAGTCCATCTACAAAGGAAAAGAAAATGACACATATCCTTATTTCTGGCAAATGGTAATACAAGGAAGATAGCCAAAACTTTTGTTTCATCACAGTTCTTTCCCACTCCATAGACAAAAGAAATTGGAAGGGTCACTGCACTTTCTGGGAGAGGTTTGTGAACAAGAACCATCATTTTTATCTGCTTTTCCTACCAGCCAAAAAACATAATCTGAGTTCCCAGGTGTCAGAAACAGTGCTAATATACATTTCGTGGTCGGAGAAACATGTAAATGTTGTCATCAGTACAGCTACCTTTCACCCAAAAGAGATACAAGGTTTCTAAAACTTGCAATCTTTCAAAAACTAAAGACAAGTAAAATAAATTCATAAGTGATTATGCAATATATTTGAAGAAACTTTCAACAAATACAAAAAAATATCTTGAGGTTTTGAAATGAGTGTGAAGGGTTTTTTTAATTTCTTTTCAAAGTATTATAGTGAAAAAAGTTAATTTCTTTTTTTTAATATTTGTCTCCCTTTCTGGTGCTGTATTCAGGTGAATACTGATTATTTATGAGCAGAGGAACAAAAATCAAGCACTGAATGCTTAAATAAAGCACTCTGCACCCTTTTCCCTGGAAACATTATTGGAAACAAAAAGGAAGGTATATAATTTCAAGGTTTATTCTTAATGCATAGCTTCAAAGCTGAAAAAAAACCCAAAACCCACAGCACTGTGGGAACAACAGGTATGCTCTAAAATTATTAGGAGAGACTTATTTGGCAACTGAAATGTAATAGTCAGTTTCTTGTTGAACACACATGATTTATGTGCACAGAGAATCTGTCTCTCGTGATTACTGGAATGTGGTCTTACAAGTCCCTCAGATGCCAGAAACACACAGCTTTGCTCCATGGGCTTCTAACCTGGCGACAAACCGAGGTTCGATCCACACCACAAACTGTGCTGATCTGTGCTGTGTAAATGTGGATATCTGAACAAAAAACCTGTGAACTTATTCTTGGCTATGAATAGAAACAGAATGAGGAATTTCAACAATGCTACCTGTAAACTGGACTAATAAACTAATTCTCCCAGAAGAAAAATTCTGGGATTTGAGATAGCCAAATTCAGTCAGCTGGAACAGAAACAGAGGAAGATTATGGAGCTATAAAGGGGAGGGGGGGAGTTGTACTTTTTTTCTTTTTTTTTTTTCCTTAGGATACATCTTCTGCTGGCATTAATTGCTCAGAAGAGCAGAGATTTATAAAGAGCTTGGTTTATTAAGATTGGCAGGATTTCCTGAAGGCCAGTTCATTGACAGCTGTTGTACCTCCTTCAGTGTTACTCTTTGCACTTCCTTCTTTGCAACGTTACCATTGAATGTTTGAGGAAAAATCTTCTAAGTGGACAGGTGTGGGGATCAGCTTCAGTGAGCAACCAGCAAGAGACTGATCACAGAAGAATGAAGTTTATCTGAAATACAAAACTCAGAAGGTGGTTTCTCTGTAGGGAGAGGGAGGGCAGCCTGTGACAAGGCACGCACAGGAGAGCTGATGAGTGGCTACAGCTGGGTAAAACTTTTTGGAGAATGACAATAAAATAAAATGGGCTTTGGTTGCCAAGATATAGGTATAAACTTAAAAGGAGGAAAAATGGAAATACAAAAGGCATAAGAGTGTGTCAAGGTACAGGTTTTTTGTTGAGAAACAAATCTCTTGATATGCCAAAACATAGGTGCAGGAAAAATAACTTCAACATTTCATTTCATTCCTGAAGTTATCTAAGTTTCCAGAAGCTGCAAATGTTTCCTTATGTTCTGCTCAGTCATTGTTAAAGCTAACATAGTTTCCATTTTTTAAAAGGCTCCATTTTTTAAAGGTGCTGTACCTTATCTTCTGCGCTAGAAAACTAACACATCACAAAACCCTCTGGCACAGAGGACAAACAGCAACATTCCTTGAACAGGCCTTGGGCACATTTCCTCTGGTTTAGCAGTGCATTCAAAAATCCAACCTGCTCCTGCACTGCGTGAGCAGAGCAAGAGCTTGGAGGTGGAAGAAAAGGAGGAGGAGAAAGGAAAGAAAGCCTGAAGACAACACGCTAAGGAGATCTGGAAAGGTACAGCAGTGGAAACTGTCTGGGTCAAATTACCATGCTGCATTTGCTCAGTACCTGCGAGTAAAGCAGCGCTGGTATTACTAAGGCAGCCCTCTTAACTAACACATCTTGGTGTCCTGATTCAACAACTCACTGTTGAGCTTATCAGAAACAATCAGATGATCCATGATCTTACGCTACATCCAGGCAAGGTTATAATTCCATAGAATGTTGGAATTTCAGAGTATTTTCCAGGATAAAGTTATGTTATCTTATTTAACTTAACGCATTCACTCACTAGCTAATACGGGGAAGAGAATCTATTTTAAGGTATGGTGCCTAGCTGAAGTGAACAGTCATTGCCACCAGTACAGCATGACGGCGCTCCAAAAGGCAGCAAATGATGCTCTTTTTAGCAAAGGCATAAACTAGCACCCCAAAAGCAGAGCAACTGAGAATCATGACCAACCTAATACCAACGTTGCACTAGTTTAAAACCTGTCTTAAGACTAATGTTAACTCCTGCACAGTCTTACGTACACACAAAGCAGCTTAAGAGCCATTCAACGCATGCCTCAACATTTACTGCTAACACAACGGAGAACTTTGCATCAGCTTAATGAATGCAATGTTAAAACACATATTTCAGTGGGTGTGAATTATGTTCAGAATCACCTTCCGTTTTTTATCTTTAACTCTAAAACCAGGGAAGGCAGTGGTTCCAAAAGCAGGCTCCTGATTTTGATGAAGCCAAACTATGGACTGAAAATTAAGTTTAAGTGTCTGATTTAAAAAAAAAAAAAAAAAAAAAACAAAAATGACAACAACTGTTATTGATGCATATTATACATTAAGACAGAGTAATGTGAATGTGGTTAGCAGGACCTCTGGCAACCAGCAGAATGTGAATATCTATTTGCAACATGGAAATAAATTGATTATCCCAAAATATCTTTCAAAGAAATCACAACTTACCCTATTTACATTGCTTTGTAGAAACCAAAATGACTGTCAAAATGTTCAAAGCAACTGATAAAGATTCATAATACATTTAAAATGGGCTCTACAGAGTTCTAATCTAGACACTGAAGTTAACAGGGCCAAACATGAAACAGGTTACAGTGTGTAGTCTTTGTAACACATCGAGCTTCTAGAGGGCTTCAGTGGTAACCTCCCTCACCTACTCTGCACTCCAGCTCTTTTATGCTGTCTTCAGAACTGAAGGCATACTAACATTTCACTTGAGCTGATTCAACTTTGATTAGCTGGGATTCAAATATCTTTTTACTGAGAAACATCTAAAAGTGGCATGAGCCCAGTGACGCAATATCAAAATCTGTCTCTTGGTACATTTTTGTTCTTGGACACAAGACAAGTATTTTGTGGAAGATCATAAATTGTCAAGATGAACATTTCAAAGAAGCCAGAGTCACACTTTCATTGCAATTTGTCCGCTAATACATTATTTAGAAGAACAGAATGTCATACAGTACACAAAAAGATGTTAGACAATTTATCTTCTTTGTTTTAGTAGGGTTGGCAAGAGGTTTTGAAAGGACCACTTACAGTATGACCAGGAAATCCGGATAATGAGATAAGAGCACAAGAAAGGAACTGTTAATTTTGAGTTATGGATAGTATTAGCTTACTGTACAAAGAGGCCACACAACTGCCACTGATTTATACTCCAGTCCAGTCACTTAAGTAAGGAACGGCGTGTGCGAACATATGCAGGAGTCAGTCCTTACATACAGCCGCCTCGGTGAGGAAGGAAGGCGGGCAGACAGCCGTGAAGTCGGGACCAGCTGCGTGCCGGGACGCTCTCCACGCCACGCTCAAGCTGGCCGGACCAGAGGGCCGCGCAGCTGGCAGAGTCACCGCAGGCACGACCAGCCCCGGCGCCTGCAGTGTCCCGGACACAGCTCCCACCAGAGGGTTTCCCTCCCAGCCACGCCGGGAGGGAAGAAGGACAGCAGCAGCACACGCTGCTCTCCTGGTATCACTGCTCCTGCCGCCTGCAAACGCAGAGTAACACAGCCACCACCCCCTCCACGCACCAGCTCCTACCTAAAATACTGTCTTTCCAGTGTCAGCTTTACACCCCGCGTCCCTTATGACAGCCAATACTTTGCTCTGACCCTTTGTGACTATGCATGTCATCCATGTCAAATGAGCAAAAAAATAGTATTGTAATTAAGGGGACTGGCTGAAGCCCTTCTTGGGGACATATTGCAAGAGAAAGTAAAATAAAAACAAAAAAATCGGGTTTTAAAGCTCACAAGCACCTTATAAGGAGGGATTTAATGTTTATCAGAGCAGAAGATCTGCGGAGAAGACCATCTGATCTAGCTGTGGCAAGTAAGCTTTCTTCCACAGTGTGGTCCAAGGTGTATTAAGGCCCATCCCTTCCAGTCTCACTGTTCATTAAGCAAAATGAAGTCCATCTCTGTGATAAAAAAAGTGGAGAAGAGCTTACCAAACCTGCAGGCAATAGAAGAAGAATTTCCTGGATGGCAGTATTTTCTCAGTGTGCCAGAAGCACCCTAGCCAGCTTCCAAAAGATCACCAGAGGACCACAACACAGAAGCAGAAACAGAAACTATGATCAAGGGGCTCTGTCAAGGGTGGAAGCCCATCACGCATGAGCTCCTACCGTTCACTGTCTCATTTTTTCTTTTACCCATATTCATAGTACCTACTAAACATAAGTCTTTACTGACTGACTGGTTCTATTTTCCACTGTGGTCAGGCTGAAAACAGCTGTTTAACATTCTTTGATGAGATGAAGTTCTTTAATGAGCCTGGTTGTTCACTATTTCAGTTACATCTGTGAAAACACCATCTGAAATACTACCATTCCATGACGTACCAAAGAATCTTTTGTCAGCCATGATCATTTCCATGACCGCGAAGATCCAAGAAGAAAAAGAAAATTGGATGGAGGGAGAGAGACAATGTAAGTTGCAAGAAATGGGTAGAGGAAGTAAAAGAGGTAAGTAAAACCCATAACACCAAAGAAAATTTAGGACAAAAATAGTAAGATACTTGGGCAGGAAGATGGGGGGAGGCAAGAAAAGCATAAATTGTGTTGACAGCATGCAAAATAAAGAGAAGTAAGGAGGTAAAGAAAGTCTTTAAATTGTACATAAACAACGTACGTAAAAACAGGTAAGTATAGATAAACCAGGTATTGTTGATAAAATTATCACCACAAGAGGAAAACTGCAAGACTCAGAAAATGATGACACTTTAAGCATTACTAGGAAGTAAAAAGTAGCCTTTTATCTTCTTTAACAAATGATAATGTAAGTACTCCAGGACATCTGACTATTCAGGAATAACTGCATGAACTCCTAAGATTCCAGTTCAGAAAGTAATGGGCAGGTGCAAGAACCCTTTCAGAGTTTAGCACTAACAGTGTGAGTTACAGTTTCACTACAGGAAGCAAATTTGGCTCATCCATACTTCTCGTTCCAGTGCTTTAGGTGACATTTTCATGGTTAAGCCTTCATTCCTCAATTACAGAAGCTTAATCAACCTCATCACTGATGAGATCTAACAAGAATGTTTTAGCAGTCCCTCCATGGAAATTGACAGCAGGGATAAAACACTGGACCAGATGAACTTTCAAGGTCCCTCCCAACCTGGGCTGTTCCATGATTCTATGGTACTTTGCTCTTGGATGCAGTTCTGATTGTTCTCAGTTCACAATGGTCCATAGCGCAGAGCAGCACATCTGACATCACAGGCACAAAACACTGTGCGCAGGTGAGTGCTAAATACTACTGATCCAGTGTGATACCTTAATGCCACTTAATAAAGGCATCACTTTCTATATTAATTAATGAATAGGAACTCATAAGAGGAATCCTAGTAAATTCCTTCAGTGGAGGACAAAAAAAAAAAACAAACAGAAGGGGGTTGATCAACCTTAATCTGTTTTAGCATGGATTTTTTAAAAAGACCAATGTCACCATTGCTCAGCTTCACATTTGCATTTCAGCATTACACCCTAGGCTGGATTTCACTGAATAAATCTGTATCTTTCAAAAAGATAATTACCCACATCAACCAATGAATGCTCATTATAGTCAAAGACGGAACAATAAGCTTGCTTTGTAATAATCTGCTTTGTTTTCTTTTCAAAGAAAATAATTTCCTAATAATTGCAAGGAAAAGGAAAAGGGTAAAACTGTTACTATAGTTAATGCAGTTATAACTCAATTTAGTCCTAGCCATCGGCATAATTGTTAATATGTTCTATCCTCTTATTCATAAAGCTACCACTGGAAATGATATCACAGTGCATTATGCATTGCCTATAGCAATGCTCTTGGCTTCAGACCCAATGAACTTCAGTTTATCTTTTTTCACTGAGCTACAAATTTATTAGACACACCTCACTATTTTCCTGTGTAATATAAACTTGTCTGACTTGTTTCCCAACTCTAAAGTAGTGATTCGTCAACCTTTCGTAAATCAAAGTTACTTTAGCATAGAATAACAGTTCTCACTCGCTTGGTTGATGCCACCAGATAAAGCAAAACTATTATTTTTCCTAGTTGAGTACGAAGCACACTGAGTGGCTAGAAGAGGATGAAAAACGTAAGAAAGAGAAATAATATATTCAGCAAAACAGGTTACTCATATGTGAAGACATAAAAGGAATGTAAATCCACCAGTGTGTTTTAGTACTGCACACGACAAAAAAAGTCTCCTTGCTAAAAAAAAAATATTTTTTAAATTAGGTGAATGTGCTTACAAGATGTTCTATGTACTGATCCTGTTATTTGCTCAGAATTAGCCTTTAAGATCAGCAGTCTTACAATGTATGAAAAGGTTGCATGTGACCACATCCCTCACCTTTCACATTTTCTGCTACAGATTTGCACTCACTTCTTACACAGCACTCAAGCAGCCAAGGTAAATTACATATCTTTGAGATTTCTTTTTGTTCTTTACCCTGACCTGTAAGATATACTTGGGTATTTCCCTTCTTTGCAGGGTATATGAAAAGCCTCTGAGGCACATACCATATTGACACACTTGCTTTTGCACTTTCAAAAATTCCTGTGAACAAATGTTTTTTAGTACTCCCAAGTCCGATTCAGCATAAGGCTCTCAGTTTCCCAGGGATCCACAGCATGCATGAACTAATATTTTGCCAGTAGCACAATTTTATTAGAATTTATCATTGTGAATTTTTAGTCTTCTTACAGAAAATACACCCAGCTAGACAAGAGCATTTTACACCTTTCATTTGAACAGAAACTAACAGAAAGCATGAAGCCAATTTACAAATTGTGCCAACTTTGCTAGTAGTGAGATGTTTTTCCCTCAGTTCTGGAGGTAATTTGTAACACGGTTTAAAAATGCAAGTCTGAATGCTACATTTGATTTTCAAAAGCACTGCATGAATATTGGAGGATCTGAATAACTCTAGTAACAACTTCTCCCTGAAAAAGCAGGAGCAATAAACTTCATAATTTGTCTAAAGTTCCTTACAGTGTGTTAGATATCACCAAAAAAAACCAGTAAAACTCAAAAGTGGAAATATTTGTATTTCCAATCAGTAAGTAAAAAAATTTCCCTACATAATCCTCTATCACTGCCACAGGAATGAAAGAGTACAAAGTGACTCTTCTTCCTTCTGTGAGAGAGAAGTGTTTACTATTCTTTCAAAGACTGGAAATCTGGCATGGGAGAGAACACATACTAGAGGAAAATAAAAAGTTAAAATGGTAATAAATATTTAAACACAAACAGGGGTTCTGGAAGTTTATCCCTGTGCATTTGAATCAGTGTTTAGGGCTCCCCTGTGCCTTTGGACATTTTGTTGGGCAGCTCTCCGTGTACAGCTTCTAAGCTCTAAATTGCTTTAATCTTTGCGATTGGATAATGATGAACTGCAGAGCCCAGAATTACGTGGCAGAAGCTTTTTAGCCTTTCATCCATCCAGCTTCTTTGCAAAATGCCTATTGCCACTGATCAGAGCTTCTCTTAGCCCACTTGTTGAACACTAAAGTTAAATTTCACAGTCCCCCAGACATAATTTAAAAAGTACTTAGACAAATTAATGGAAGACTATGTCTCATATCCCCAACTATACTAATAAACTCTATTCCCCAGTTGTATCATAATTACCAATTTGGACACAATACGCTTTAACTAGGACTCAGAATACATTTGCTATAAATATGCAATTGTTATACTCTATGAAATACAACATAGTATGCAAAACATCCAGAGAGTAACAGAAAATCAAAGGACATGCTCACATAGTTGTCATTATTTTTTAATTTGATTGCCTAAGAAAATGAAGCTTGCGTTATCGTGCTGCATATATGCCCACACAAGCATGAACGGGTGAGAAATACCTGCATGTCTGAACACCTCCAAAAGCCTTTATGAGTTTGCAGTCTCTTCCTCATACTCAATTTCAGCAAAATGGGTCATAGAGGGAGCAGTACTGACAATAAAAGTTTCTAAAGATTTTGTGCAAACACATAGCTGGATAAAACAGTCTCCGTTATTAATCCTACTGGCAATTAACCATCCATCAGGGATGTGAGCTTTTATTCTTGACAGATAACATACCACCTCAAAAAAAGTAAAGACAAATGAAAGCACCGCTTGCAGAACTACAAATTACTGTGGAGGAACCGAGGTCCTATCATGGTGGGACCACAGAGCTATTTACATAAATGTAATACATGCAAGACCACAGAGGATTATCCCATTTAAAGAGAAAACATTTCACAATCCCCAATGCTATGCCAAAATACTGTATTGAAACAATAACTTCTTATTAAGCAAAGCATGGCCCTAACAGTGAGGCAGTGAGCATCAACTACAGTCGTTGCCATATGATAACAAGACAGCCGTGGAAGAAAAAGGCAATTGCACTAGAAATCTTTGCTAATGAGCATATATTGTGTGCAAGGATAGCAAAACATAAGTTGTAAGCGGTTGAATGTCTCACATCAGCAGCTAATACACCTGCTTGCTGATTCGCCCTACAGAACGAGTCACTGACAAGGTGCTGTGGGACAGGCAGGATCTCGATGGGCGGTTCTTCTCTCTCTTTTTCAAGGGGATGACTCTCTTACACTGTTTCTACTATGCTATTTACACAGTAATTGTCATCAATTCTACATGCCCATGCCTAATACATCAGACACCTTGCCAGAACTTGAATATTTGGTAAGATGGTGAAGTCATCCTAGCCCCCTTCTGGTTTCTTAGCAAAGTATCTGATTCTTATTAACGACCATTTCATTTCTGTAAGCTACTATCATTCCCTCAAAATCTTATGCCTCAGCAAAAAAAACACCTACAGCTGTAAATAATAGCAAACCAGGAATTCAAGAGTTTATGTTGCACAAGGGTGCGTGATTGGGAAGTTTATGTGTTGGCCAGTGCTAAAGCCAGACACCTGTGCTAGCGTAAGTCTGCCTACAGCAAGGATGAAGCAAGTGTTATTAGTTTGTTTGACAGTGTTTTCTAGCTGGCTTCATACTAGGCTGTCTTTCCACATTCATTCAAAATACTCTTATATTTCAGTTTTATTTTAATTCTTTCCATAACAGGAAAAAATGTAACAACATATCAAATCCATATCCAGATTTGCTCATGGAATGATAGTAGTTTTGAAACTAAATACTAACGCAGAAAAAGGAAAAATTTTTTAAGTCAGAACTTAAGAAGAAACACAGGTTACTATCCCATATATTCAGCTGTTTGTTTAAACACAAACAAAATGCAATTTATTTGGGGAATTTATAGCTCTCTAAATAACAGTCCACTTTTTCCCTTTATAGTGCTATAGTGGAAAAAAATGAATTTCTTTAGCAGTTGTGGCTCTATTCACAGACAAAATACTTGCAGAGAGATTCCTTCAAGTGCTTATTTTAGTACATGAATTCTAAGAGGCCCAAATTTTCCTTCTTACAATGTATCAATTAAGACAGAGACTGGAAAATGAGCAAATATGACTTCATATCAAATTTAATGTATGGCAAGAATAGATCTAGACAAATCCATTTTAAATGCTCTTGCAACAAATCATATTATTTTCCAGGTTTGTGTAATGTTCTTCCAAAAGGTAATAGTGCATCAGAGGAAGCGATGACTTCAAGTATACAGAAATTTGCTACTAAATCATGCAAAATACTCTGAGAAACCAGAAATGCATGTAAAACAATATCTAACACACTATATGCCTCCACTGTCTCTAACTACTGGATATAAGCCTTTATGTAACCATTCATTAATGAAGACTCAAAGTACTAACCTACGTGTCCATGAAGTATGAATTTAAGCTAAATGGGATAAATGAGCCAAAAGAAATTTATGCGACTTGCTCAAGTCTATGTGGTGATCACAGAGTAAATCCAATTCAGAAGTTCCAGTTTGCTGTTGAGACCTTGCTCTACTCAGTACACTTGACATTGCCAAACTGAAGGAAGTAGGTTTAAAGTAAAACCTACAGTTCAGAAATTTTCTTAAACTTCAGTAACAAAAAATATTACACACAGAAAATTTTGGGGTAAAATTTTACTAAATTATAGACAAGACAATTTGAAAAAAAAATCCTAACAGACCAGTTTAACTATCGGTTGTTCACACAGCTTCTGATCAGCCCACAAACCCCACCCATTAAACTATCTCCCAGCCCAGGTTCTCTTCAGTTAAGAATGGTTCACCACTCCTTTCTTCTAGCAGTATGCTCTGTTATTTTTTTACTACAAACGCTGAGGAAGAGAGTACGCAGTGTAACAAAAGACCAAGATTTGTTTTCAAAGGGAGGAGGCAGGTCAGCAGTGCGGACTGCCCGCTTCAGTGCTCGCTGCCCCCACCAACATCTCCTAAGCATGATGGGGACTTGGGCAGGAGCCGTGGCAGCACACACCGGGATCCACGTCTTCTTTTTGGGTCTCCCCACACTTCACATCTTCACAGTCTGGGTTCAAAAGTTCTCTTCACTAATTCACTGCTTTTTTTAATTCACTGTGCGTTCAAACTGATACGTGTCATTCACTCGATCAACCTGTTTGTTCTTAAGTCCTTTTCCTGTACTTTTAAACTAAACTCTTGACACTTTGAATTTTCTGTTGGTGAACAAATGGAAACCAGTTTAAGTCGAAGGAATCTAACAACAACTGCTGCCACGACTGCCGTCAAATGCTGACGACTCATCCATAAACAAAACAGGGATGTTTTATCAAGCTGAAAGTAAATTTCCAGGTAATCTGCCTTTGTCTGGTACGTAGCGCCTAAAGGCAGATGTCTAAAAACATTCACATCAAGCACCTGCAATTTCACTGAATAAATGTATATTAAATAGTTTTAAGTTAAATAGTCAAGCATAGTTACTGAAACAAGAAATACTATTTTCATGCTCTGTGCCAGGATGTTTTAATACACAACAGTATACATTAAGTACATTCTATTACTGGATTAGCGGGACAAAAATGAAACAAAGGTAAAACTTCAGTTACTCAAAAATTAGGCATTAAGATCTCACTGAATTATATAAAACTCTTCATATAAAACTATTCAAAATGAACCACTGAAAAAACTTCTCTTTTAGGCTTGAAATCAGTTCCAGATGGAAACCATCTGCAAGCATCCTAGTAGAAGTTAAGATGACAACTGAAAGTTATGAAAGCAGATTTTCAAGTAGAGTATTTTTACTTTCATATGGGGCAGAAAAATATCTGTTATGGAAATTTCAAGGGACAGAACAGGCAATTCAGACAGTGGTGGACAGGTGGTAAGAACAAAAACCTCAGTAAGCTGCTAAACACAGTGCCTAATGCTCGGCTTTACCAAGCAAAACCCTCGAAAACAAAGAGAGAGCTTCAGCTTGATGTGAGGGAGGAGGAACAAACAGAGGCGTGTGAAGAGAAGATTTAACAGGCCATGAAGATGATCCTTACTTGTGGTTCTGAATACATTTGAGGAGGGTACACAGTATGAGAAAGATTACCTGAAAGAGGGTCAATCCCTGTACAAGTACAGGGATCCATGTACTTTATGTAGGTGTAAAAGAAGCCACAAGAACACCCAGCCACATAATGTGGCCACTGTGGTTTTATTATTGATTTCCAAATTCCAGAGCTATTCAAGGCTGACAAGCACTTAGTATATCATATTTAACACACATATGTAGACATTTAGCTATTACAAGCACATGTATACACACATATGTTAGAAATATACACTGTTAAGTGATAAGCCTGTAAAGGATACAAAACAAATACTGGGGGGGGAGGGAAATTATAGATGTGAAGGTCTAACTAGGGACCACCCTCAAAAATATTAAAATGAGATGCTTTCAAATTACCAATTTTGTCATCCCTTCCAGGAAAAGTTGGCTGAAAAGCAAAAATTAAACCTTATGGCAATTTAAGAGGAAATATATTCCCTGTATATATGTATCAATAACCAGAAAGAGAAATAAACATTATACCTGAAGTTTTACAGATGAGTTGACAACAGTCTTTGTAACTCAAGTCACGTTTACTTCTATCACGACAGCAACTTTTACCTCAGAGAGGTGCCATCAATGCTCACTGCTGTACGCGTGAACAACAAAGAAACGTTCTCCACTTATCATTTCTTCTTTGAATGAATTACTTTGACATCATTGTATCATGCCATTATAGGATTATCAGGCTGAAGATCTCAGGGGTTTCCAGCAAGTAAGTCTCAGAACTATGAACCTCATAAACAACCACGGCTAATCGTACGCTCCCCTGTAAGCTACCACCCAAGAGGATGGCCAGAAAGAACCTAATGTGTGGCCTTCCTGGTGCTGACTGACTGGAAATGCAGGAGCTAAAGGCTTGATGGGCCACAACATGCAAGGTGGGAGACAGGAAGAAACATCGTGTCAGTCATGGTTGTGAGAAGACAGAGGCCAAGCTTTCTAGGGTACAACCACCTCCCAAAGGTGCGTTTTGCCACAAGCAACTATCAGCAGCACGTTCCCTGACCTGTAACAGAAATATTATGGCCAATCTTTGTAAATAAAACGGGTGCCATCACAGAAATCTCCAATATGCATCTTCTATCTTCTTTCAACACAAGCACTCCGGCAAGGCCCCAGATACCAGGCAGCTACTCAGATGGAAGGGACTGTCATGTAAATCATTTCACGCTTCAGAAGCTGCCCTGCGTATTTCAGTAAATCAAAGGCTTTCCAGACTGATGAAAACTGAGCTTGCGGTAGAAGAACATGCTCTCCATGGTCGAGGAAGACAGAGCTGATTCAGTCACACATCATGCGTGTCATGCTCTTACAAAACACCTGCACTCTTGCTCCAAGCAAGCGCATGCAGGCCGCTAGGGAAATCAGCACGACTGCCATGAGGATTATCCCAAGAACCACACTTCTCTATACAGAGAACAACACACAGTGTCTCCTTTCCAGCAGCTACAGGACTGAGGAGCCTTCTTATTATGAGCAGCAGTACCTTCACTTTAGGTATGTGCTGCATGTAACACAGCAAGTTTCCACCTCAAATAAAAAAAAAAAATAAAAATTCTATTTTATGACCCATAACAACAACCACTGTTTTGGTTAAACATGCAGGCTTCTTTCCTGGCCCCCAGCCTTTGGCACAAAAGCTAACTCTGGCTCTTCTCAGTTTTCTTCTTGACTGTGCTAGGCAACACTGCACAAATAATGCAGTATCCACAAGCAGATGAAAAATCAGATTCAGCATTACACAATAATGTAGTATACAGAAGCAGATGAAAAATTAGAATCATCATTTACTTAAAACATGAATTTTCACAGTCTAGGAAGTATAACCATGAGAAACCACCTCTAAAAAAAAAGATACTGGAGTTGAGAGGAAGACCACTTTTCATTCAACCTCCCATTCACCCAGTATACACAAACAAGACATCACTGGAACCAATGTCATATAGCATTACTGTGAGTATTTAAAGGCTAGATCCAGAGACTCTAGTTCCAGAGCTTAAATTCAGCCTGAGGTATGGATCTATTAGGGGGAGGAAAAACAGCAGGACAAATGAGAAGGCACCTGTCCCTCCTCAATTAGCATTAATCAGTATATCACGGCTAGGCCTCTCTGAATGCTTGGGAACAAGCTACGTCAGTTCCCCAAGCCAGCCTATGGCTGCATATTGCACTATCTGTGATTTTGCCTACAGTAATTATTTTTATTAATTCTTTATTGTCTTTTACTTCCCTTTATTTTAGAGTTTTAAATATCACTCTGGAGATTTGACCTGCAGACTCTAGAGGGACCCTCATCCTAAATCGAAGGGTGCATAGATTGGTGTTATTGATATATAGTTATTCCCAATCTAGAGCATCTCGCATGTGCACTTACTATGCTGGATTCGTTTGCATAGTCAAAACATCAAAGTTCAAACACTGCCCCTAATCTGCATCCCGAATGTGCCCCAGTACTGTAAAAACAATTGGCTTGTATAAGAGACCATAATTTTCATGTCTAGCATTACTCTGTCATACTGAAATGCATGTTTTCAGGTTGTTTCTAATAATTTCTAAATACCAGAGTGTATTTCAGATGGATGGTGTTTAAAAAATCCTTTCAAATAAAAGATGTATTTATGTATTTATGTAATTATACCTTCTTTTTAAGCTAACAAAAGCTTTGACGAACAAACAGACGGGTGTTTTGGGCAAAACCATAGGTTTTGAACACACAGCAGGACAGTTTATACAATCATAAATATTGGTTACTACTACAGATGTGTATTTTTAAAAATAAAGGACTAGCTTTCCCTGCAGTAGAATCTCCAGCTATTTACATGCCATAAACCTGCAGAAAGTGACAGCTAGCTGTAATTGCAAAACTTCAAAGTACTGCATGGTTTTTGTGAGCTTTTGTGCAGGGTTTTTTCCAGCACTTTAAATGCCTGCAGAGAGAGATTCTCTATGTAGGAAGATCAAAAATACTTCTCACCATCCAGAAAAGACAATTCTGCTTACATGAGGAATGTAAGTTAATCTTGTGCATCATTTTGTAACTGGAGTAATATCGACACTTGATCCATAAAAGCACCCTCCTTCTCATCTACTTTCTCTGAAGCAGAATTAGTATTTAGAAAGCTTGCAATCTTAATTTTACACTTTTACAGTTGCCTTTAGAGGTGGTCCCAGCTATTTGTTGCAGCTCTACTTGCTGGAAAGGAAGGTGCCCAGATAATTTTCCTAAGGAAATTAGAATTGCGAAATGAGATCCATAACTCTGCTTAGTCTCCACAGACTTCTGAGCACTGTAAAGTCTATTATAAGAACAGGCATGTGTATGAAGCCCAATTTATTGCAGCATTTATCTTGAGCCAGAGATATATGTATATACATGTGTGGCAGGGCAAAAAGGAAGAGAAATCCTGATGATGCCACTTTTGCATCTCTCCTAACACGAGACAACCTGAGGACCTCACCAATTTCCATTTTGCTTCTTGAGCACTAAGAGGCCAATCTCAGATAGCCTAAAGAACCAGAGCATCTCAACTACATCCCCAAATGGACCCGCAGAAGTGAGTGGTCCACCTAAGGATGCAACTGACTCCCTGTGCATGAGGTCCTGCTTTAAATATGGGGAACTTATGCGACTTTTGGAGAACAATGACACAGATACTGTCTTTACCAGACATTTTTCATATGGACAGGGAACATGCTTCTGGCAGAACTCTTCTGCATGAGTAGCAGGTCCATATTTCAAGGATGTAATTCTACATATTACTGATCAATCGCAGTCTTGGGAAGCACCACTTTCCACTCAAGAACATGGACAGCAGCTCTCATGAAACATCTTGCTTCTGTCCTTCTTGCAGTTCTCTCTGCTTTGTCTAGAAATGCAGCTATGCACCTTTTCCTTTTTTCAAGGGTCATGCATATCCTCTCTCTATCACAGCATAAAGAATGTAAAAGTAAACCTACTGTATTCTTCTGCCTTCTTTCATACAGTCTATTCATATGTTTATGACCCCAGCTACTGGTGATCTCAGGCTTACAGTCCTGCAGCCATCAAAGAACCATATAGAAGGCATACTGCTGTATACACATGGTGGTCAATATTACCATGCAGTAGCTAGCAGGGAAAGTGTTATGTCATTTGATGCTCCTGAGAGCAGAAAGTGGCAAAAAAAATCCAGAGTGAAAAACAGCAGAGTTCCCTATCGGTATCCTTAAACACCTACTATCATTCTTTCTAACGAACAGCTGAATGTGACATCTTATCTGCATCTTATAACACTTAAAGAGCTTGTAGCTCTATCTGCTGAATGGTCATTACTACTGCCCTTCACAACACATCACATGCCATTAAAAGCTTCTGCTCTGCTTGGTAAACATTTCATGGACATAAGGAAAGCTTTATTCAAATAAATTAATTTAAGAGAGAAGTGGGGAAAAGATGCTTATAGGTTTCTTTAACGTTTCAGTGTTGAGATTCAGAGAATATCTCCTGGCTCTATCACAGTATGCATAGTTAGGGTGAGGAATTCCCATTAAAGGTAGCAACTCTCCCTGCATAAAGAGTTATAATATCTAAGGTCAGCAGCTGCACCACATCTTCTCCTAAGGAAGCACATATGTTCACCTGCATATGCAGGTTCCTGACTGTGACTTCCTGTGACAACAAGTGTCGTGGTTTAACCCCAGCCAGCAACTAAGCACCACGCAGCCGCTCACTCACTCCCCCCCACCCAGTGGGATGGGGGAGAAAATCGGGAAAAAGAAGCAAAACCTGTGGGTTGAGATAAGAACGGTTTAATAGAACAGAAAAGAAGAAACTAATAATGATAATGATAACACTAATAAAATGACAACAGCAATAATAAAAGGATTGGAATGGACAAATGATACGCAGTGCAATTGCTCACCACCCGCCGACCGACACCCAGCCAGTACCCGAGCGGCTATTCCCTGCCCCCACTCCCCAGTTCCTATACTAGATGGGACGTCCCATGGTATGGAATACACCGTTGGCCAGTTTGGGTCAGGTGTCCTGGCTGTGTCCTGTGCCAACTTCTTGTGCCCCTCCAGCTTTCTCGCTGGCTGGGCATGAGAAGCTGAAAAATCCTTGACTTTAGACTAAACACTACTGAGCAACAGCTGAAAACATCAGTGTTATCAACATTCTTCTCATACTGAACTCAAAACATAGCACCATACCAGCTACTAGGAAGACAGTTAACTCTATCCCAGCTGAAACCAGGACAACAAGTTACTGTAGCTTGTCCCCTTCGGTACTAGAGGGGATATTTCTCAAATAGGCACTTCAGATCAGGTCTTAGTCTTTCCCTACTGCTGCCCAGTAGAAACCATATTGATTCTTCTCTGATACACTTTTTCAGGATAGGTAGGAATCACGTTTCTTCATAATGTTTAGGAATAGAAACATCTCCTGAAACTGACCACAGAATAAAACCATCAAAAGGCATTTCTGCTTGAATCTACTGTAGCAAACACTCTCGTAATAGAAGTTTGTTAGAAAATAATGTGATGTGGTGAGGCAGGTGCCATATTCGGAAGACTGCCTCTTGCAAAAGCCTGTATCAACTGGAGAAAAACTCTTCCCCTAAAACACAGCATCATGCAACCCTAAACCCCGCTGGGTGTCAGAAGCTTAGCAGGAAGCTATACCAGTCTGCAAATTTATTAAATCCATTCTCCTAGGTGCAAGAGCATCACAGGACCTTGTCCAGGTCACTCTGATTGGATTCGTTGCCTACACAAAACCAGGCCATCTTGAACCTAACTGGTTTCACACGGCTGAAATAAAAAGCTAACAAAAAATGCCACAAGAGTCTTTCTCCACTGCTCCAATACTGACATCCCATACTTTCTTCCAAACATCTCAGCTGCAAAGCCTGGAGGCTGAGGGAGCAGAGACTCAGGTCCGTTGCCAGATGACCCTCTCAGAACTGGATGTCCTCCCCGTGTACTGGCCATTCAGCCACACTGGATATGACTCCTCTTTTCACTCCATTTTAACAAAGCATTTATTCAAGGATCAAGGATTGATATTTAAAACATCTCCTGAGTTTTACTATGATCCCCAAACTCGCTTCACCTGCCTAACAGGAGTCTGAAGGATATCGCTCTCTCTCTCAGAATAACAGACTTCTTCCTTAACCAGATATATCAGCCAATCCACATGTTAGTATCTTTCCTGCTTTGCAGAATTTCCCATCTTATTTTTTGATAAAAAGCAGTAGTTGTACAGCAATTATTTTAAGATTATGATCTTGGGCACATTATCAGCTTTTTTAAAAACAACATTGAATACAGCAACAACACAATAGGGCAACTGATTGGACCAAGCAGGTTTTCTGCTCCTCCCCAAACGTGACACAGTAAGGTCTACAGTGTAATAGTCTCTACCCTAAATCTAATTTTTCTATATATTCCAACGATATCCTCAATCCCTTATTTCCTTGCAGAAAACAATAAAGTTGTATCAAGCCAAATCATCATTTTTAGGCAAGAATCAGCTAGTTCAGTGTTGAAACCTGAAAAAATACTTAAAAGTAATGAACTAAGTAATCTTCTTCAACACTGGAAAAAATGGGTCCGTATACAATGTATGAAGTTAACAGAAAAAGTCCAAGTCATTTCAGTAGATGCTGGATGATGTTCTTGTAATTTGCCAAAAGGGAACTGGTCCCCAAATATTTTCTCGTCCCACTTCCCAAAATGCTCTTCCACAAAAAAACATGTCTTTGCTGTTGTTAGACAATTGCAGCTAATATACAATAGCAAATAGTTAACCGTAAAAGGAAAAATCAAGTCCGATTTCAAAGAGGAAAAGTCATGGACTCAGTCCTGTAAACACACAGTATATAAAGGGTAATATATTAATCTTAATGAAGAGTTGTACATAGACACACAGAAGCAGAGCACAAAAACCTACAGAATCAATTGGATGCAAAATGTACAACATGAGGAAAATAAATAATGCTTGAGATTAACCTTGAGATTTTCATTTCAGGAAAAAGTATGGTAATATCATTATGAAGAGGTTAAAAAAGAGGCAATAAGAGGTACATGAAAGGGCATGCTGTGTAGGAGCATAGTGATAAATGGCAGTATCAAATCACTGTTAACTCGATTTCTCTATTAATCAAAGCATGCAATGAATAATCATATAGTCCATCTCCCAAAAATAGGAAGGTGGAGTTTTTTTAAACTAACAAGAAAACTTTGCAAACATACATAGGTATATAAATGGCATTGAGAAATAGATAATAACACAACAAAAAGAATGTATAATCACTGATCAGTAAGATCAGCTCAGATGATTACTAGGAGGCTATTTAATGTAGTTAAAGGGAAAGCTGCTGTAGAGAACAGATTAATAAACTGAAATTTAGGCAATTTTAATGAAGACAACCCAAGAAAATAGCCCAGACAACCTCACAACTGCCTAAGACAGTAACTTGTGAAAAAAAGTATAGGATGAATCATTACTACAAATGCTTAAGAATTAACTAGCTGAAAGACTAATGACACAGTGTAGAAAGAAATTCTCTACTTGTGCATTCAATTATCCAGGAAGGTCCTTCCTAATCAAAGTGAGTTAAAGAAAAACGAGTGGTAATAATCATCAGATGCCGTCATGATTTCTGTATACTTTGCTTGGAAGCATCTAGTGCAGTTACAGTAGGCTTCCTCCAGTAAAATTCCTTCACGAATGTCACTGTATTTGACTGAGAAGTTGCTTCAGCTGAAAAAGCAATAGAGTAGCTATTTTTGCACTTACATTAATAGAGTTGCTTAGTTTGCGGACAGGGAGCCCTGCCACTAACTGTACCCCTGGCAGTGGCCAATCATGCCCCATTCATAACGTGTTAACCACTCCGGCTCCTCAGAACTGTAGCCCCAGTTTGCTTTTTTTCCCTCTGTGTTATTAAAGCCTAACACTGATTTTGAAGAGACTGCTATTTATTATATATATTACATTCTGTGTTCATAAAGTTGTTTCATAAAAAAGCAAAACGCTTAACTCACAGAATGAGAACTAAGGCACTCCAAATGTTAAAACCCATAGAGACACAGGTCTGATGCAGATTTTTACTCAAAATCTATCTTCAGTGAAGAGCTCCACGCATACATCGGTGTGTGTTTTGTTACATGACGACAACTGCTCTGCATGGACCAAACCCTTACATTGCCACATAAATGTTTGCTATTTAATAACTGATTAAAACAGCTGTGTGAAGAACTATTTGTAAATTCTGCCGCATTCAGGAACATACAGCTGTGATACCAAACAGTAATGGATACAGGCAGACAGCTGTGTGTGATGAAACCTAGAGCTGGAAGACAACTGTAGAGCTGATGATTTTCCCCTCCTTTTTCACTTGAAAAAATTCTGATTAGCATAGATTACTTCTCAAAGGCTGTTTATAATATATAAAATGATAGGAGAGAGAGCAGACAGTTCTCTTGCAAGAATAATTCTAATGGCTTTACTTCTTTAGGGGTCAAAAGCAAGCCAAAGAAAATCAATGTCCATTTGTGTTGCAGAAGCTGAAACATACAGTTCATTATTCACAACTGTTAAAATAGTCAATCAAAACATTTTGCCATGTAGAGCGACTAGAAAAAAGCTATCTCATATAATTTTGAATGAAGTTATATTTAGAAATAGCAAAGCATTTCATAAAAAGAATTTCAGAAACAATTCTGTAATTAAGAATCAATGCTTTATAGTAAGGCAAATATTAACAACTGTATTATGTATGAATATCAAATTTTGAAAAGATTTCCAAGATCTTAGTATTATATCTGTTGAAATCAGTGACATTTTTACACTAAATTCAATAAAAATAGCAAAATAGTCTTTACAGCAAGAAAGAATCAGAGTGTAGGATCTCTATCACTCGTCAGATTCTGTCATCTGTACAGGATGATTTCAAACTCCCTTTAGTTTTTGACAGAAAGGGGAAGAAAAAATGAATGTCACCAACAGCATTCCCATTCTTACTTCTTTATGGATAGCCGTATTCTTTTAAATAAATTTAATACAACAGGTGGAGAGGAAAAAGGCATGTTCTGTTTTATTCAAACAGCCTTTGCTCCCAGTTAAATGTAGGTCTATTTAAATAAGCTGACCAAAAGCAATATAACATTTACTTAAAGAGTCATTTCTAATATCTTCAACAAAAAATGCAGTATACTGTCCACTATTTGAAAAAAATACATTGAGAATGAACAAAAAAATATAATAAACCCAAACTTTAGAATAATCCAATTAATAAACTCTTCCTCCTCTGATAACGTTAATCTCAGAAGCTCCAAGCAACAAACACTTCAGAAGTGCTTGATATCATCAGCTTTAAAAGCACACCTTTGAACCAAAATCTCACCCGACCAGGGAAGGAACACCCAAATCTAAAAGCAACTAACAAATACTTGATAGGAAAAAAATTAAAAACCCAACACTCTTGAGATGAGATCTAGATGATAACTATCTGCAGAATAATCAACTGAGCCAACAATCAATTGCACTCACGGCATCTCTGAAGCCATGAGTTCTTTCACAGACTCACTATCTGTGCCAGTATTAAAGCAGTAAAACATCAGTGCCTTTACCTCAACCACATCGCACTCGGGAATTTCGGTGGCTGTTGAAAAGCAGGCTGTGAACACCAGTGTGGGACTTCTGCTCTGCTCCAGGACTTGTTCCACTCCGGGAACATCCACTTCCACCCTCAGGGCAAGACTGTGCTCAGCTGTGTTCAGCTCCTGGCACAGGGGGACCTCCTGCTTTTCACAGCGGAAGGTACAGCACAGCCTTCCACAAACCATCCATGCCTTATCGTTAAAGTCATTCTGAGTACCTGAGTGGCACAGCAAACCTCGTCCAGCAGTATCATTTATCCATGTTTTGGCTTCCCATGTAAAAACCCAAGCCCATCTTTTAGAACAATTATACATATGTAACTCGAATCTACTGTTACTCTCACATTAGTATCACAGTGAAGAACGTTTAGGGTTTTGTCCAACACTACCCAAAGCAAACTGGAGAACAAGTCATGAAATTAATCTCATCCCAAACACTCTCCTTGATTAGTTTCCTTCTACTCATCACTTTAATAATTGAAGAGAGCAAGTCCCCAGGAAACAACCCAGCCCTTGGCTCCTGCACCACCAGACACGTCACACAACTGAGCGTTCCACCTCTTCTGGCCAACTCAAGCTAATTACTGAAGATAGGGCTCAGAGTCCCAAATGACAGTGACAGCCACATCTGAAGTGCTCAGTGAAAAAAAAAAGCTTTGTCTCCATATCACGTAGCTCCTCTTCTTCATAAGGAGTAGACACATTACCTACTAAATCAATCTCTCAAGATGGATAACAATTTCTCCCTTGGATAATTAAATATATATGTGAATTTCACTGGCTGCGTCTCCACTGCATTCCCCAGTGTTGATTAGGGCTGTATCTTTGAGGCATGATCTGTTTTGGTTTGGGGTTTTTTTTAATGTATGCTTTCTCTCCTTCCTCTGATCTGTGACAGGAATGCAGAAAATTTAGGTTGGCCACGACGACAGTAAGTCTTTCTGACTTCTCCAGTTATGGTAGGTAAAACTCAGGGCAAATACAGAAGGTTGGCTGTGTAAGCATGCTAAGCCAATGTCAGAGGTACATATTGATGCAGCAGACTCAAATTGGGATTCAACCCACCCACATTCAGTCTTCTCCCTGGAAACCTGAACTGAAAACACAGCCATGAGAAGAGCCAAGAAAGACTACACATTAAATCCATTCGACATTTCTAATCATTCACTACAACTCCTTACCTTTTTAACAATGCATGCAAGCAGACCTGGCGATGACTACCAGTAAGAAATACTGACAGTATCACAGTTTTCCTAGTAGCTCAGGCACAAGGACCAGTGCTAAATTACGAGCACAAAGAAATGGTACTTATCTGAGCAGTTCAGAGGGAAGAACTGAGAGCAGACTGCAGCTCTTGTTTGTTTGTCTTAATATTCGATTTAAGATGAATAAATAGAAATTACACGCTCAACTGGGTTGGGCTGACTAGAAAAACCATGCTTAACTGTTGATATGTTTAATTTTGCTTACAGGTCTTTCTGCCAGTTCATGAAAGTTATGCCTGACAAGCCAAACAGCATGTCTGAGCAAACATGAAAAAAATCAGGAAAGAAATGTAATCTCTGAGCTTGCCCTGGAATTTCTGAATCAAGTCAACATCTTCTCTGTTAAAGAGATTTGCATACTATTAATATAAAAATGCATGCTATAAAGTTGAATATACCGTACTTTGGAACGCTCAGATCCAAAAGATACAAGCAAACTGGGATACAGAACATTAAAGAGGATACTAGAATAGCCTTACAGTGAACTGTATGATGGTTACTCCTGAATTTTTAAAACTGAGAACTATACACATTTTAAACTGAAATATAAATATGCAGAAAGGCTTTCTGACAAGTACCAAGTAAAAGAGAAAGAAAATATGTGAAGATAAAGGCCTTTGATTAATATCTTAGAAGTCGTTGATTTTAATTATATCCTTAAAGACCTCAGGTCTTACCCTCCCTTTCTTTTCAAGTTTCTAACAGAAAAAGAAATGTTTCTTTTCTTCTGTTACAGCCTATGAAAACTCAGTTCTCTGGCCATGTAACAGAGTGAAAACCTGGCTGTAAGTAAAAGTCTAGAGCGCCATGTTCTTTAATTCAGTGATGGGGACCTTCATTAGATTATCTCATAGCTATGGGACAAGATACTGCAAAAGCCAAATGATACATCATTAAATTATGTTTCCTTCCTCTCCAGGCAAAAAGCGAGTATAGCATTAGATTAGTTTGAAGGACTAAAAAGAAAAGGAAGAAAAGGGCTCTGTAATATGCATCAGAAGTGACAAAGCTGATACAATTGTTAAATCTCATTTATTTATCTAATCAGGTATAAGCAGGTACTTATGTTAATTGTGGAAACCTCAAATGTAATATATAGCCCAAATGAATTCCAGATCAGTGCATGCTTCAGTGTTTTGCGATCTCCCTTGCACATGCCTAGTGAAAGCCTGCCACTCTGCAACAGAGGAAGGAACTACTACAATAAAACCACAGGCAGACTTTGCTAAAAACTATACTTTTTTTGATACGACACCGAAGCAGCTGAGTGTTTTAAGTAATGGATAGGTTTGCGTCCCACCATCTAGCAACAGTTATTCTAATTGAGTTTCACAGTATCTTCAGAGAGTCAGAAATAGGAACCACAGGAACGGTCTCCGTAAACTGCACTGAAACAAATGACACTCCCCTCAGCCGGCTTACCCACAGTGATCTCCATCCACCATTACGGGAAACGCTTACTTCATCTTTCTGCTATAAACTTAGTTACACGTTCACCATACTGACATCCCAACATCTTTTAATCTTATTATGTCAATATTGTATCTATGTAAAAATGTGTATTTCAGTGCATAAAAAGATCTGTTGCTGGGGACAAATCAAAGTGCATTAACCTGGGAAGCTCCAAGATTGCTACGCACACCCACACACCCCTTTTGCTAGAGAGCTCACTGATGATAAAACGAAATATCCAAAACTCAACAAACATTTCACGCACAGTGACACTTCTGCGGGAGCATATGCTTCCAACACTGCAACTTATACTTTCATCACTATTAGTGAGTTATTTCCCCAAGTTATTTCCTACACATATGCCATGCCCAGTGCCTCTGCTGAAATTACCACGTTCACTGGAACTGAACTGAGCTCTCAGTGAAACATCAGAGCTTAGCTATGAATCTGTGTAAATGCTTTTATTCTGTGCTGCTTTCATGTGTAGAACAGAACATACATCAAGGTCACTGTAAAAGACTGTAGTTTTCAGGCTCATAGAGAAGACACCAAGGAAATCAATAAGAGCAAACTTAATTAAACACTGTCTGAAGTTCTGTCTTCTTCCAAACCTGCCCAGAATTCACATCTCTATCCCCTGTGTTTCAGAGCCAGGTGTTTCACAGATACGGGAAGGCAGGCTGCTTAGCTTATACACTATCAGCGCTGAAAGGTGAACAGGAGAATTCATTCCTTGCAGTGTGACAGGTCTGGTCTGAGCTCTCTTTTAGCGAGAGATTACAGCCCCATGGGCCTCCTCTTTTGCACTGGAGTTCCTCCGAGAGCAGAATTAGTCCCCTGCCTGCAACCTGTGCTCCACATACTGAAATAAATTGCAGTCAACTTTTTGTTTCATGGCAATGTCAAGTATAGCAATAAATGCCCACAGGCTAAAAAGTAAGCAAACAAACACGGCTGGGCAAATCATATCCTCACAGCAAGAGCATCTCAAAGAAAATCACCAGGTAGGGCACAAGAAAGTTAAAGGCGTAAGAACCGAAACTCTGGCTTCACCATCTCAATCCGTAAGCGGGTCTGAAAGGTTAACACGCACACTGCCTCTCTGCTACCAGAAGCACCGACGGAAAGCAGTGAGACTCCTACAATTTAATCACAGCTCAGCACAAAGAAGGCGGCATTCGGTATTAACGCCTAGAAGAAGGCACCATCTCGCAGAGTTGCAGAAACGGGAAGCCCTGGGACGCGGTGTTCCCTTCGCGGCTACCCCGCCGGAGCGCCGCACCGGCGGGATGCCGGCGGCGGACTCCGGCAGAGTTGGAGCGGGGCTCCCCCGCAATCCCAGCCGCAAACCGCCCGCACCTGAACGCCTGAAAAGAGCCGCGGGCGCCGGCGACCACCCTGCCTCCGAACCAGGAGCGGGCGACCAACAGCTGCACAAAAAAAAAGTCACTCCAGACGAAGGTAACGCAGCGAAAAGACAGCAGAGAAGGAGCACTTACTTGCCTATACAGCACCGCGGGGCGACCTCCTCTCAGCCGGTGGAACGCCGTGCCTCCCGTCCGCCTCGGACCGCTCCCCGCTATTTCCAAAATATGTCCCCAGGGCGCCGGCACATCTCCGGGCTCAGCCGGAGCGCGCAGGGAGCCCGCCCGCCGCGCCCCCCAGCCCGGTGCCCATGGTGCCAGCCACAGCCCCGGCCACTGGCGCCCCTTCCCGCCGGCGCTACCTCGGGGGCGGGCCGCCGCCTAACACGGCATCGCACCCAAGCAGCCGCCGCCG
>NW_010972864.1:7811749-7812177 GCF_000737465.1 Haliaeetus leucocephalus | reverse complement strand
TGCCGGCTTTATTCCTTTGCCGGCTCGGGCGCGACCTTCGGCCCCCGCTGTCCCAGCCCCTACCCCGCCCCGGAGCACAGCGAGCGCCGCTCTCCCGGGCAGCCTCGGCAAAGAAGGGGGCCCAAAAGGCGCAAAGCGTGCGGGGGTGCTCCCCCCTCCAGCCCCTGCGCGGTCCCCTCTCTCCTCCTCCTCTTCCTCCGTGCCTCTAACGGCGGCACACGGCGGCCCGCGGGCGGTCGCCCCGCAGGCATCGCCCGCCCCGTCGGGGAGCGCTGAAATGATACGGTATAACGTAGCAGAGCAGGGAGATACACGCGCACACCCATATATATAATACACATATCTATAGAGATACGTATGTACACGCAGCCCATACGCACAGGCCGGTGAGGGGCGGCCGCCGCGGGGGGAGCGGACCCCCCCCCCGC